>NC_136992.1:29943032-30278032 GCF_032717465.1 Coenobita brevimanus | reverse complement strand
ATCATCATCATCATCATCATTGCCATCTCCTCCTCTTTCATCATCATCATTACCATACTCCCCCTCCTTCATCATCATCATCATCATTACCATACTCCCCCTCCTTCACCATCATCATCATCATTACCATACTCCCCCTCCTTCACCATCATCATCATCATTACCATACTCCCCCTCCTTCACCATCATCATCATCATTACCATACTCCCCCTCCTTCACCATCATCATCATCATTACCATACTCCCCCTCCTTCACCATCATCATCATCATTACCATACTCCCCCTCCTTCATCATCATCATCATCATTACCATACTCCCCCTCCTTCACCATCATCATCATCATTACCATACTCCCCCTCCTTCACCATCATCATCATCATTACCATACTCCCCCTCCTTCATCATCATCATCATCATCACCCAATACCAGTGAGGGAGGGGGGGTGGGGGAAGCGTTTTTCCATGGCTATCTAGTGTACTGATTTTCATTTTGGTATATTTGTATTTTTTAATGGCTTTTATGACGCGATTTAAGTTAATGCCTTGTTATAAATCACTCTGACATGCTTTTTACTGCCATTATCATTATTACTATTGTCATGATTATTATGACGTTACTACTATTATTATTATTAATGTTGTTGTTGCTGTAGCCTACTTGAGGACACGGGCAGGAGATAAACAGGCAGATAAATGTGTTTGGACAGGAAAAGCGATAGATAAATACTGATTGATATTCACATACTCCATAAATTTGATAGATAAAAACTTTAACATATATATATAGATAGGTAGATATATATATATATATATATATATATATATATATATATATATATATATATATATATATATATATATATATATATATATATGAGAGAGAGAGAGAGAGATACAATACTAATTCTTACATTACTTCCAGCAGGGTGGCGATTTCCTGTCCTCCCTCTCCTCCACCTCACCCCACTCCTGTAGGAAGACAGCAGGTGAGTTAGTGCTTCTCTTCACCTCTAATTAGCACATCTGTTATTACCCTCTCTTTCTCTCTCTCCACTCCTGCAGGAAGACAACAGGTGGGTCAATACCTGTCTTCACCTCATTAGCACTCTCTCTCTCTCTCTCTCTCTCTCTCTCTCTCTCTTCCAGTGAACAATCTTGCGGGTTTCTGGTTCTTGGTTCCTTCTTCCTTGCATTAAAAAAAAAAAAAAAAAAAAACTACCTTGATATTTTCAGTATTTTTGTGTCTGTCTGTCTGTCGAATTGCTTACTCTTCTATATTTTATCTATCCGTCTATTTCCATGTACGTTCCTTGTTTTATGTGCATTACCTCTTCAATATGACGACCCTAATCTGGCCAAATTTTCCATGGGGGTGGGGTAAACATTCTGACACCAGGTTTGTTCAAAAATGCACTTAGAGTTGACCTATTGTTCTGACATTTTGCTTGTGGGAAGTATAGGCTAAGATGAGGTGAGTTTTGTGTGTGTGTGTGTGTGTGTGTGTGTGTGTGTGTGTGTGTGTGTGTGTGTGTGTGTGTGTGTGTGTGTGTGTGTGTGTGTGTGTGTGTGTGTGTGTGTGTGTGTGTGTGTGACTCTGGGCATAGGCTTGACAATCCATTCCCTGAGGTCCAGCAGTCCTCCTCTTACGTACCATACATCTCCACATGTCACCAATACGACGCTAAGACCTACCGTCCATATTGAATACATGCTATTACTGTCTCAAACAGGACTGGAGTATTGGTATTAGCAGGGAGGTCAGCGGGTTTTGCGGTAAATCAGCAAAGTCTGCTTTTAACGAAAATTCATATCCTTAAACTGTTCCCAGCCCCAGTCGGGATTCGAACCAGCATCCATCAAGACCTGTCACTATTCAATGTACCGTAAATATGCTTAGTGAAATGTGACATGAAGTTACCAAAGACTTGCCTGGGAGGGATTCTAATATGGATGGGTTACACAGACACTCCGTCCATTTCTCTACGATGTTTCTCAAGTATGTATAGTAATATGTATGTTCTGAGTGCTCTTCTCTTCCTTTACCTCCCCTCCCCACTGCACACTCTTTTCCTCCCCTTCCCCTTAAACGCCCTTCTCCCCCACACACACACTCTTCCCTTCCTCTTTCCCCAACCCGCCCCTCTCCCTTCGACACACACTCTTCCCCTCCCCTTCCCCCTCTCCGCCCTTCTGCCCCATGAATACACTCTTCTCCTCCCTTTCTCCCTCCCCTTTGCCCTCACACACACACACACTCTTCCCCTCCCCTTCTTCCTATCCGTTCTACTCTCCCCCCCAAACACCCACTCTTCCCCTCCTCTTCCCCCTCTCCCTCCACACACACTCTCTTCCCCCTATCCGCCCCTCTCCCCCCCACACACACACAATCTTCCCCTCCCATTTTTCCAATCCCACCCACCATACACTCTCTCCTCCCTTTCCCTCTCACCCACACACACATTCTTCCATTCCCCTTCCCCCCATCCACCACTCCACACACACTCTTCCCTCCCCTTCCCCCTATCCGCCCCTCACACTGCACACACTCTTCCCTCCCCTTCCCCCTCTCCGCCCCTCACCCCACACACACTCTTCCCCTCCCATTCCTCCACTCCCACCCCTCACTCAATCATCCCTCCCCTTCACATTCTCCCCCACACATACACACTCTCCCTCTATCTTCCCTTCCCTCTCCCCTCCCTCCTTCCCTCCCCACACACCAAAACATAAGAGGTGGCAAAATGCGTCTCCAATCAACTCTCTTATTTCATCTTTCATTTCCGCTTCTGATTTCTCGTAAGTAAATATTGGCCACCCCAGGGCAAGAGGGGCATTTACGACCCTGTTCTGGCCGCTAGGGGAGGCTTCCTAACACCTGTTCCTTGGCGAATTAGTCTACATATCACACCTTCACATTTACTATTATGCTATACTCCTTTTATTTTATCTTGGCTTAAAGTTGCCATCTCTCCTTCTTGAATGCTTAGTTGTAGCAATAGATGAAAACTAGAATATAATCCTAGTCACGAAGAAGTGCTACAGAAGGATGAAGAGCCGTAGTATTGTCCTTTCCTGACACTGAGCTACGTGAAGCAAGCTACAAAAGGAGGAAAATCTGGGCCAAGTTAAGGTGAACGAAGTATAGTTATCTGAATGGTCAGCATCCCGTAGCACCTCTTCCTTAACGATTTATTCTGCCTAGTACGCCTTAACATCGACCTGTATGATATTTATTTCGCTTTAATAATTTTCGATGGTTTGTCTATCTATCTATCTGTGTAGTGCGATAGATAGGTTTGCATACGTCCTTTTGCCTTCCGTGGTTGACAATTAGGTTGAAAGAGTCCTACCTCCCTCACTCCCTCCCTCTTTCCCTCCCCTCTCTCCCTCCTTCTGTGTCCCCTCCCACTGTCACTCTTCCTCTCTCCCCCTCCCTCCTCTACATCCCTTCCATTACATCCCTACTTTCTACCCTCCCTCCCTCCCTTCCCCATTTATCTCTCTTTTTCTCTCCCTCCCCCTCCCCCAATACCCTCCCCTTTCATCCCTCCTCTTTTTCTCCCTTCCCCACCCTTCCCCTACATCCCTCTCTCCCTTTTCTATGTCTCCCCTCCCTCCCACCATATCCCATTTTTTTCCCCTCCCTTCCACTCCCTCAGTCTTTCCTCCCTCCCACCTTTCGCCCTCCTCCCTCTGTTTCTCCTTTATCTCCCTGCCTTCCACCCTTCCCCCTCCACTGTTCTTTCCCTCGCTACCCTTCCCCTACCCTCCTTTCTCCCTCCCTCCCCTCCCCTTCATCCGTTCACTTAGTTCCTCCCATTCGCTCGTCCACTTTCTCTCCCTCCTCCTTCCCTTCCCTCTCAATTTTTCTTCTCTCCCTTCCTCTCTCCTTCCCTCCCCAGTCCACCTCCTCTCCCTCCCACCCCTCCGTTCTTTTTTTTCCTCCTCCTCCTCCTCCCCACCCTCTCTCCCTTTCTTCCAACTTTTTCTCCTTCCCCCCCCCCTTCCTTCCCAATTTCTCCCTCCCTCCCATCTCTCTCACTCCCTATTTTCTTCCTTCCTCCCATCTCTCCCACTCCCTTCCCTCCCTCCTATCTCTTACTCCCTTCCCCTCTCCTTCCCACCTTTAATCCCTCCCTCCCTCACCTCCCACTTCTCCGTGTCTCCCTCCCCTCTCTCCGACTCCCTCCCCCCCCCTCCGTCTCTCCCTCCCTTCTCTCCCACTTCCTCCCTCATATCTCTCAGTCTCTTCCTCTCTCCTTCCCACCTTTTATCCCTCCCTTACCTCCCACTTCTCCCTCCCTTCTTTCCTTTCACTCTCCCTCATTTCCTCTCCAATAGTTTTTCCTTCCTCTAAATTTTCCCCTCTCCCTCCCTCTTTTTTTTTTATGTTTTTTCTCTCTTTTCTTTGTTTATCTTCCTTCCCCTCCCTCCCCATCTCTCTCTCTCTCTCTCTCTCTCTCCATTTTTCCTTCCACCTTTCACTTCTTTTAACATTGCATTCTTCCTCTTCCTCTGCACTCCTACCTTTTCCCTCTCTTTCAACTTTCCTCCTTGCCTTACTTCTCTCACTTCCCTCCCTCTTGCTTTCTCCCTCCTTCCATTCCTCCTTTCTTCCTCCCTCCCTTTTGCTTTCTCCCTCCTCCCACTCCTCCCTCTCTCCCTTTTTTCCCTCCCTACTTCCCTTCATATTTCTTTAATTTCCCCTCCCTCCTTTCCTCTTCCTTTTCCTCTCTTTCAACTATCCTCCTCTCCCCCCCCTCTCTCTCTCTCTCTCTCTCTCCATTTTTTTTACTTCGCTTCCTTCGTCTCTCTCTCTTTTTCCTCCCTTCCTAGATAATTTCGACCTTCCATCATTCTCTCCCTTTTTCCTTCTCCTTCCTTTTTTCTCCCTCCACCTGTTACTCTCTCCTTCCCTGCCTCCCCTCCCTCCCTCACTATTTTGGTCTTTCCTTCTTCCCTCCCTCCTCTCTTTATATCCCTCCCTCCCTCCCTCGTCCCTCATTCCCTCCCTCCCTCCCTCTTTAATCTTGTGGACAAGACCAACAGGTTGAGAGAGAGAGAGAGAGAGAGAGAGACGTCTCTCTCTTTTTCTCCCTTTCTTCTCTCCCTCCCTCCTCTCTCCTTTTCCCTCCTACTTTCTTCCCTACTTCACTTTCCCTTCTCCGCCTTCAATTCCTCCTTTAATTCTTCGGTTTATTTCATCCCTACCTCTTCCATTTCTCATTCCCGTCCTCCCCCTCCTCCTCTTCTCTCTCCTTCCCTTCCTCCTTCCTTCTGTTCCTCACTCTCATCCTCTTCTCCCCCCCCTTTCTCTTTCCTCCCCCTTCTTCCTTCCTTCATTATCTTTCTCATCCTCTACCACCTTTCATCTCTCTCTCTCTCCTTCCCTTTCCTCCTTCCTGCTTTATTTCCCTCTCATTCTCTTCTCCACCTCTCTCTCTTTCCCCTTCCTTCTTTCTTCTTTATCTCCCTCTCATTCTCTTCTCTCTCTCTCCTTCCCCCTAATCTCCCTCACTCATTCTTCCTTCCTCCCTTCCTCTTTTCTATTCTTTTCTCATACACGTTGAAGAGATCTAAGTAAAATACATATGTTTCCCCTCCTGATCCTCTCTTTCTCTCCCCTCTCTACCTCCCATCATCTCCCTCCTTCCCCTCTTCTCTCCCTGCCTCCTCCCTCCCTCCCCCTCTTCTCTCCCTGCCTCCCTCCTGCCTCCTCCCTCCCTCCCTGCTTCCTCCCCCGCCATTATTTGAGTCGGAATTAAATTGTCGATGAAAACAAGTGACAAACGAAGAGAAAACAGTAGCTCTCTCTCTCTCTCCTTAACCTCCCCTTCTGCCGCCACCTATCTCTTACTTTCCCCTCACTTCTCAAACTCCCTTTCCTCTCTTCTCCCCTCTCCCCATCGCTCTCCTCGTCCGCCTCCACCTTCTCCCTCTCCTCCTCAGATTCCCCCCTCATTTTCCCTCCCCTCTTACTTCTCTCATTCCCCTTCCCTCTCCTCTCCTATTTTTCTCCTCTTTCTCTCTCTCTTTTACTCTCCCCACTCCTCCCTTCTCTTTTTCTCCTCCCTCTCTTCTACCCTCCCCTCTCCTTTTTCCCCTCCGACTCTCCTCTGTCCATCCCCCTCTCGCTACTTTCCTCCCCACTTCTACACCTCTCCTTCCCACACGAAACCCCGACTTTCTCCACACCTCACACCTCCTTCTCCTAATCCTCCCATCGCCCTTTCATTTTTCCTATCTCTATCGTCTTCTTTCTTTCTTAAACCACTTTCCTAACTTCCCCAACCCTTCTCCTCCTTCTCTTCCTCTTCCTTCTTCCCAACGCGTCTCCATCTCTCTTCTTTATATTCTCAATCTTTCCTTCCTTCCCACACCTCTCCTTCCTTCCCACACCTATCTAACCATCCTCTTCCCCCTCCCTCTCCTCTCCTCATCCTCTCATTCTTCCCCACATCTCCCTAACCCTTCCCTTCCCCCTCCCTCTCCTCCTCCCCATCACCTTCCCTCTCTTCCTTCTTTGTCTCCTTTCTCTTTCCATTTCCTCTTTCGTCACTACCTCCTCCCTCCCTCCATCCCTATTTCATCATCTTCTTCCCTCTCTACAATTTCCCTTCCCTTTATCCCACCTGTTCCATTCCATATATACCGTACCTCTTCTGCTTCCTCCCTTTGCATTCTCCTTTCCTTCTCCTCCTCTCCCCTCCCCAATTCTTACCCCCTCTCTCTCTCTCCTCTTTCCAATTCCCTCCCCCCTACCCTCTCTTCTTCATCCACTCTTTTCTCAATTTTTCCTTCCTACCACTTTTCTTTCCCTCCTCATCTTTTCTACCTCTCCTCCCCTCCTTTTCTTTCCCTCCCCTCCTCCCTCCGTCTTTCCTTTCCCCTCCTCATCTTCACTCCCTCTCCCTTCCCCTCCCCTCCCCTCCCTCACGCGGCAACAACATCTTTCACAATTTAGGAATCGTGTCACACAGGAAATAACGAGTGGAATGCTATTAGGGAGAGAGAGAGAGAGAGAGAGAGAGAGAGAGAGGGTAAAAGGCAGGGGTAGAGAGCCTGGGAAAGAGGAGAAAGAGAGTGAGAGGGAGAGAAAGAGAGCGGAAAAGTGAGAGCTTGTTGGTTAAATGAAAGGAGAGAGAGAGAGAGAGAGAGAGAATGAAGTGGAACGTTTTGTAGAGAGGAGGGGAAAAAGAGAAAGAAGAGACGGGAGAACGAGAAGGGAGGGAAGTGTTAGAGGAAGGAATGAAGGAAGGACACAGAGAGGAGGGAAGGATGGAGGAGGAAAGTATGGGAGAAGGAGAGGTGTGAGTGGAGGGAAGGTAGGAAGCAGAGGGAGGGAAAGGCGGAAAAAAAAAGGGGGGAGGAGGGAGTGATGATGAAAGAGAAGAAAGGAAGCAGATGGATAGACAAGGAAGAAGGGAGGGTGGAAGGAAGGAGAGAGAGAAGAGGAAAGAAAAAGAGAGTGGAGAGTGAGAAAAATGAGAGAAATAAAAAGGAAGGAGATAGAGAGAGAAAAAGAGGGAAGGAGTGAGGGAGGAAGCGCTACGGGAGAGAAAGAGGAGGGAAGAAAGGAAGAGGGGAAGGATGGAGAGGAGGAAACGGGTAGGATGGAGAGAGGGCGGGAAGAAAGGACAAGGAAGGAAGAGGAGTGAAGGCAGGAGGGAGGAATGGAGAAGGAAGGAAGAGAAGTGAAAGGAGAAAGGAAGGGAGAAAGAAGGAAGAGAGGGAAGAAGGAAAGGAGGAGGAGTGAAGGAAGGAGGAGGAAGGAAGAGGAGTGAAGGAAGGAGAGAGGAAAATAGCCAGGAATGGATGAAGAAAGAGAGAAGGAAGGAAATGAAGGAGGAAGGAAGAAAATATAATTCTCCATTTACTTGCCCTCAAAACCATCTCTCACCCACACCCACATCCACACCCACACCCACACCCTCATCCACACCCACACCCTCAGCCACACCCACACCCTCAGCCACACTAATACCCACACCCACATCCATACTCACACCTTCACCCACAGTCATACCCCCATCCACATCCACAACAAAAACCCACGCCCACAACCCATATCCACATCTACACCCACACCTTCACCCGCACCTACTCACAATCACGCCCACATTCAAATCAGCACTCATATCCACACCAATATCCACACCTACACCCACAGTCACATCCATACTCACCCATATTCACCCACACCAGCAACTAAACCTCAACTCATACCCACACCCACACCCTCACCCACTCACAGCCACATCCACATTTACACCCACATCCACATCCATACGTACTCCTTCAGCCTCACCCACACCCACTCCCAAACCCAGTAAACCTGTCAGTGGGTGCTCTCTCTCTCTCTCTCTCTCTCTCTCTCTCTCTCTCTCTCCACTTTTTACTCCTCCATTTTGCCTTCCTCGCCGTGAATTAGCGAACTAAAGGGAAGTAATGAGCTGGAGAGAGAGAGACAGAGACAGAGAGAGAGAGAGAGAGAGACAGACAGACAGACAGACAGACAGAGAAATTAAACCCCTCTTCACCAATTCTGCATGCGCTCTATAAAGTGGCATGCAGGCTAAACACACAAAACACAGGTACCAAGCCATAAAACACCAAACACACACACACACACACACACGTACTTTCTTCTACCGGGTCTCGATATAAAACGGATAATCTTGGCTGTAGCTTAAATGTGAAAGGAATTAAGGAGTTGTTCTCGTCTCGACAGTCAATAAGGGGGTTAGAGATTAATAAAACCGTCTGGAGGTAGCCTGAACACACACACACACACACATACACATACACATACACATACACACACACACACACACACACACACACACACAGAACCATGAGGACATACAAAAGATGAAAACACACAAACACGAGCACAAGAAGGTATAAACACATAGACACACACATACCCAGGAGATGTTTTACACACACACACACACACACACACACACACACACACACACACACACACACACACTAAGACGGCCTACAACTTTCTGGCGGGCCGGATGTGTCTTGAAGAAGCTTACTGACTTACCTCTCTCTCTCTCTCTTTCTCTATCATGTTCTTAGCTATATATCTTTCTTCCTTTTCCTTCCCTTCCTTTCCTTACTTTTCCCTTGCCCTTCCCTAACAATCCCTTCCTTTCCCTTTCCTTCTATTATTTTCCCTTTTCTTCCCTTCCTTTCTGTTGCCTTCTCATGCATTCCCTTCATCTTTTTATTCTCCTTACCTCCCTCTTCTCTCTTCTCTTCCTTCCATTCCCCTCTCCTTCCCTCTCTCACATGTACTGTACCCTCCTTTCTCATTTCCCTTCCTTTCCTTCTCCCTCTCTCTTCCCTTCCCTTTTCTCTCCATCTCTTTCCCCCTCCTTTTCTTTTTCCTTCCATTTCTTCTCTGCTTTCCCCCCTCTCTTCCCAGTTTCTTCCCCATAGGAATCCATGCCTCTTTACCTTCAACGTTCCTCTCCTCCTTCTCCCCTCCCTCTCTCTCTCTCTCTCTCTCTCTCGTCTATCCCCTGCCTCACTACCTGCCTCGTTCTTTCCCCATTTCTCTGTCTAACTATCAACCTACTATACCTACTCTTGTCTCTTTCTTACCTACATTTCTACCTGTGTACCTACCGGCCTACCTACCTACCCACCTACCTGTCTATTTACCCACCCTCCCAACTACCTACCTACTTACCTGTCTACTTCTCTCTCTTCCTAAGTACTGGTCAGCCTACCTACCTGTCTACCTACCAAGTACTTACCTCAGTGTTATCAGCTGTCATCTCCCCTCCCTTGATGCTCAGCCCTTAACAACGCTCTCTCTCTCTCTCTTTGTGTGTGTGTGTGTGTGTGTGTGTGTGTGTGTGTGTGTGTGTGTGTGTGTGTGTGTTTTATCCCTTTATATCTCAAACACACACACACACACACACACACACACACACACATAATCTCTCTCTCTCTCTCTCAATCAGCTAATGCATTTTAAATACCTCCCTCACAACTCCAATATTCAGAATGGATTAAGTATTATTATTATTTTAAAGCTCATATTTTTTTATTTCTCTCCCTCTCTCCTTTCCCTCCACTCCCCTTCTCTCCCCTCCCGTCCCCTCCCCCATTCCCTTCCCTTCTCCCTTTCATTCCATTCTCATCTCTTCCCTCCCTTGCGCTACCTCTTCCTCTTTATCTTTCCCTCCATTTCATCTCTAACCATTTCTTCCTCCTACTCGTCCCTTCTCTTGCAGGTGACATGTGGAGGTGTATGGTATGTAAAGGACTACTGGGCCTTGGAAGCAGACTGTGGTGCCTATGCCCAGAGTCGGACACATTAAAAAAAAAAAAAAAAAAATCCATCTCTACCACCTAGTCAGAGAGAGAGAGAGAGAGAGAGAGAGAGAGAGAGAGAGAGACAGACAGACAGCCAGACAGTGAGAAAGGGAGGGGGGCGCGAATGAAGGTGGTGAAACCTTTGAAAAAGAAAAAAAAAGAACGGGGAAAAAAGGTGATGAAATGAAAGAATCCGGAATACCTCACTTGGCAGCTACTCACTTATGCCATACTTTCACATTTCTCATGATATTCCACACGATACCTTGCTTTAGCCGCTGTCTGCACCCGTGTATGCTGGTTTTACAGTGCACTACCAAGACAGGCGCGATCTGGAAGACAAAAAGGCAGACAATAATCACAACTTGTACAAAGGGAATTATGTGCTTGAACTTCATTAACCCAGACTTTACTGATGTACCACAAGACCCACCGACATGTAAGAACACCCCCGCTAACACCAAAACATTAGTCCCGTGTGAAATAGTCCTAGCATGTACAGTGGGTGTTAGCGCCCAAGTTGGTGACAAGTGAAGGTGAAGGACGTAGAACGACTGCCGGGCCTCAAGTAACGGACTGCTTACTCTACACCCAGAATCGGAGACATAAAAAAAACAAAAAATGGAAACTTTTATCTGCCACGGGGGTCTGTAATATTCGTCTGGTCTGTTGTGTAGTATTTATCATTTTCAACATCATCCCGGCTTCTGAAAAGTTTGATTATACCCTATGTCTGAAACACTAGACACGCTCTCGTCACTTAATCTTTACCAAAATCCAGTCAAAGTATTATCTTTTTCCTTGCATTTCTCGATCAAAATTTTTTCCTTGCATCCCTCTACCAAAATTTCGCCTTGCATTCCTCTACCAAGTTTACTCTCTTTTTCTTTCTTTCTTTCTTTCTTTCTCTCTCTCTCTCTCTCTCTGAACACGAGGGTAATTTGATTTTGTGTAATGACCTCGCTGCTACAGGTGTAAAAATACGTAATTCACCTGTAATTAGTAAGTGAAATAAACTGACATGGCTTAACAGGTGAAGCAAATCCGGATCTCGTAACTGCTCCTCTTATGGTGTGTTTTTAATTAATACAGATTTTTAGTATAAATAAATACATGAGTAATATAGATAGATAGATACAAAAACAGACAGAAAAAAGGTATACCGTAAATGAATAAATAGGAGATAGATAGATACAGAAAAATATATAGATAGAAAAAAGGTATATAATATTAAACTGACAGACAGACAGACAGACAGACAGACAGACTGACAGATAGCCTTGAAAGAGAGATAGAAGATAGGTTTATATCACTAAATAAAATAAATATATAAACATGTGGATAGACAAGTACAGATAAATAGATAGACAGACAGATAGATAGACAGACACGGCGTGGATATTATTTCTCTGTAATTACACTGGAATTAAATTACACTAATTACTATCAAGTTATGTACTACCGCTCCCCCTCTTCCTCCTCTCGCTCTATCTATCTGTACCGGCTGTTACTATGTCTATCTATCAGTCCGTATCCAGCCCCTCTCTCTCTCTCTCTCTCTCTCTCTCTCTCTCTCTCTCTCTCTCTCTCTCTCTCAAACTATCTATTTACCTATATCAAATTATCTCTATGTATCTATCTGTCCATTTGTCATCCTATCTCTCCCTTCTTCTCTCCATCTATTAATCCAACTATCTATCTAGCTATATATATCTATCTACCCATTACTTCTCTCTCTCTCTCTCTCTCTCTCTCTCTCTCTCTCTCTCTCCGCCTAATTAGCCTTTATTACGCTACTCAAGTCATTAATTGAAGTAGTTAATATGGCAGTATGGTTTTTATGGCTATACTTTTAAACAGGAGGAATTAACACATGGATTATTATAAGGAGGAAAAAGGAATAATTGTGTGTGTGTGTGTGTGTGTGTGTGTGTGTGTGTGTGTGTGTGTGTGTGTGTGTGTGTGTGTGTGTGTGTGTGTGTGTGTGTGTGTGTGTGTGTGTGTGTGTGTGTGTGTGTGTGAGAGAGAGAGAGAGAGAGAAAGAGAGAGAGAATCATATAGGCTCATACAGGTCCATGTATATTCTCTCTCTCTCTCTCTCTCTCTCTGCTAACTCTTGCCAATTTCCTGCTAAACAAGAGCAATTTTCCGCTAGCTAGAGTAAGCCACTCTCGTTCAAATATGTGTGTGTGTGTGTGTGTGTGTGTGTGTGTGTGTGTGTGTGTGTGTGTGTGTGTGTGTGTGTGTGTGTGTGTACTTACATTATGTGCACTTCTTGTTTATTAGTGTACTGTGACTTGTTTATACTCTCAAAATGATAATAATAATAATAATAATAATATTAATAATTCCTGCAATACCACCACCACCACCACCACCACCACGAATAATAATAATAATAATAATAATAATGTAACACCTGGGCTGCTAATATACAGTAACAAGGGTACTATGCCTTCTGTTATATTTCTTCCTGTGTATTCCTTCATAATCATCCTCCCCACCGACACTCATCTCCCCTCCTTCCTTCACTTCCCCTTCCTCATCCTTCTCTCCCCTCCCCTCCCCTCCCCTTCTCCCTCTTCTCATTCCTCATCATCCCCTCCCCCAGCTTCCCATCATATCTTCCAACCCTAACCCATCTCTCCTCCTCCCCGGCCTCCTCACTCTCTCCCCTCCCCCTCCACATTTCATCCCCACCCCTTCCCTCTTCTCCCCATCCCTCTCCCTCCCCTCCTATGTACCCCGGTAGATAACATAACCTCTTTACTAGATAATAATGGTCTTTTTATTTGTATTTCCTCTGTACCTTCATCCAACTTGATTTTTTTTTCTTCTCCCCCTCCTTTCTTTCCTCCATTTCCCCTCATTTTATTTACTTCCCCTCCCTTCTTTCCCCGTCTTTCTCCCTCCTCCCACCCTCCCTTCTCTCCTCTTTCCTCCCCCTCACCCCTCCCCTCCTTCATCATGCCTCTCTTTCTTCCATATCCCACTCCCCTCCCAAACTTCCTTCCATACTTCTCCTTCCCCTCACCCGTCTCTCCCTTCAGTACACCTTCCCCTCCCCTCCCCTTCCCTCTCCTCCAACTCTCCTGTATCTCATCCAACCTCCCTTTCCCCTCCTTTCCTCTTCCTTCCCTCCTTTACTTTCCACCACTCCTTTTCTCCTCCTTCCCTCCTTTACTTTCCCTCTTCCTTTCCTCCCATCTCTTCCATTCCTCAATTCCTTCCCCTCTCCAAACCTCCTCCTCATTGCTTCTAACCCTTCCTTCCCTCTCTCTCTCTCTCTCTCTCTCTCTCTCTCTCTCTCTCTCTCTCTCTCTCTCTCCCTCTGTATGATAACCCTTAAAGAATACCAACCCCTTCAGCCCGAGTAGGTAGGTCATCAGTAGTCACACCAAAAAACAAAAGCAAACAAACAAATAAATAAATAAATAAATAAATATCTGGCGTTACAAGACATACAAAAATGACAACACTGGACCGTAATGGATTTTTTCTGATCATTTTTGTTTTTTTCCCATAAATTTTGAGTGAGTGTGGAGGGAAGGGGTTGAATAGGCCTATAAGGGATCCGATAGGCCTATGTCAATACTCAAAGGCCATTTAAACCCATACTGAGCCTATTATTAACATCACTAGCAGAGGTCTAGGCTCTCTCTCTCTCACTCTCTCTCTCGCAACGTCTCTTTTAGGCTGAGGTAAGCTTCTGTGTGTGTGTGTGTGTGTGTGTGTGTGTGTGTGTGTGTGTGTGTGTGTGTGTGTGTGTGTGTGTGTGTGTGTGTGTGTGTGTGTGTGTGTGTGTGTGTGTGAGAGAGAGAGAGAGAGAGAGAGAAAATATCTGTGTGTGAGAACTATTCGATCCTCTCTCTCTCTCTCTCTCTCTCTCTCTCTCTCTCTCTAGGAAATGGCGTCACGCAAAAGATAGACATAAGTAGATAAAATAGATAAAAACACTCCCACATTCGTCACTTCCTCTTCTCGGTAAACGAGTTAGGGACGTGTATGGCTGTGACGTCACTGTCGACACCCACGCCATCCCTGTTTGTTGAGAGAGAGAGAGAGAGAGAGAGAATCTTCCACTAACCATTCTTCAATGTTCTTCTGTCTTTCTTCCTTACTACCTTCCTTCTCTTACACATCTCTCCCTCAGCGCCCCTGCCCCTACCTACCCCCTATCCGCCTCCCTTCCTCCACTCCTCTTCCCTCATTGTCCCTGCCTCTCCTACCTATCCCCCTCCCCTCTGCCTCCTTCCCTCCCTCCACTCCTCTCCCCTCCACCCCTGCCCCTGGAAGCAACAAGCCCATCATTGAGGAAATCTCTCCTCGCGGCCCCGCCCTTTGAACCACACGACCCCCTCCCTCTCTTCATGATCACTCCTTCCGTCCATCACCCTCTCTCTCCATCCTCTTCCTCCTCCCTGCTTTCCCTCCTCTTCCTCCTCCCTGCTTTCCCTCCTCTTCCTCCCCCCTGCTTTCCCTCCTCTTCCTCCTTCTCCCTGTTCCCTCTCCTCCTCCCTGCTCTTTTCCCACCTCTTTCTCTCATTTTGTTCATCACGAGAAGGTACGGTAGGTGAAAAGGAAGATAGTAGTGCTGGTGTCTGGTGTAGAGTATGTGGACACAGAACATATGCCTATTAATTACACTAGGCTTTGGTGAACTGTGGTTGTAACTGGGTGAACTCAGTGGTAAAATTCTGCCAACCTCCTCACACTGCCCTATTTACTACACTGCCATCAACTCACCCTCCCCATCAACTCACAGTACCCAACCATTCACTCCACACATACACTACGCAGCTCTCCATTTTATACCAGTACATTTAAAATACACACATATACACACACCAGATACTTACACACTCCATCCTCCTCCACAAAAACACACACACCACATATACACTCCATCCTCCACTACAAAAACACTCACACCAAATTCTTACACATTTCATCCTCCTCCACAAAAACACATACACCAAATACTTACACATTCCATCCTCCTCCACAAAAACACACATCAAATACTTACACACTCCCTCCTCCTCCTCCACAAAAACACACAAATCAAATATTTACACAGCCCATCCTCCACAAAAACACACACCAAATACTTACATATTCCATCCTCCTCCACAAAAACACACACACCAAATGCTTCCACACACCAAATATTTACACACTCCATCCTCCTCCACAGACCAGGGCAGCCTAGATCAGCAACAGCAGCTCAAGTCAGAAGTGCCGCCCACCCACTCCTCCACGCCCACCTGCAACGCCACCACCCCCGCCCTCACCACACCCATGGGCGAGGAGGACACCAGGATGCTTGCGGGCGTAGGCGTGGGCGTGGGCGAGGGTTCCCTACCCCACGATTCCCTAGCCTCACTGCAGATGTTATGTAGGAGAAGAGGCCCGCTTTACCAGGACACTAAACCGCAGGTAAGTGTGAGAGATTACCTGATTTGTCTGTCTATCCACTATCAGCTGGTGCGTCCATCCATCCATCCATTTCTTCGTGCATCTACTCAGTGTATCTATCCACCTGTAGGCCATTTTATATTTGCGTCAGTCCCTCCATCTATCCATGTGTCTATCATTAACTATACATCCATCTTTTCGTCCTCCATCGTGCCATCCATCCAGTCAGCTATCTACCTGTGTGTGTGTGTGTGTGTGTGTGTGTGTGTGTGTGTGTGTGTGTGTGTGTGTGTGTGTGTGTGTGTGTGTGTGTGTGTGTGTGTGTGTGGTGTTCATCAGTTCATCTATCCATCAATCCTCCCATCAATCAATCTGTTCATCTCCCTACATTCTCATTCACCTGCCAATGTACCCATCCATTCATCTTCTACCTATCTATCCCTCTCTCTATCTACCCCCCTCGCCAAACGCCCAATCACTGAGGTAACTGTGGTAATTGTGTGACTGGCGCTGGCTGGGGTAGTTAGGGCTGTTAATGAAGCGCCTATTGGAAGCTGTTAATCACTCCTCTAATTGAGTTATAGGCAGAGGGGAAGAGTTATAGACCAGCAATTAGCTAGTGATGTTATTACTGTGAAGGGAATTGGAATTATATGACATCACCGCTACTACTGTTACTACCACTCCACTACTGCTACTGCTGCTGCTTCTTCTGGTACATTTTCATCACCAAGAAAAAGTCCTCTCTCTCTCTCTCTCACCAGCCACCCTCACCCCTGAGTGGCATTATGTAAGCAATAAACTCCAATCACCCCTCGAATGCAAATCCTCATGGGTTCCATCCGGCTGATGCGTCTTAATGCACTAGACCACCAGGCGTCATTTGGTTACATGGTTACCATCCAACGCAGTAAATTGTTTCACGAGTTACAGAAAACCAACTGACTTGTCACTCAGTGTAGAGTCACTGTTGGATTCGCAATGAGCGTTATTCCTATTCACCTTTCTTTCCGAAGACAAATATATCTGAATGAAAATGTGTTTCCTACTGTATGTTGTATGACGTGCCTTGTTCATGATGTACTGATACTGTGTGTTGTATGACGTGCCTTGTTGATGATGTACTGATACTGTATGTTGTATGACGTGCCTTGTTCATGATGTACTGATACTGTATGTTGTATGACGTGCCTTGTTCATGATGTACTGATACTGTATGTTGTATGACGTGCCTTGTTGATCATGTACTGATACTGTATGTCGTATGACGTGCCTTGTTCATGATGTACTGATACTGTATGTCGTATGACGTGCCTTGTTCATGATGTACTGATACTGTATGTCGTATGACGTGCCTTGTTCATGATGTACTGATACTGTATGTTGTATGACGTGCCTTGTTCATGATGTACTGATACTGTATGTTGTATGACGTGCCTTGTTCATGATGTACTGATACTGTATGTTGTATGACGTGCCTTGTTCATGATGTACTGATACTGTATGTTGTATGACGTGCCTTGTTCATGATGTACTGATACTGTATGTTGTATGACGTGCCTTGTTCATGATGTACTGATACTGTATGTTGTATGACGTGCCTTGTTCATGATGTACTGATACTGTATGTTGTATGACGTGCCTTGTTCATGATGTACTGATACTGTATGTTGTATGACGTGCCTTGTTCATGATGTACTGATACTGTATGTTGTATGACGTGCCTTGTTCATGATGTACTGATACTGTATGTTGTATGACGTGCCTTGTTCATGATGTACTGATACTGTATGTTGTATGACGTGCCTTGTTCATGATGTACTGATACTGTATGTTGTATGACGTGCCTTGTTCATGATGTACTGATAAAAACCATAGGCATACCGTACACGTTCACAATTACTGCAGGTTATTTTCCAACGCTTCGTCTACTGTTTGAAAATGTAAGGACGGAAAAAGTTCACACACTGTTTTATCTACTGTACAGTACAAGCAGCAGCTACTGTATACCGTACACTTTAACATCCTTTCCACAACACTTCTTCGTGACTAGCATCATATTCTACCGTTAATCTCGCTACAGCTCAGCATTCAAGGGAGATAGCAATTTTCGGCCAAGTTAGAGTAATATGAGTGCAGGGTCAGTATTCCCATAGGTTAAGGGAGCTCCCTAACACCACTTCCTAAGCAACTTATTTTGCCTATTACACCTTACTGTCCATCTCCACATCACAAAACCACTCTAATATCGCCATACTTTGCATAGGTAACGACCGTAATGTGCAAGAGGATATTTACCAACCGTATCCAAATATAAATCGCTAAGGAAGAGATGCTAGGGAGCCTCCTTAGTCGGCGAGGATACTAGACCACCTGCTCCAACCCCACCCTGACCTCACCCGGACTCACCTGATCTCACCTGACTTCACCTTATCTCACCTGACCTACGCCTGTTATTTCCCACAGAGCGGACGTCGTGATGATAACCTACCCTACAGAAGCTACAGGGCCGCCCTACACGACGCCCTGACTGATCACAGGTGAGTCTTGTACGTCACCCTACCTGCCCTGTGTCACCCTACCCTAGTACATCACCCTACCTGCCCTGTGTCACCCTACCCTAGTACATCACCCTACCTGCCCTGTGTCACCCTACCCTAGTACATCACCCTACCTGCCCTGTGTCACCCTACCCTGGTACATCACCCTACCTGCCCTGTGTCACCCTACCCTAGTACATCACCATACCTGCCCTGTGTCACCCTACCCTAGTACATCACCCTACCTGCCCTGTGTCACCCTACCCTAGTACATCACCCTACCTGCCCTGTGTCACCCTACCCTAGTACATCACCCTACCTGCCCTGTGTCACCCTACCCTAGTACATCACCCTACCTGCCCTGTGTCACCCTACCCTAGTACATCACCCTACCCTAGTACATCACCCTACCTGCCCTGTGTCACCCTACCCTAGTACATCGCCCTACCCTAGTACATCACCCTACCTGCCCTGTGTCACCCTACCCTAGTACATCACTCTACCCTAGTACGTCACCCTACCTGCCCTGTGTCACCCTACCCTAGTACATCACCCTACCTGCCCTGTGTCACCCTACCCTAGTACATCACCCTACCTGCCCTGTGTCATCCTACCCTGGTACATCACCCTACCTGCCGTGTCACCCTACCCTAGTACATCACCCTACCTGCCCTGTCACCTTATCCTAGTACATCACTCTACCCTAGTACATCACCCTACCTGCCCTGTGTCATCCTACCCTAGTACATCACCCTGCCTGCCCTGTGTCACCCTACCCTAGTACATCACCCTACCTGCCCTGTGTCACCCTACCCTAGTACATCACCCTGCCTGCCCTGTGTCACCCTACCCTAGTACATCACTCTACCCTAGTACATCACCCTACCCTAGTACATCACCCTACCTGCCCTGTGTCACCCTACCCTAGTACATCACCCTGCCTGCCCTGTGTCACCCTACCCTAGTACATCACTCTACCCTAGTACATCACCCTACCTGCCCTATGTCACCCTACCCTAGTACATCACCGTACCTGCCCTGTGCCACCCTACCTCACACCCCTTTTTTTTTCAGTCATCATAGATCTCCACTGTCACTCTATCTTCACACTAAGGAATTATATCTATAGGGGCTCTTCTTATTGTCACTCTAGTTGCCCAATGTGTGTGTGTGTGTGTGTGTGTGTGTGTGTGTGTGTGTGTGTGTGTGTGTGTGTGTGTGTGTGTGTGTGTGAGAGAGAGAGAGAGAGAGAGAGAGAGAGAGTCTTAGTAACTCATCAAGTCGAGTGTGAGACAGGAAGACAGTTCTGCTTAAGGAAGGAATTAACTATTACAAGATGCTAGCCTCCTCGTCATTTCACCTTCTCTCTCTCTCTCTCTCTCTCTCTCTCTCTCTCTCCTGACCTCACATTTCTCACTTACCTAACTCCAGTACTTCACTCTCACTCTCATTTTTTTCACTCGTTCATTCTTCACTCCCCCACAAATACCCCACTATTCATAACACCCCTCTTATCCTGCACTCCCCACTCCCCATACCAGCCTCACACTACCTCATCCACCACTCCATAACTCACGTCACTCCACTTTCCCACCTACTCCGCTGCTCCAATCCCATTCACCCCCTCCACACTTCCTTACTCACCCCACACCCCAAACTTTCCTACTCTTTCATTTATTCATTCCTTTTATTTCCTCACTGTCCATCCCCCAGTTCACTCCATTTCTTCTTCATCCCTTTCATTCACTCACATCCGTTTCACTCCACCCCCGCCCCCTTACACCCCACTCATATTTCCACACTCGCCTCCTGCCTCACCCATTCTGACACCCTCACTCACCCCAGTATTCTAAGTCACTCATTTCCCACTCATCCTACTCCCTACATACATCCCACTCCACCCACTCATCCCTCCCTCTCTTCCTAGGACACACTCACTCACCCCAGTACTCTAAGTCACTCATTTCCCACCCATCCCACTCCCCACATACACACCACTCCACCCACTCATCCTACTCCCCTCATACACCCCACTCCACCCACTCATCCCTCCCTCTCTTCACAGGACTGGTGGCTTCGAGGTGGGGACGAGGGTGAAGGCGGAACCCTGGGATACACACGGTGAGTAGGAGGAGGGTGGGAGGGAGGGGGAAGGGGAAGGGAGGAAGAGAAAGGGAGGGAAGGGGAATGAGAAGGCTGGAATGAAACTGGGGAGGAAAGGGAGGAAACTGAGGTAGAAGAAAGGGAGGGGGGGGGAGATAGAAAAACGGGGGAGTTGAGAGAGGGAAGAAGGATAAGGGTGAATGGTGATGAAAGATGAGACAGGGAGAGAAGAAGAGGGAGAGAAGAAAAGAGGGAGAGAGGTAGAAGAAAGGAGGAAGTGAGAAAGGAGGAAGGAGAACGCTGAGAGAACGGAGCATGAAGATGAGAGTGATGGAAAAAGGGAAATGACGGGGAAATAAGTACGGTGAGAGGGAGGTGGAGAGGGCAGAGTAGAAGGAGGCGCGGATAAGGAGACGAGGAAGGGCAAGGAAAGTGGAGAGGATACTGGGAAGTAGGAGGGGGAAGGAGAGAAGTAAGAGAAGGAGGGAGAGTGGAGGGAGGGAAGAAGGGTGAGAGGAAAACGAGAGGAATAAGGATCAAGGGACGAAAGAAGAAGGGATGGGGACAGGGTGGACTGGAGGAAGAGAGAGGAAGGGAGGGACGATGAAGGGGATAGGAAGAGGAACAAAGATCACAGAGGGAGGCAATAAGGAAAATAAAGGAGGGGAGGAGAAGCGATTTGGAAGGAGGGGATGACAGGGAGAGAAGGAATGATGAGAGGGAATGAGATGGAAAGAGGAAAGGGGTGGAAAGGATAGGATAAGAAGAGGGAGAGATGAGACAAAAGGAAGGATGAGAGGAGAGAGGAACGTGAAAGAAGGAAGGGGAGGGGAATGAAGGAATGGAAGCAGAGAAGCTGAACGTGAGGGAAGGAAAATAAGAGGGAAAGGTAAGAGGGATGAAGATTAGAGAGAGAGGGGAAAGGAAGAAAAGGGAGGGAGGGAGGGAGAGGATGGTGTGAAATGACAGTAGGGGGAGGAAATATCAGAGCTGGAGAGAGAGAGAGAGGCTTTTGCAAAACTAAGCAGGATTCCGTTCCCCCCCTCTCTCTCTCTCTCTCTCAGTATTTTATTCTTTGTTCCCTTGTCGCGGATGTTTTGAAACTATATTGTGAAATTTCCTTACACTGAGAAAGAGAGAGAGAGAGAGAGAGAGAGAGAGAGAGAGAGAGAGAGAGAGAATCACCAGGGCAGACTGCGTAGCCGCTTTTTTTTTTCTTAATCTATCTTTTGTACCTGTCTATTTATCGATCGTTCTATCTGTTTAGTTCTGTCTCTGTACCTATCTTTTTACCGATCTATTTTTCTCACTCTATCTATCTATCTATCTATCTATCCATCTGCCTATCTATTTATGTATCTATTTATCCACCTATCAATCTATCTTAACAAATCAAGCTTATAATTGCGTCCAAAAATGCCTCTCTCTCTCTCTCTCTCTCTCTCCACTCCCCTCTCGTTTCCCTGTTATGGGCCGGAAGTGAGCGAGGGAGGCAGGGAGGCAGGGAGGGGAGGGAGGGGGAGAGAGAGAGAGAGAGAGAGAGAGAGACTTTAAAATGAGTCTGAGACTGAGTGAGGATACTCACACGTGAGTGCACATGCATGCATACAGGTACTCGCTTTCAACGCACATAGAACATGGTGTAGATGCATAGGCCTACACGAATTAGTACACAGAGAGAGAGAGAGAGAGAGAGAGAGAGAGCGGCCTCATTCAATACTTTCGTAACTCTCTCTCTCTCTCTCTCTCTCTCTCTAAAACATGTTCTGACGCGTCCCCACCAGCGTCCCTCCCATTGGTCAGTCACTGGGGGGCGTGGCCAAGGTCTGTACTCTGATTGGTCCAGCTGAGAACAGGGAGCCAATCACGTCACAACTTCGCTATGACGTCACTCCATTCAGGCTAAAAACTACTCATTCATTCTCTAATTTCGTTGGCTGTTATTATGGCTTGTGTGTGTGTGTGTGTGTGTGTGTGTGTGTACTTGTTTATGTAAACCAATGTATGAAAACTAGAGGGGCACTCACTGGAGCGCATCTCTCCGACAAGGGCAACGTAATTTCCAAACCACTCTTCATAATGGGTTAGGTTTTCTCATCACTGAATAGGGTTTCACAAATAATGTTTTCCGGGTCCAGAGTCCGTAATACGATCCGGATCGGTGCCAAAAGTTAACCGCTTCCTCCCTGGGCCATGGGCTACCTACCCACCAAATTTGGTCCATCTTTCTCTTGGGTTTTGAATAATCCTGCTAAGACAGACAAACATTCAAACAACGAGTGAAAACATACTCTCCTTCTCGAAGAGAAAAACGAGCTGGCACTATGTATGTATGCCTGCATAAGCGTACACATGTGCGTATAATCAGTGACGGTCTCAAATTTCTCATCTTTTAATCAGTCTCTTTCTTTCTCTCTCTCTCTCTCGTTTATATATTTTGTTAGTGTGTGTGTGTGTGTGTGTGTGTGTGTGTGTGTGTGTGTGTGTGAGAGAGAGAGAGAGAGAGAGAGAGAGAGAAAGAGAGAGAGAACAGACAGCAACAGATCTGTTGGTCTTTTCGAGGCTGTTTGTTAAAGGGAAGGCCACACACCAAAAAGCCAGACAGGAGACAGGGCGTGTGTGCTGGGCAATCCCCAGGCCCTGTCTTCCCCCTTACTATTTTTTAGTCAGCCTAAACCCCACTGACCGGGCTAATGTATGGCCCGGCCTGCACTATAGGTGCAGAAATCTTTAAACAACAACAACAAAGGGAAGGTTACAGCAAAACTATTTTATGAATTAAAGATATGGATAGAAGGGAAGAAGGCACGCAGATGGAAGGAAAGGAGGAAGGAGGCTTAGGGAGAATAGAGGCAGAGAAAACAGAAAGTAAATGGAGGGGAGGGAGAGAAAACAGGAGGGTAAATGAGAGAGAGGGAGAGAATAGGAGGAGTGGGAGGGGAGAAGGAATACGAAGAGGAGATATGAGGATATGTAGGAGGGATGAGATGGGAAAGAGGGAGAGAAAAGAGAGGGGAGGGGTTGATGGAGGGGGGGGATGAGATGAGTGGGAACTTAGAAGGAATAGGAGGACATGGGAGATGTGGATGAGGGAGGGGAATGGGATGGAGTAGGGAGGTTTGGATGATGATGATAATAATAATAACAGGATTAACACTGAATTAACCCTTTCAGGGATGGTCCTCTCTCTCTCTCTCTCTTTCCGCTATATTTTCACCCCCGCTCTATCCCTCACCCTCCTCTTTCCTGGCCTCTCTTCTATCCCATCGTCTCCTCCCCTACTTTTTTCACTTTCTGTCTGCCTCTCTTCTCTTCAATCCCTCTCTTTTCTTCTTCAACTTTCCCTCAAGTCTCTTCCTCTGCCCCTCCCTTTTGCTCCCTCCTTTACCTCTTCTCCTTCCCTCTCGCCTCTGTACCTTTCTCCTCTCTCTAACTCTTCCTACTCTCCTGCCCTTCCCTCTCTCCCATGTATCTTTCTCTCCTCTCTCTGTTTTTTCATATACTTCCCTCACTCCTCTGTACCTTTCTCTCCTCTCTCTACCTCCTCCTTCACTGCTACCCTTCCCTTTCCTCCTCCACACTTGACACTCACACCTCATTTGGCAGGGTAACAAGGGCTCGCGTCACGGCTATATGACCAATATGGGTGGTCGTCTCCCATAATGGATGAGCAGGCAATTATATTCCCTCGGGGCGGCTGGATTAAGGGCGATCTGATGGCCTGTTTACATTATTCATCAACCACTCGGCCGCGCGTGGGGTCAGCTGATCACCGCCGGTGGGAGTCGGGCTGGCGAGCGAGCCTTTCAGGATGGGAACGAGTCTGTCCTCCCCTTATTTCGCCGTTTTCCATCGTATTTTCCTTATTTTTGTACTTTTTTCGACACTATAAGGGTGATTTGGAAAGCTCAAAGTGGTGGAAATTTAATGGATGCAGTGGATTTGATGTGAAATTTGTGTAAATGTTGGTTTCAGGCCAGACGAAGTATTTTTGGAAGAGAATGAGATCGGTGGTGGCGGGTGGTCGGGTTGTAAATATTATTGCCACTCCTGGCCTGTTCCGCTGAGCTGGAGTGCCCTGAATCATATCAATTATCACACGACTGTCTTCACCCGAGTCTTTATTGTCGCCCACGCACACACACACATACACACACACACACACACACACACACACACACACACACACACACACACGTATGGAGACATCCTTACACACACACGCACATATACACAAACACACACAGATATGTATTGAGACATCCTTACACACACACACACACACGTATGGAGACATCCTTACACACACACGCAGATGTATACAGACATACACAAACACACACACACAGATATGTATTGAGACATCCTTACACACACACACACACACACACACACACACACACACACACATACACAGATACTGTATATACAGACATCCTTACACACACACACACACACACACACACACACACACACACACACACACACACACACACACACACACACAAGCGCACACACACACACACACACACACACACACACACACACACACACTGAGAGGGCCGGAAGCTCTGGTCCTGCACAATTAAGTGGCCCCCACCTCACTGCTTTTATCAGCTTTCTCTCTCTCTCTCTCTCTCTCTCTCTCTCTCTCTCTCTCTCTCTCTCTCTCTCTCTCTCTCTCTCGTTTCAGTCTATCTCTACCTCCTTCACTTTAACTTCTACATTCAGCCTTTCCTTCAGTTTATTTTCTCTCTCTCTCTCTCTCTCTCTCTCTCTCTCTCTCTCTCTCTCTCTCATTTCATGTCAACCTGTTATTCTTTCTCTTTCCCAGTTTTATCCTCTCTGTTTTACCTTTTCTTTTGAGAGAGAGAGAGAGAGAGAGGGGGGGGAATAAGGGAGGAATGGGGATTAAGCAGTTCAATTCGATGACGCTTTTTCATTCACGTAATCCTTATTTTTATTTATATACGTATTTATTTAACTACCGTACCTATCTATCAATCTCTCGCTCTATCTATCTGTCTCTCTATATATATTCATTATTCGCTTGAGGGGTTAAAGAGCCGTATTATTAAAAAAAAATTAAAAAGCATGAAGGTGTGAACAAGCCTCTAAATCTATGATAATTTCCAGTAATAATAATAACAACAACAATAATAATAATAATAATAATAATAATAAAAATAATAATAATAAAAGATGGCCATAGAATGCGACTTTTTTTCGCTGCTGACTGCACTCTGTAATGTTGGATGCAGGCTAATCACACCTAATTAATCACAGGTGTTCGATTACTGACTTTTAAAACTATATTCGTACCGGTAACTAAAAAAATAAATTAAGACCCTTATTCGTAGGATATCTATCTATCTGTCAGTCTATCTATCTATCTATTAATTACTGCAGTTTAGTAAGAATCTATTGTTATGAAAGGGTTGGAACTGTGTCCATTAATATACCCACTATGATGACAGGTACTTAATCTGTAGCAGGGGGGTGAGGGATAGGGGTGAGGGTGAGGCGGGGAAAGAGGAGGGAAGGGGGAGGAAGAGATGCTGGAGGAGAGAGGGAATGAGCAAAAGAAGGAGGGTTGAGGAGGAAAAACGGAGGGGAAGAGAGAGGAAGGAGACGGGGAGTGGAGGAAGCAGAAGGAGGAACAGACCGAGAGAAATACATCAGACATACTGTGCTAGGTAGAGAGGTTGTATACATTTGCAGTTTTTTTCCTTTTCTCTCTCTCTCTCTCTCTCTCTCTCTCTCTCTCTCTCTCTCTCTCCCCAGTACTAGGTGGATAGTCGTATACGTTTGCTGTTTTTCCTGTCTCTCTCTCTCTCTCTCTCTCTGCCTCCCCTCTCGGCTTTTTCCCTGCGCTAAAACAATCTTCTAATGGGAGGTCTGTGTCCCAGCCCAGGGTCACCGCTTAGCCTGGCTCATCCCTGCCTAACCCACCCTGCCTCACCATCCCTGCTTCACCCTGCCTCATTCCGCCTCGTCCACCCAGTATCATTTTTTGCTCTGCCCTGCTTCCTTTTTACCACTGTATTTTAACTCTTTTTTCACCCTACTTCATTCTGTCTCACCCTGCATCATCACCTTGCCTCACCCTCCCTGTCTCAGTCACCCTGCTTTAATCACCCTTTCTCACCCACCGTGCTTGCCTCCTCTCTTCACCCACACATTGTCTCATTCATCCTGCTGGCTTCACCCTGTTTTGCCCTGCCTTACTCTGCCTCTTTCCTCACCCACCCTGCCTAACCTCTTTCCCACACCCACTCTACTCCAATCCACCCTTCCACGTTCACCCTGCCTGCCTAACCCACCATACCTCACCCACCCAGCCTGCCTCCCCCTGCCAACCTCGCCTCGCTTCCCTCTGCTTCATCCACCCTGCCTACCTCACCCACCCACCCTCCCTGCCTCCCCCTGCCTCTCGCTACCTCTCTTGGCTGTGCGTTTCACTTTAGATTTTTGGTTGCTGCTCTCTCTCTCTCTCTCTCTCTCTCTCTCTCACACACACACACACACACACACACACACACACACACACATCCCTTTGTCCAGTCACTCATTTCTTTATTCAGCCATTCATTTTCTACAGTTCTTTTTTTCACTTTCACCCAGTCATATAAATAATCATTCACTTTCTATTCACTCATTCATTCACATTCATTTCCTTATTTATTTCATTCAGGGCATTATTTACGGTATATTCTTAGCCATTCATTCATTCCTAGACATTCATTTACTCTTTTTCATTCGCTCATTCGTTTGTTCCTAGTCAATCATTCACTCATTCATATATTCCTAGTCATTCATTCACTCCTAGTCATTCACTCACTCATTTATTCATAGTCACTCACTCAGCCATTTATTCCTAGTCATTCATTCACTCCTAGTTATTCATTCATTCATTTATTTCTAGTCATTCATTCACTCCTAGTTATTCATTCATTCATTTATTTCTAGTCATTCATTCACTCCTAGTTATTCATACATTCATTCACGCTAGTCATTCATTCATTCATTTATTCCTAGACATCCAATCACTGTCATTTATACCTAGTCATTCATACCTATTCTTAGTTATTCATTCTAAAGTAAACCATACTTTCAAATTTATTTTTTCTCTTCCTGGCCTTTGATCCATTCTTATACATTCAGTCATAATTTTTTTTTTTACAGTCCTTCGTTCACTCATTCTTAATCACAGTTATTAATTTCAAACCCTTTTTTTAATAATTCATTATTATTTTTTCATATTGGCCTTTCATTCAATCTTATACATTCAATCATTATACATTTTTTCAGTCTTTCGCTCACTCATAGCCTACCTAATGTATTACCATAATTCTCAGTCAGTTTTGCACAATCCTTATTCTTGTCATACTGGTCTTTCATTCATTCTTATACATTCAATTGTTCCATCCTTATCAGTAATACGCTGAGACAGAGAGAGAGAGAGAGAGAGAGAGAGAGGAGTTTTATCTTCTCGCCTTCCATCCTTATCAGTAATGCACTATCTGTTTCTCGTCTTTATCTCGTTGTGATAAAAGAGGAGATTAAATTATGGTTCTTTCACCTTAACTTGGCGCAAAATTTCGTCTTTTGCTGTTTATTTTACGTAGCTCAATGGCAGAAAGACATCAATCTATCTATCCATGCCATCTATCTATTTATCTTTCTGTCTGTCTGTCTACCTACCTATCCATCCATCTATTTATACATCTACCTATCTATCATCCATCCATCCATCTATCAATATACCAATCTATCAATCTACCGTCTATCTGTGTTGTGTATCTATCTAGGCTATCTATCTATCTACATCTTCCCCTTCCTTCTCTTCTTCCTCCCTCCTTTTTCCTTCCCTCTATCTTCTTCCCTCCCCTCTCCATTAGCATCCACATAATATCCTTCCTTTTTTTCATTTCTCTTTTATACTCATTTTTTCACATTCTTTCTACTTTTCAACACCTCAATTTTTTCCTCCATTTTTCTCCTTTCCTCCTTCCTTCCTTCCCTCCCTCTTTATCCCTCCCTCTAAGATGACTGGAGGCTGGATTCGTCTTTATCTTGAGATTAGACACACACACACACACACACACACACACACACACACACAGAAAGAGAGAGAGAGAGAGAGAGAGAGAGAGAGAGAGAGAGAGAGAGAGAGAATTTCCTGGTTTTAACATATTCTCAATAATGTTATAATTTCGTCACTGATTCTGCTTACTGTTTTTATGGTCTCTCTCTCTCTCTCTCTCTCTCTCTCTCTTTCTCTCTCTCTCTCTCTCCCATCACCCTTTTCCTTTCTTTCTCCATCTTCCTTCTCACTTTTATTCTATCCGCCCCTCGTCTCTCCCTCCCCCTCTCTCTCTCCCTACCTTTCCACCTTCCCTTCCTCTTCGCTTCCCTCCTTCCCTTCCTCTTCGCTTCCCTCCTTCCCTTCCTCTTCTCTTCCCTCACTACCTCCTTCCTCTTCCCTCCCTTCCTCCTTCCCTTCCCCCATGTCTTCATCTCTCCTGCTCTTGATTCCTTACTCTTATCTTTCCTACCTTCCTCTTCTCTCCCTCTGCCTTTCTCTCCTTCCTATCATGTTCCTTATCTCTTTCACTCCCTCCCAGTTCCCTCTCCCTTCTCCCCATCCCCTTCTTTCTCCTTCCCTCCTCCTTCACTCCCTTCCATTTCTCCCTCCCTTTTCCTGCATTCTTTCCTCTTCCCTTCTCCTCCCTCACTCCCATTTCCCCCTTCTCTCCCCCCCCCCCTCGCTGTTTCTCCCTGCACTGCATTTTTCTCCCTCGGTACATTATGCTAGCCTTCCTAACTCCCTCGCCTCCCGTCCTCCCTGTTTGCCTTACCCTCCCTCTCCTTCTTTCTTTCTCCCTCCCTCACCATCTGTATTCTTCTTTTCCTTCTATCTTTCTCCTTCTCTTCCTCTCCATCTTTCTCCTTCTCTTCCTCTCCATCTTTCTCCTTCTCCTCCTTCCATCCCTCCTTCTCCATCTTTCTCCTTCCTTTCCTTCCATTCCTCCCTTTTCTCCTTCTCTTCCATCCTCCCACTCCTTTCTTTTCCCTCCCTTCTTTCCAGCCTTCCCTCTCTCCCTCCCTTTCTCTAATTCTCTCCTCCATTCTTCTTCTTCCCCCCCCTCTCTCTCTCTCTCTCTCTCTCTCTCTCTCTCATCCCTGCATTCCCTGGCTTATGGAAGTGAGTTCCCTAGGGTTGCGTCCTCCATTACTTATGCACCTCACTTTAACCTCTGCTGCTCAGGCTGATGATGATGATGATGATGATGATGATGGTTGTTGTGGTAGTGGTTGTGGTGGTAGTGGTTGCTGTTGTAGTGTATAGTTGTGTGGTAATGGTTGTTGTGGTAGTGACTGTTGTGATAATGGTGGTTGTGGTACTAGTTGCTGTGGTGACGTTAGCGGTGATGGTTGTTGTGGTAGCGGGGTCTGAGATGGTTATAAGTAAGTTGTGCAGTTGTGGCAGTCCTGGTGGCAGATTTGGCTGTGGCAGTTGTGGTAGCTGTGGTGGTGATGGTAGTAACTTTGGTTGTGGCAGTGGTTGCGAGAAGGATGGTAATGATGGTAGTTTGGGGTGTGGTAGCGATTGTGATATCAGTGGTAGTTGTGGTTGCGATGGTAGTCTTGGTGGAGGTGGTGATAGTTGTAACAGTCGTGGTGGTGGTGATTATGGTAGTCGTAGATGAGATTATAGTCGATTATAGTCACGGTGGTTGTGGTTGTATTGCTGTGGTAATGGTAGCTGAGTTGTGGTCCTACTTGTGGCAGAAGTGATGGTGGTGGTAGCTATGGTTGTTGTGGTAGTGCTACGGATGATGTTAACTACCTACCTGCATATCTACCTTCCCACCCACATACTGTATCTACCCACCTACATACATACGTGCATATCCACCCACGTTCTCCTTGCCACTCACTCACCCACCTACCTACACCCCACATAAATACCTACCCACCCACCTGCCCACCTACCTTCCCTCCCACCCACTCACCCACCTACCAAAGTACGGTACCTTCCCACCTTCCCTCCCACTCATCCATCCACCCATCTACCAACCATAGGCTACCCTCCCTTCCTCCTTCCCACTTACCAATCTATCTACACCCCACATACATACGGTACCTATCCACCCACTTACCCTCACTGCCTCCCTCTCTCCTAGCCACTCAGCCACCCACCTACCTACCTACCTACACCCCACATTCGTACCTATCCACCCACCCACCCACCTACCTACACCCCACATACAAACCTATCCACCCACCCACCTACCTACCTACACCCCACATACGTAGCTATCCACCCCCCCATCCACCCACCTACCTACACCCCACACACAGTACCTATCCACCAACCCACCTACCTACCTACACCCCACATACGTAGCTATCCACCCACCCACCTACCTACACCCCACACACAGTACCTATCCACCCACCCACCAACTTACCTACACCCCTCACACAATACCTATCCACCCACCCACCCACCTACCTACACCCACTTAATCACCGCACTCAGCCCCAAGCAAAGTTCATTTCATTACTTTGCTTTCGTTGTCCAGGCAATATATATATATATATATAAAACAACACCTTTTTTAACTTTTATTTTTTTTTATTTTTGGCTTGTCAAAAAAGAAAAAAAAAGCGCCACTTATTATGAAAATGTGTGTGACCCCAAGGAAGAATTATGGGATAGTGGTGGTAGTTGTGGTAGTGATGGTGGTGGTAATTGTGGTAGGTGTGGTGGTGATAGATGTGCGTTATGGTGGTTGTGGTGGTGATGGTGGTGGTAGGTGTGGTAGTGATGGTGGTGGTAGTTGTGGTAGTGATGGTGGCAGGTGTGGTAGTGGTGATAGATGAGTTATGGTTGTTGTGGTAGTGATGGTGGTGGTAGTTGCGGTAGGTGTGGTGGTAATAGATGTGAGTTACGGTGGTTGTGGTGGTGATAGTGGTGGCAGGTGTGGGAGTGATGGTGGTGGTAGCTGTGGTAGTGATGGTGGTGGTAGCTGTGGGAGTGGTGATAGATGTGTTATGGTAGTTGTGGTAGTGATGATGGTGGTGGCTGTGATGGTGACAGGGGTGGTAGTTGTGGTGGTGGTGGTAGTGATAGTTATGGCAGTAGTGGTAGTGATAATGGTGACAGGTGTGGTGGTAGACTGGGATGGGATGGTGGTAGTGGTGGTAGTATTTGTGGTTATGAACTGCAATGGTGATAGCAGCTGCGGTGAAGATGATGACGGCTGGAGTGGTAGTGATAGTACTGGTGGTAATAGTTATAGTTAGTAGTTGTGATAGTGAAGTGGCGAGACGGGTGGCTGGTACAAGTGTGTAATAATGGTAATAGTGGTAGTTGTGGTAGTTGTAATAGCAGTAAGCGGCTTATTACCTCTCCTGTACTACATTCCATATTTATATTTTTTCTTATCTGCATTACAAGATCTATCTATCCATTCTCTCTGCTTATCTATCTACCTGTCTGTCTATCTATCTATCTACCTATCTATCCATCCATTCATCAATGTCTATCTATCTATCAATGTCTATCTATCAAAAACCTACCTACCTGCCTATCTATGTCTGCTCATCTATCTATCTATATATCTGTCTGTCTATCTATCTATCCATCCATCCATTAATATACCTATCTATCTATCTATTACCAACCTAACTATCTATCCATATCTTCACCTTCCTTTCTCTTCCCCCCCCCCTTTCTCCTCCCTCCACCTTCTTCACTCCTCTCCATTATCATCCACATTATTTCATTTTTGTCTCTTTTACCACCAAGATAACCTGAAGAAACACACACACACACACACACACACACACACACACAATCCCCACTACGGACGTAAAAATATTGAAAAAATCCTCACTACGGACGTCAAGGCAGACAAATTAGCCTAAGTACAGTATTTTCCTGACCATCATCGATCATACAATATTATCAGGATTAGAAAAATAACAATCGTACCAGTTCCGTCTGAAGAAAACTGACACTTGGCGAAATTCAGCGAAAACCCTATCTCTACCAATGCCTGTTTCAGATGGTTTCGATTTTTCCCATATGTATTGGTTCAACTTTGGACACATACATATACGGTACTTGTCTATAAAAGCTTCATTATCAGCGGGTAGACGAAATAATTATATATAGGCTACTAGAGCATGTACTGATAAATGATAATGATAAACGCGCCAATCTTATGTTTTATCTCTCTTTATCATAGTCTAAAACTGCATTCTTGGCATCCTGAATACTGTGTTCTAACAAAATTAATACCAGACTACCATCCTAATCACGAAGAAGTGCTATGGAAGGAAACCGCCGTAGTACTGTCTCATATTTAGCTGTACCGTAACAAGAGCTTAACACCGGAAAATAAGCAGCAGAAATAAGCAGTAGAAATAAGCAGCAGAAAAAAGTAACAGAAAAATAAGCAGTAGAAATAAGCAGCAGAAATAAGCATAAAAATAAGCAGTAGAAATAAGCAGTAGAAATAAGCAGCAGAAAAAAGTAACAGAAAAATAAGCAGTAGAAATATGCATCAGAAATAAGCATAAAAATAAGCAGTAGAAATAAGCATAAAAAAATAAGCAGTAGAAATAAGCATCAGAAATAAGCATAAAAAATAAGCAGTAGAAATAAGCATCAGAAATAAGCATAAAAAATAAGCATAAGAAATAAGCATAAAAAATAAGCAGTAGAAATAAGCATAAAAAATAAGCAGTAGAAATAAGCAGCAGGAGAAGGCAGCAGAAATTCCCTATGTACCAGTATTACGGTAGTGGTCTACCTATCTATCTATTGCCAGACGCCTTAATCCCTTATACGGGGTGGCCACAAACAAATAGCCTCCACGTCATCCTGTCCCCCGCCATTTCACCGCCCTGCTCCCAGTTCACACCCCCCTCTCTCATATACCTCTCCACTCCATCCCTCCATCTCATCCTTGGCCTTCCCCTCCCGCTCTCCCCCTCCACCTCACTCACATACACTCTCCAAGTACGGTATATAAGTAAGGTTCAGCAGACATGCCAAGATATATACCTATTAAGGAGTACATTAATTTTCTTTCCTTGGCAACTCTTGCGGTGTGTGTTTCATGTTTCAGGCGTCTGTTTCGTACACACACACACACACACACACACACACACACACACACACACACACACACACACACACTGTATCTACCTGTGTCTGCCTATTTATCTATCTATCTATCTCTGTGATTTTATACCACCTCCCCCACCCTTCCATTCTCTCCTCTTCCTCTTTTTTTTTTTTTTTTTTAATAACAGAACGGAGGAAGGAAAAACAATTGGGGGAAAAAAAATAATCCATACACCAGATTACTGGTGTCCTCTATTCATAAAATATCAGTAACAGTTAGACTTCAACAGTTGTGGGTTGAAATTTGGAGGAAAACAACTCTGGGGAAGCGAGTTCCAGAGAGATGCAGTTCGGGGAATGAAAGAATTCTGATAGGCAGAAGTTCTGCAATATGGTTGAGTGACATTCCAGTCATGAGCGCTACCAGATGCCCGTGTAGCATGAGGGAAGGCATGGAGAGGTGGCACCATGGACGCAACTTCGTCTGAGCATTTGCCAAAAAAATATCTGTAAAATAATGCAAGGGAGGCAACACTCCTTCTTACTTGCAGGGGAGGTAGTTTATATGTAATGGCAGGGTTGTTAATGATTCTAACAGCTTTATTCTGAATTTTGTCTAGTTGTCTTAATGCAACCTCTCCACAACCATCCCACAAGGGTGAGCAATATTCAAGCTGAGAGCGCACATGACTCTTATAAATTATAGCTAACTGCTCATCGGCGAAGAAGTTACGGACTCTGTACAATAATCCAAGTTTCTTTGAGGCGGTTTTAGCAAGTGATCTGACATGAGAGGTCCAGCTGAGGGCACTGTTCAGTGAGACACCAAGAATTTCAATACTTTTGGAGATGGGAATATTAGTAGCACTGAAGGTAATGTACGAATCTGGCAATATCTGTCTATTAGTAAACTGTATATATTTAGTTTTACTAGCATTAAAAGAGACAAGGTTGTTTTGTCCCCATTCACTGATTGTAGCTAGATCTTGATTTATGGAGATGGCTGTACTGAGTTGAGAGGTAGAGATATTAGACTTTGTAAATGGATGTCTGAGTGTGAATGAACTATGTAGTGTTGAGTCATCTGCATATGAGTGAACGGGATTGCGAGTGACAGATAAGAGATCATTAATATGAACCAGAAATAGGGTTGGCGCCAGAACTGATCCCTGCGGCACGCCGGCGTTAACTGAGTGGAAATTCGAATATACATCATCTACTTTTACTCTTATTTTCCTGTCACTAAGATAAGACGAAATCAAAGGAACAAAAGACGTTAGTCCATAGCAAGGGAGTTTGGACAGCAGGGAACGGTGCCATACTCTGTCGAAAGCTTTAGAGATATCAAGAGCTACAGCATGAGTTTCTCCAAAAAGATCAATTGATTGATGGATGGTATGAGTTAAGAGATTGAGTATGTCAATGGTGGATCTTTCGTGGCGAAAACCGTATTGTCTATCACTAATTAAGTTGTTGGATTCAAGATGTTTAACAATATGCTTATTAATTAAAGTTTCAAATACCTTACCAAGAGAAGATGTGACAGCTATTGGTCTGTAATTGGAGGGGTCAGACGAACTTCCTTTCTTCGGAACTGGATGGATATTGGCTTCTTTCCATGAATTTGGGAATAAAGAAATACGTATGCATAGTCTGAATAATTTGGCTAGGACAAAGGCAAGTTCAGGGGAACACTTTTTCAAAACAATTGGTGGAATTCCATCTGGGCCTGGAGCTTTGTTGGTAGGTAAATTGTCTAGGATGGATTTTACGAATCTTGTCGGTATTTTAAGTGGGGCAATTTCGGGAGAATCAAGTTCCAGTACTGAGACATTCTGGTTGGTATCATCTATGGTAGAGTTTCTGGCAAAGGTACTAGCAAAGATACCTGCTTTCCCACGTGGGTCATTTGTAATACTGCCATCTGAAGATTTTAGTGGGGGAATGGAAGATGACTTGTTAAAGTTATTATTGAACGAATTAAGAGTTGACCAGAATATTCTATTGTCATTAGGGTTGTTAAGTAGTTTTGATGCTTGCTTTTGAAGAAAGTTTGATTTAAATAGATTTAATACAGCTTTTGCATGACTTCTAGCAATTTTAAATTGGGAGAGTGATTCAGATGTTTTTGATTTTAAGTAAGAGTTATATGCTAATGACTTTTGGGCTGTTGCTCTGGCACAACTGCCATCAAACCATGTTGGAGAGTTTGATCTTTTAGTGAATTGTTGACTTGGTATGAATAAATCCATACCAGCTAGTATTAAGTCGCAAATGTAGGACTGGGTAGAATTGGGATCACTAGAGAAGAAAGATTGCCATGGAACATCAGCAAGATAATTTCTAAATCCATCCCAGTCTGCCCTGTCAAAGTGCCATCGGGTCACCCTGACAGGTTCGGAATGGGGAGGTGTAGGAGGGTTAACTAATGAGGCTTTGATGAGATTGTGGTCAGAGGATCCAAGTGGTGACAGTACCTCTATCCTGTATTGATTTGGCTTATTTGTCAAGAATAAATCCAAGAGATGGGCATTATGGTCAGGATTATCAGGTATTCTGGTTTCCCTACCCCCCTCCTCTCTCTCTCTCTCTCACACACACCTTCATCCATCCTTTTCCTTCCACATTTATTCACTCTTTTTCCTCCCCTCCCCATCCCCCTCTTCTCTCCCTTTCTAAGTTAAGGAATGTTAATGCTCTATCCTTATGTAATAAAAAGAGGGAAGGGGAGAGGGGAGAGGAGAGGAAAAGGGAGGGGAGGGAAGGGCAGCAGTCCCTAGAGCGGAGTTTGTGAAGGGGAGGGGAGGGGAGGGGAGGGGAGGGGAGGGGAAGGGAGGAGGAGAGGAGAGGAGAGGGGTGGGGAGGGGAGAAGGAGATGAATCCGGTGAGTGAAGTCAGTGAGAGAGAGAGAGAGAGAGAGAAAGAGAGAGAGGGGGGGGGCCTATCAGAGGTCCCGAGGGTGATATCAGTGAATGAAGGGAAGGAGGGGAAGGGAAGGGGAGGGGAAGGAGAGGAAGGGGAGGGGAAGGAGAGGAAGGGGAGGGGAAGGAGAGGAGGGGGAGGAAGAGAAAGAGAAGAGGAAGGGAATGGGAGAAAGAGGGAGGGAGGTATAACTGAGGTTCCAATGAGGTGCCTGTGAGTGGCAGTGAGGAGAGGAGGGGGAGGGGAGAGGAGGGCAGGGGAGGGGAGGAAATGAGAGGAGAGTACAAAGGAGTACAAAGGAAAGCAAACAGCAACAGACCTTCTGGTCCTTTCGAGGCTGTTTGTTATAGAGTAGACTATGACTACAAGATCTAACTCTACATGCTGAAGGATAAGGATAGTAAAGCAAGAAGGTTCCCCCCGCCTCCAAACCCTCCAGTTAAAACTGGCAAGAAAAAGTGAGAAAAACCACCATGCAGCATGGTGGAGAGGAGAGGAGAGGAGAGGAGAGGAGAGGAGAGGAGAGGCGAGGAGAGGAGGGGAGGGTGGGGGAGTAGAGAGTGGGTGAAAGGAGGGGAAGAAAAGAAGGGAAGGGAAGGGGGAAGGGAAAGTGAGAAGGGAAGGGAGGGGGAAGATAAGGGGAGAGGGGGGTAGGGTAGGGTAAGGGAATAAGAGAACCTGGATAGGGAGGGGGAAGGTAAGGGGAGAGGGAGGGGAGGGGAGGGGGAAGGGTATAAAAGAAGGGGGAAGATATGGGTAGAGGGAGTGTAAGGTAGGGGGAAGGGTATAGAGGAAAGGGAAGATAAAGTGAGAGGGAGGGTAGGGTAGGGTGGGGGAAGGGCATGAGAAGGGAAGAGGAGGGGGAGGGAAGGGGAGAGGGAGGGATGGGTAGGGGTAGGGTATAAGAGAAGGGAAGGGGAGGGGGATGATATGGGGAGAAGGAGGGTAACGTAGGGGGGAAAGTATAAGAGAAGGGAGGGGGAGGGGGAAGATATGGGGAGGGGGAGGGTAGGTTAGGGGGAAGGGTATAAGAGAGGGGAAGGGGAGGGGGAGGGCAGGGGAGGGGGAAGGCAGGGGAGAGGGTTGGGGTAAAAGCAACATCAATTATGTAGGGGGCGCCGCTCCACAATTACACGGACGCTAATCTGCTGGGGAGGGGGGGGGAGCAGGGGGAGGGGGAAGGGAGAAGTTGGGGAGGGGCAAGGGGAGGCAGTAAGAGAGGCGAGGGAATGAGGGTGGGGTGGGGAATTTTAGTGTGTGTGTGTGTGTGTGTGTGTGTGTGTGTGTGTGTGTGTGTGTGTGTGTGTGTGAGAGAGAGAGAGAGAGAGAGAGAGAGAGATGGGAGAAACTGGACTGTGGAGGAGTAGAAAGGCGTGGAGAGAGGGAAGGAAATATGAGTGTGGGGGAGGAGAAAGGAGTCACGGGTGGGGAGACAGGCAGGGATGGAGAGGGAGGGACATATAGGGAGGGGAAGATCTGGGTGGGGAAGAAGGAAGTGCATGGACGTAGGGGGAGTGACGAAGAAACAGATAGGGGAGGAAGAAAGGGAGTACGAGAGAAGGGGTATCAGGTATGGAGAGAAAATTAGTGAAGGAAGGAGGGAGGGGGAGTCAAAGAGTGGTGAGAGGGTGGGGGAGGATTTGAATGGGGGGGAGGGAGGTATGGGGAAGGAAGGGGACAACATTTGGACCAAGTTACTGTAAAACACGTATCGTTTTTAAACTGAAACACATTAAGTTTCATTTCTGGCATCTGAACTATCCATTCTTGATTCTAATGCTCATCACCCGTGGAAGCTGAAGTTACCCCCTACGTGCAGTCCAACATCCTATTACAGAGGACTGGGAGGGAGCTGACGGGTGGTTGCATAACTATGCTGCGGAGTCGTCCAGTATTTTATATTCTTTATGTCGTTTTAATACTGACATGGTGGCTAGTTTAATTAATATACAAGAGGCTAATGTGTTGTAATGTCTGTATTTACTGCTGCCTATGATCTCCAGTCTTTCAAACGCAATGTGTCCAGGCGTCTCGAAATGAATGCATCTTGAATTTGGCTATCTGTTAGGCTACCGTATCTTGTGTTTGTTTTTTCTTGAAGGGAGCAATCTGTGGGTTCCTGGCCTTTGATTCCTTCTTCCTGTCACAAAGAAAATAATACATCGCTGACGAAGAGGTGTTCCGAAATTTCCTAAACCACTAAAACACGACCATGAGGTGTAACGGTGGTGTGGGAGGCGGGGTGACACTTTTAGTAAGGTATGCTCCTGGAATAACTGTTGCCTCCAGAGCTTGTGAGACAGGAAGGCGTATTACAGCGATAATCCTCTCAGGCAGGGTAGCATGCACGCCATTCTCTTGCCCTCACTAATGCAAAAAAAGACTTAGTTTGACTACACTTAACATCAACATGACTCTGTGTGTGTGTGTGTGTGTGTGTGTGTGTGTCGTTATGAGTGAATGCAAGTTTGCCTTTTTCTCTGGATACTGTATTGATAATTCTCCATTCACTATTCATGGGCCCTTCCACCTCACGTATAAGCATGCGTCTATTAAATGTTGGTTGTAGGTATGAATGTTGGTTACCGTATTATAAATGTTGGTTCTATGTAAAAATGTAGGTTGTATTATAAATGTTGGTTGGTTGTAAATGTTGGTTGTATTATGGATGCTGGTTGGTTGTACAAATGTTGGTTGTATGTATGTCTTGGTTGAATGAATAAATCTTGTATAAATCTGGACTGAATGTACACCTGTAGCCTTTCAGACCGAGGACGTGTTACTTTATAATTATCACCATCTTTAAGCCCCTAGATTCACTGAAGAAACCTGCATCGTCTAAGGAGTCAATGGAAGGAAACACGTAACTCCTTCAGGCTCATAAATCTCCACTCAGCTTAATAAAATCGTCTGGAGATAGAAAAATAAACAGAAATAATGTAAATAGATGTAATTTGTAAATGTTCCTTGAATTTAGATGAATACCCGTGTTTACAAATTATTCTTTCTCTGTAAATCGTGCAAATGTGTTAAATATAAAGGAATATTGTGTATGTTGTGTTGTGTAAGTGCTCCAGTCAGGCTGTCAGATCAATAGCATGTTTCCGGCTGAGAGAGAGAGAGAGAGAGAGAGAGAGAGAGAGAGGGGGGGGAAGAAAGCTATGAAGAAAAGAAGAGGAAGAAATGAAAGAATTAAGTACAAGTGAAATAGAGGTATAAACACATGAAGTAGATAGGTGGATAGATAGATAATATGAGAGCTGAGTACGATAGCTGGAGAGAGAGAGAGAGAGGGGGGGGGGAAGAAAGCTATGAAGAAAAGAAGAGGAAGAGATGAAAGAATTAAGTACAAGTGAAATAGAGGTATAAACACATGAAGTAGATAGGTGGATAGATAGATAATATGAGAGCTAAGTACGATAGCTGGAGAGAGAGAGAGAGAGAGAGAGAGAGAGAGAGAGAGAGAGAGAGAGCGCAGGAGCATGGCCTCATAGAAAACGGAACTAGTAAACAAAGACGCTCCTCCCCCCGCCCTCAAAATGGCGTCGCTTCCTTCCTTCCTTCCTTCCTTCCGCACCTCCCTCCATTTCCCTCCTTCCTTCCTTCCTTTTAATATCACCTGTCTCTTCCCTTCCTTCGTTCCTGTTGCTGTTATACCTTCTTCCCTGTGTCCACACCTGTTTGCGTATAGCCTATATCTCTTTCCTTTGTTTCAGATTTGCTTCCTACCTTTCTTCCGGCCTCTCTACCTCTTCTTCTCACCTTCCTTCCTTCCTTCCTGCATGTCTTATTTCGTTTTTGTTTTTCTCATTTTTTTCCCTCTTAATTTCACTGCTTCAGATTTCTTTCCTTCCATTCCTTCATTTCTTTCCTTCTCATTTCTTCCCTTCTTGCCTTTTCTTCCTTCTTTTACTTCTTTCCTTCTCTCTGTTATTCTGCTCTGTTTTCCATCGCCTTCCTTTGTTCATGCCTTTCTTTCCGTCCGTCCTCCCTCATTCCTTCTTTCTTCCTTCCCTCCTTTTCACTTCTTTTCTATTTTTTCTTCTTCGTTCCTTTGTCGATTAATTTTCCCCCTTTCCTTTTTTTATTTCTTAGTTTCCTCCTCGCTTTTCCATCATTTTCAACATTTCTTCCTCACTCCTTCCTTCGTGTCTGTCTTCACACCTCTCCTATACGTTTCCTTTCTTTCCTTCCCTCTGTTCTCTCTTCCTTCCATCACATCTTCTGTTCCTTCAACCTCTTTCTTTTGTTCTTATTCAGGACATCTTCTTTCTGTTTTTGTTTTTTTTTTAAATCTTTTTCAGCCCTCTTTACTTCATCCTTACCATTCCTTCCTTCCTTCCTTCAAACGTCTTCCCTCCTGTCCTTGAGGTATTTATTTTTTCTTCCCCCTATTTGCTTTGTTCCTAGTCAGCTTTTTTCCATCCTTCCTTCTTTTCTCCCTCTCTCCCTCCCCATCACTCCTACATTCCTCCCTGTCTGTCTGTCTCTCTCTCTTACCTTTTTTCCACTTATTTCCTAAGTTCTTACGGTATATATTCTTTTTCTCTGCACATTCTCTTCTCCCATTTCTGGCAATCATTTTTTCTTTTCTAACCTCTCTTTCCTTCCTTCTCGTCCTTTCCTCCTTCATGGTTACCTTCACTTTTTTAATTCAGTTTTTGCCTTGCCTTCTTCATCCCTCTCTCTCTCTCCTTCTCTCTGCACACCTTTCCTTCATTGTTCTGATTACTTTTTCGTTCCTTTTACTTTTTTTTTTAATTTTCCCTTCTTCCTTCCTTCCACAGTCCCTCCCTCTTTTCCTGTCTTCCTCCCTCTATTTCCCTCTCCTCCTGTCTTTCTCCCTCCATTCCCTCTCCTCCTGTCTTTCTCCCTCCATTCCCTCTCCTGTTTTTCTCCCTCCATTTCCTCTCCTGTCTTTCTCCCTCCATTCCCTCTCCTCATGTCTTTCTCCCTCTCCTCCTGTTTTTCTCCCTTCATTCCCTCCCCTCCTGTTAGTCTCCCTCCATTGCCTCTCCTCCATGCCTTTCTCCCTCCATTCCTTCTCCCGTCTTTCTCTCTTCATTTCCCTCTTCCTGTCTTTTTCCCTCCATTTCCCTCTTACCGTCTTTCTCCCTCCATTCCCTCTCCTCCTGTCTTTCTCCCTCCATTTCCCCCTCCTCCTGTTTTTCTCCCTCCATTTCCCTCTTCTTATCTTTCTCCCTCCATTTTTCCCTCCTCCTGTTTCTCTCCGTCCATTTCCCTCTTCCTGTCTTTCTTCTTCATAGCCCAGCTTCCTTCCTTACTCCCTTTACACCTTTTCTTCTTTCTTAGCTATACTCTATTTTTTCTTAGCTTTCATGCCCTCTTCCTAGGCTACCATCGTTCCTTCTTTTACCTCTGAGACTGACAGACGATTTAATTCCTTAGTGGAAAATTCGTGCTTTCTAGACAGCTAATCTTTCCTTCCTTCTTTCCCCCCCCATAATCTTTCCTTTTTAGTTCCTTCTTTCTTTCTTCGTCATTTCTTTTCTTCCTTCCTCCTTTCCTTTCTTCCTCCCTGTCTTCCTTCCTTCTCTGCTTTCTCCATTCCTTAATCTTTCGCTCCTTTTGCTTCTTCCTGCTTTAATCTCATCTCTTTTCTCCTTTTTTCTTCTTTCCTTTCTCCCTTCTTTACTAAATGTACCTTTTTAATAGTCCTTCCTTCTTTCCTTTTTCCCTTCCTTTCTTAGTTCCTTCACATTTATTTTCCTTTTTTCCTTTCATCACTGTTTTGGAGACTTTCACTCGCCTCTCTTTAGACCTCTCTCTCTCTCTCTCGTTTACGGGTTTATAATGGAAACCAAGAAAATCGAGAGAGGAACAGACGGCTATGGAGAGGCAGACGGAGAAAAAGGTGACAGCCATATGGACAGACAGACAGAAACCGACAAACGAAGAGAGGTCGACAAAGTGACACACAGGTGGGGAGAGGAACAGACAGCAATGGAGAGACAGAAAAAGAAAAAGCGACAGGTAGATGGACAAATAGACAGAAATCGACAAAATGAGAGATCGACAGAACGACAGACAAACAGAAGAGACAAACAGTAAGCTACAACAGAGATGAGGGCAGAAACACAGACCAGTTGATTGAGAAAGACTGAGACAGACATTAAGACATAAGGACTAGTCAAGTGGAAGAGCGAAACTGCCAGACAGAAGTGACAGACAGACAGACAGAGATAGAAAAATGAAAAATGGGAGAAGAGGCCAGAAAATAATACACATCTAGAGGACAGACACAGACAGACAGAAGGCGACAGGTAGATAGATAGATAAATAGCGACAGAGACAGGGGAGGGGGGGATCGACAGGTATACAGACTGACAGAAAAAGACAGACAAGAGCAGAGAACAGCAAACATAGAGAGAGAGAGAGAGAGAGAGAGGGGGGGGGACTAATATAAACCCATAACTCGCTCTCTTCTCTATACCTCCCGTCACCTCGCTCATTTTTTATGCCGTCTCTAGTGTCTCCCTACTTCCTGTGGCCAACCCCGGCTTCCTGTGGTCACCCTGGCACTCTCTCACACTTTCTCTCACACTCTGGCACTTTCTGGCACTTCCCCTGCGACTTCCTAGCACTCTCACACTTTCTCTTATACTCCAATACTTTCCTGTTACTTCCTAGCCTTCTCTCACTTTCTCTCACACACTCCGACACTTTCTAACACTTTCCGTTACTTCCTAGCATTCTCTCTCACTTTCTCTCATACTTCGACATTTTCCCCGTTAGTTCCTGGCATCCTCTCACACTTTCTCTCATACTCCGACACTTTCTAGCACTTTCCATCACTTCCTAGCATTTTCACACTTTCTCACAATCTAACACTTTGGCACTTACCCTGTTAGCTACTTCCTGGCATTCTCTCTCACTTTTTCTCATACTCCGACACTTTCTGACACTTTCCCTGTTACTTCCTAGCATCTTCCCTTATGCTTTTTTATATTAGCTAGCACTTTTCCTGGCATTCCCTCATCCAGGCTACTGATACTCCTGTACTGACACTTTACGGCGCTTTCTGACAATTGCCACGGTATATATATTCCGATACTCTAGCAGTCACACTTCCTGGCACTTTTTGACACTATATGACACTCCCTGGGATTGTTTTACTTTCTGACACTGATACAATTTGGAACTTTCCCTCACTTTCCCTGACACTTCTTGGCACTTTCCTTGAGAAGTTTTGACTTTGGCCCGTATTCTTATCGGGTAAAGAAGGTCCCTAACGCCTTTCCTTTAGCGAATTGTTTTATGGCTAGTTAATATCCCATTATACGTTACTTCTGCAGAGTATGACGATATTGGAAGGATTCATGTAACGCCGTGATGGACAGTAAAGTGTAATAAACAAAATAAATCGCTTGGGAAAAGGTGTTAGGGACGAATAAGGGCCTGTACCACTTTCTCCTTGACTTTTTCGCACTAGAGGGGTTAGGTACGGCCTTCATCAACCCCTTCACTACAAGTCCTTTCTAACGAGTAAAATCGTCTGGAGGAAGCAACAATAAGCTACAAAAAATGCCAGGTCATCGGTGAGAAGAGGCTAAATAATCACAAAGAATTTTTCTCCCTGTCTCTCTCTCGTCCACACCCAATACATTACCGAGACAAAGAAGAGAGATGGGGGTCGTAGAGTGTGAAGAGAGGAGGAGGAGGAGGAGGAGGAAGAGGAGGAGGAAGAGGAGGAGGAGGAGGAGGAGTGAGAGTGGAAAGGCGAAGAGAGGGGGATGGGGAAGAGGAAGAAAATTAGATGAGAAGGAGGGGATTGGGGGTGCATGAGAGAGAGAGAGAGAGAGAGAGAGAGAGAGAGAGAGAGAGAGAGAGAGAGAGAGAGGGCGGTCTATATTATTTTTCTTTTGGTCAGTGTGGGAGGGGCAGCTGTCACCCTCACCTTGTTGATTAGTCTCGTTTTTTTCATTAACTCCTAATTTCTCGAGAGGAAGAGAGAAAACAGGAGGAATGGAGGAGAGACGAACACGGAGAGATGGAGGAAAGGAGGGAAATGATGGAGGAAGATGATGATGGTGATGATGATGATGGTAAGGATGAGGATGAGGAGAAGGAAGATGAAAGACGAACACGGAGAGATGGAGGAAAGGAGGGAAATGATGGAGGAAGACGATGATGGTGATGATCATGATGATGATGAGGATGAGGAGGATGAGGAGGGGGAGGAGGAAGATGAAAATGATGATGACGAAGATGACGATGGAGGAGGAGGAGAGATAGATAGATAGATAGAGAGAGAGAGAGAGAGAGAATCCATTATTATTCCACTGGTCAGTGTGGGCGGGGTAGGCTGTCACCTCCACCTCGTTATTGGTCTATTTTTTTTTTATTACCTCATAATTTATCGTTTTCGAGTCAATATTCCAATACGATTTTCTCCCTTCTTGTTATTTATTATTTGATATTTTTCGTTCACATTTATTTATTGACCGAATATATTTTTTTCTTTCTAATACTGGTGTGGGTATATACGGTATTTATCTTTTTGTGTATAATATTCCCACCAGTTTCTGTGGCTGTTATTTTCTGGGTTTACTGTGTTATTTGTTTATTAGTCTGATCGATATGTCTCTATTGGTCTCTCTCTCTCTCTCTCTCTCTCTCTCTCTCTCTGATTAAATCCGTTCACTCAATTTCCCTCCCTCCCTTTTTCTTTCCCTTCCTTTCCTCATTTTCCCCTCCTTTTCTTTTCCCTCCCTCTTTTCCTTTTTCCTCTCTCTCCTTGATTTTCCTTCATCTGCTCCTTCTTCCGTCCCTCTCCTCCTTTCCCCTACCTCTCCTTCATTTTCCTCTCCTCCGTCTTCCTTCCCTCTCCTTCCTTCTCTCCTTTTCCCTCTCTTTCTAATAATAATTCTTCCTCCACGCTCGACCACCGGAAGTTCCCTGAGAAAGAGAGAGAGAGAGAGAGAGAGAGAGAGAGAGAGAGAGAATAATGAGGGAGGAAATGGGAGAAAAAAAAGAGAATACTGCAAAGAAAGAAAGAAAGGAAGTTTGTAGATGAAGGAAAAGGGAGGAAGAGAAAATGATGGAGAAGGTGAAGGAGGGATGAAAGAAATGGACGAGACGGCGATAAGGAAAGTGTGCAGAGTGAGAGATGGAAGGGAAAAAATGGATGAATGTGATGAACGGAAAACAGGAGAAAATGATGATGATGACGGAAGAAAATGCGAAAAACGTGAAAGGAAGGAGGATGTGAGGGAGAAAATGAAGAAGGGAAGAAAAGGGTGAGGAGCAAATGAAGAAGGGAGGAAAGGGAGAGGAGCAAATGAAGAAGGGAGGGAAAGGGAGAGAAGCAAATGAAGAAGTAAGGGAAAGGGAGAGGAGCAAATGAAGAAGTAAGGGAAAGGGAGAGGAGCAAATGAAGAAGTAAGGGAAAGGGAGAGGAGCAAATGAAGAAGTAAGGGAAAGGGAGAGGAGCAAATGAAGAAGTAAGGGAAAGGGAGAAAAGAAAACGATGGAGAGGTATAGAAACGCAGATGATGATGATGATGATGATGAGGAGGAGGAGGAGGAGGAGGATAATCCTTTTTTACTCTAACGTGGCCTATAATTACCGTTTATCCATCTTGAATTCTGAGTTATAGCAATAGATTAACATTAGAATTCAGTGCTAGTCACGAAGAAGTGCAATGGAAAGGGTAAAGAGTCGTAGCCAGTATTACCCGGTATCTTTTTCTGCCACAAAGATACGTGAAATAGGCAGCAAAATTACCAAAACTTAGACCAAGTTAACGTAAAAGGATGATAGTCACGAAGAAGTGCACGGAAAACCATGGCAAAGAACGTAATACAGGGTGGTCCATACATAGCGCTTCACGTCCACTCCAGAGGCTATTTCTCTTGTGCTTCGGGGACGGCTCAGGCAGCGTTATCAGGTTGTATTCTGCAGCCCTTAGTTACTTCCCACTCCCACAGGCACGCCCAAGCCCACACCAGCAGACTGAGTCGCGCAACACGTAAGACATTCAGCTGTGGTTCTAGTAATGCGCAATGTACTGACCACCCCAAATATTTTTAGTTAACCCTTACAACTTCTCTCTCTCTCTCTCTCTTTCGCAATCACAATCAACTTTGAAATATCCTCTTATAAAAAAAGACATTCACGAGGATTAGATGTATTCAAACATACTGTACATGCAATTAAATCACTTTACAGCCATACATATACACTGGTGTGTGTATATATATATATATATATATATATATATATATATATATATATATATATATATATATATATATATATATATATATATATATATATATATATATATATATATATATATATATATATATATATATATATATATATATATATATATATATATATATATATATATATCGTAGGGTATGAATAAAACCCTCTAGTTCCAAGTCTGCCGTAAGCTAAATAAAATCGTCTGACAGCAAAATACGGTACAAATGACGTTATCGTGAAGAAGTAGGATGCACGAAGGGCCAAGGAGATAGAGGAGTAAGAAGATCAGGAGGTAACAAAATGATAAGGAGATAACAGCGATAACAAGATAAGGAGATGGCAAAGAGATAAGAAAGTGTGAAGGAGACAAGGAGATAAAACTGTGCGCCAGTTGTGGTGACAGGAATGCAAATGAATAAACAAAGAATGGTTAGTTTTAACGCAAAATCTTGTACTAAACATTTCGCCTGAACTGGCTTTTCTGTGTGGGTTTAGTCGGCATTGTACTTTTGTGTACCGTGAGAGAGAGAGAAAGAGAGAGAGAGAGAGAGAGAGAGAGAGAGAGAGAGAGAGAAATCGGTACGTAGGTACGGGTAAGCAGGCTGGTAGCGAGTAGATAGATAAATAGACAGAAAGCCACACACACATAGAATTTCGAGATAAATGAGCTTAGAGATTACTGTTACCGGTACTGCGTTTATATACGGTACATAATAACCTATATTGTCAATACTGAAAGGTGTATCACGCCACTAACACGCGTCCTTCACAGCAGACTTCAGCGGTGAGAGCTGCGGCTGGCGAGGAGCTGAGGGGGAGGGGGCGGGGGGTGCAGGTGGGGGCGCCGTCCCCTCCCCACATCAGCACTCAGCGGCGGGGGGCACGGAGGGAGCAGGAGGGGGGCTGACACACCAAGGTAACGTATATAGCCTCCAGTATTTTTATCTATCTATCTACCTGTGTCTATTACCGGACGCTTTAATCCTATTAGGGGTTCACACATAGGGTAACGCACAGTATCTTTTATCTAATTATATCTATTGCCGGACGCTTTAATCCTATAAGGGACTCACACCGAGGTAATGCACAGTATTTTTACCTTATCTATGGTCGGATGCCTCAAGCCTATAAGGAGCAGCCACATACAAACCGCCTTCACGACGCCCTGTCCTCTGCCACTTGCTTGCCCTCCCTCTAACTGATATTCCCCTTTCTCGTACATTCCTCCGCTCCATCTCATCCTCTGCCTCCCCCTCCAGTCACTCGTACACTCTCCTAGTCAGTCGATGATGGAGTGGACATGTGGTGGTTAGTTAGATGAGCCGAAGCCAGGATTCCGGTGACTTGAATGGTGTGTCATGACTGTGTGGCCCATTTCACTGGGTTGATGATTCTCTCACCCTGTAACCCTCCTTCTTCCGGCAGGTGGAGGTGGAGGGGGTGGAGGTGGAGGAGGAGCCCCGTACCGGCGTGGATCCCTGCAGCTGTGGCAGTTCCTGGTGGCCCTCCTGCATGACCCCTCCAACGCGTCGTGCATTGCGTGGACGGGACGAGGCATGGAGTTCAAGCTGATAGAGCCAGAGGAGGTGAGTACTGGAGATGGAGCCACAGGAGATGAGTACAAGAGATAGAGCCACAGGAGGTGAGTACAAGAGATAGAGCCACAGGAGGTGAGTACAAGAGATAGAGCCACAGGAGGTGAGTACAAGAGATAGAGCCACAGGAGATGAGTACAAGAGATAGAGCCAGAAGAGGTGAGTACTAGTGATAGAGCCAGAGGAGGTAAGGACTGAAGACCGGCCGCATGGATTTTGCGGCATTTCACATTCGCGCGATCGACACGCCTCACCAGCGCACTCCTGTTTGTCTGTATGCTTAGTTTCATCTGCACCCGGTGGACTGCAGGCCGATGTTATCCTTACTCTACTGTCTATATGCTCCTTCTGAGGGATAGGGCGGGAGTTGGGAACGTTTCTATAACCGGAAGTTTCGCCGCTCGGCTATATTGGGGCCAACGCATGAAGGCGTCTCTCCACAACAGCAAGAGAGGGGTTCAGTAACAAGAGCAGGGTTCAGTACGGTTCCTGGGAGTAATGTTTGTAATGAGGGATCCATAAGAGAGGAGGGTTTAACAGGGATGACACAATGACAGGCTGCAGTGACGGGGTTAGGTAGAGTGAGGATTGAACTGGGCTAAGGGGAGGGGAGGGGAGGGGAGGGGGTTCAACAGGGCTGATAACATGACACGCTGCGGTGATGGGGTTTAGTGGAGCAGGGGATGAACTGCGCTGAGGGGGGTGGTTCAACAGGACTGATACATTGGCGGGCTACAGTGACAAGGTTATATACAGAGAGGGTTGAACTGGGCTAAGGGGGGGGGGTTCAACAGGGCTGATAACATGACAAGCTGCAGTGGTGGGGTTTAGTGGAGCGGGGGATGAACTGCACTGAGGGGGGGGTTCAACAGGGCTGATACACTGACAGGTTGCAGTGACAGGGTTAAGTAGGGCGGGAGATGAACTGGGCTGAGAGGAGGGGGGGTTCAACAGGGCTGGCAAGATAACAGGTTGCAGTGGCGGGGTTCAGTGGAGCGGGGGTTGAACTGGGCTTATGTAATTACGGGCTGCAGTTGATGGATAAACTCACAGTGGTTAACAGATCATCGGGGGGAGGAGGTTCTCTCTGGGGACATGTGATTCATTACCAGCCTCCCTACTCCCTCTGTGCTTCTTTTCTCTTCCCTCCTATTTTCCTCTTCTCTTCTTTTCTTTCCCTCTCTCCTCTTTTCGCCTTTATCTCCTGTTCTCTCTCGTCTCGTCCCTACCATGCTCTCCTCGTCTTTACTCTTATATCCTATCTTCGTCTTCACTCCTTTCGATTCTCCTTACCTCTCCTCCCCTCTCTTCTCCTGTTCTTTCCTCTCTCGTTAACTATCGTATCTCGGTTTTCTTTTCCACCCTTCCTCATTTTCTCAACTGTTATCTTGTCCTCTCTTCTTCCTTTTCTCGTTTCTTTTTTTTATTAATTCTTTGCCTCCCTATTCGCACTAATCTCCATTATCATTATTACTATCAGTAATATTTCTCTCCTCCACCTCCTTCCCTTCCCTCCTCTCCTACCCTCCTCCTCCTCCTTTTCCTCCTCACCTTCCCTCTCCCTCATAATCATCACCATCTAGTCTAGTCTCTCCTTTCCCCTCCCCATCTTCTCCATCCCTTTTCCTTCTCCTCCTCCCTCTCCTCTCCCCATCTCCATCCCTCTATTATTTTTCCTCCTTCCCCTCCCTCTCTTCTCCCCATCTTCTTCATCCCTCCGTCCCTTTTCCTCCTCCTCCTCCTTCTCCTCTCCCCATCTCCATCCCTCTAGCATTTTTCCTCCTCCCCCTCCCCTCCCCTAGCTTTCTTAATCCCGAACAATGCAGCTCCCCCCCCCCAGCCCCATGGTAATCCTGTATCACTTTAATACCATAAGAGGCTCAGCGGGTCCCTTGTTGACACACACACACACACACACACACACACACACACACACACACACACACACACAAAACGTAAACAAATGAAGTAAATGCAGGGATACAGTACCTATTTACAGTATTTTACATGGACAGACAGACAGAAAATATAAATGCAGATAGAAAACAGACAAACAGATACCGGTAGGCTAATACACACATAGGCATGGAAAGTTATGGCACAGGCTGAATAAAAAAAATATGTAAATAAATAAATAAAAATGGTACAGTGTGGTAAAAAGTCCTTACCTCGCACTCTGGTACTTAAGACGGTTCCACTTCTGCCGGAGGTACTTCAGGTGTTGTCACGGAGCACTGTCCACCAAACTGAGAAGACAAGATACCACACTGTCCAATATGTCCTTAATTGCCACATCCAGCTTGGGAAGAGATGAGGTTGGTGTCCATGAAAGAGACGCCGCTTGATCACACTTCATAATTATGTTTTCCTATGGGTTAGAGTGTTTGTCTATAGATAGATAGATAGGCAGATGATAGACTGATAGACTGATGATAGATATTTGTGGGAGGTAGATAAAATGTGGGCTGTTCCCTACCATGTCACTAAGGAAATGAACTTGACAAACTCAGCCACTGAATAACGTTCGGCAGTATGGCAAGGAGAATCGTCCTGGATAATTTTTCTATCTATCCATCTGTTTATCTATCTGTCTATAGTCAGAACAGCCGTATAGGGTGGCCACAAAAAATCGCCTTGTAGCCGTCCCCTGCCATTCTTGCACCAATTTATTTATTTTTTCTCCAAAAGAACTCAGGAAGTAGTCATTTTAGTTCATAGTACCTGCTCTGATTCATCATAAAATTCTTATGGAGTATTACAAAGTCTCCTGTTCCATAAGTCAAACAAAATCAAAACATCAGCGAGGTAGGCGACTTGACAGTTTTGAAAGTGTCCTGAGACTGGCAGGCGGGATGGGGGTATCTACATTTCCCTCCACTGCCAGTCACACACACACGTCAACTCACCCCACAACAATACCCTTTTCCCCGTCACAAAGCCCCAGACTGAGTGCTGATTCTTGCGGATTTTTACCCGTTCCTTCAGTTCCTGTGTGGACGTTTTTAACCAACACAACTATTAAATCACAAAGAATAATTACGCATCGACCAAGTCATTCACTGCATCTTTTCTGTATGATTTTCTTGTACATATTTTTGCATACAGTCTCTGAACTGTAGGCAGCAAGCTTAAGTTTTAATTTTTGAATTTAACTGTCCGTCCACCAAACTACAGTACAAATTTTCCTTCCTGGCATGTCAGTCATACTTACTGCACCCTAAGTATGCACAAATAACCAGTCTGCAGAAACCGACTGCATTACAGCTACACAGTAACGTCAAACGCTGGGTTATCAGTAACGACAAGTGACGCATAATTATTTACATACGAGTGGGTCTAAGCACGAGACGCCTGGCGCAATGCAGAGTACAATACGCAGTTAGTTATCCTGTGCTGTCTCTCATCCTTGACAGCACTCACCAAACATGCCGCGATACGAACAAAAAGAGGAAAAAAATAATAATGGTGTAATCACCCGCGGGCACCTTCACACCCCCTCCGTCAGATCGCCTGGGACACACTGGCCGGCACGGTCGTCGACTCGTCGTGCCCGCGGGCAGGGCTAGCTGGGCTGCCCGGTCGACTGTAAAATAAACTCTCAAGAATAGGCCAAATTATCTAATTACATTAAATTACTGAAGATATAGTCATTGTAAGTATTACTGACGACAACTGAGATTTATTATTGAGCAATCGCGCATTACAATGATCACTGGAAATTACAATACATCCATATCAAGAAAAAATGATTTCCGTAACGAAATTAAACCACCACCGATGTAAAACATTTAACACGCAGAATCAGAAAATTTTACGATAATGAAATGCCATCCATGTGGAAATGATAGCAGTAGAAACGTAAATTTGAATAATATCCACATAAGGCCAAAGTTGTACACAAAATACAAATAAAAAAGTTGTTAGGAGCCGCCTTGCGGCTTTCCACTGTGCTTCTGTTATAATTATATCGAGCTGTTTTGTACGTAATAATTATATTTTTTGCCAGTCTGTTTATCTGTTTGTTATATACAGTATTTATGCTTTGTTGGTATCTATCATTATCTTAATCCGCCAGTCTGCTATTATATTCCGCAACTTATCACAGCTACCAGTTAGCCTCCCGTGGTTATCTTCCTCCCCTGTCCTCTTTTATCCGTTACCCTTTCAACGCTGTAAAGCTGTATCCTATATCCATCCTCTCACCTGATGATTTTATACGGCTTAAGGAAAGATATCTGACAGTGAAGGGGTTAATGAAGGATTTGACCAACTCCACCAGTTAGATTTCTCTCCAATGAATAAAATCACGTAGGAGTGGTCCAGGAATATATAAAAATACATCTTTTTTTCCCTCTATTTATGACAAATTCAGTAAGCATCGTCCCCATTACCATCGATTAGCAATGCACTCGCCTGGGGATTAGAGAGAGAGAGAGACCCCTCACCGTATGTTCAACTGCAAAGTGATCCGCTCAGTTTGGTACCGAGAAACAGTGGTGAGGGGGACTGGCCGGGGAAAGATAAGCAAAGAGAGGGGGATGATAAGATCTAGGCTGTATTATTTCTCACCAGGGAGCACAGACAAACGACTAAATAAATGATAAGCACGGTAGGGAAAAATTCATAGGACAGTCGAAAATGTTACCGGAAACTTATCTTTTCAACATTGTTATTTATTTCATTGTTACTTTCCTGAGAGGTATATCAGAGAGGGGGGTGTGAGCTGGGAGCAGGGCAGTGAAATGGCGGGGGGCAGAACGACATGGTGGCGATTTGTTTGTGGCCACCCCTTACGGGATTAAGGCATCTGGCAATAGACAGATAGACTTTCCTGTGTAGATAAAGGCGGCGTAGACGATATTTTCATCGCATCGTTTCCTGCAAAACTTCCATCCTTCTTTTCGTGTTTTTCATAACGGCACTTTTCATATTTCTCTGTCATTCTTGGGTGGGGGAATTTTCTCGCTTTGTTAACCATGTTTTACTCACAAAAACTACCATAATTATAACCAGTCGTATGGAAACGCCCTCGATGCAACGTGCCTTATATAATATGCTTCCTTCTTCCTTGATAGCTGCTCAGTTGATTGTACAATGATATTCCATGAGTCAAAGTCTTGCCTTGCTACCAGCTAACCCTGCACCACATCATGAGTAATGTAAGTAAAGCAAGTACACATACACACATATGCACCACTCCCTTCACACACCTGTCCCCACCACATTAACATCACAGCTAGGCTACCTCTCACCACAAACTTACCAACCATATAGTAGAGACAAGCATCTTCCCAGTTCCGTCTGAAGAAATGCACAACTGGCGAAATACAATGAAAACCCCATCTCTACTAGTGCGTGTTTCAGACGTTTTCGATTTTTGAGTTACGTATTCGTTGACTGGGAAGATACTTGTGCACCTGAAATACTTTTCCCGCCACACCTGCCCACCAGAGCTGCTCCCCACCCCCTCACACTACTCTCTCCTGCAGGTGGCGCGGAGGTGGGGGCTGCAGAAGAACCGACCTGCCATGAATTACGACAAATTGAGTCGGTCCCTGAGGTATTACTACGAGAAAGGCATCATGCAGAAGGTGGCAGGTGAGGCAGGAGGGTGAGGCAGAGGGAGAAGGTAGGCAGGTATGGGAGGTGTGCAGGTGGGCAGGGAGGGATGGTGGAGGGGGTGGCAGAGAGGGGAAATTGAGGAGATGGCAGGGTTAGGCAAGAAGACTGATATACAGGGTGAGACAGGGCAGGGGTAGGCAGTGACAAGGGGACTGGGTGAGAGGTAAACAGAGTGAGGCAGGAAGGGTAGGTAGGGAGGTAACGTAAGGTAGATGAAGGCAAAGATGATTAACTATCTGTAAATCAGTCTATCCACATCTATTTATCTATGTGAATGCTCTATATGCTGTAAATAATGTGTCATGTATCCATCAACGTCTCAGTGCTGTGACCTTTGCCTTCTCCTCCAGGTGAACGCTACGTGTACAAGTTTGTGTGTGACCCTGAGGCGCTCCTAACCCTGGGCTTCGGTGGAGGGGAGTGTGGGGGGCGCGGGGGTCGGCAGGAGGTGGTGGGCGGGGGGTGCGGGGGCGGGGGGGCCGTGATGGGGGGGCACGGGGGGGCGCACTACGACAGGAGGGGGGCTATCAAGATGTTCCCCCACCACTACTACCCCAGGGCTGCTGCTGCTGCTTCTTATGCCGGTAATTGCAGTGTTTGTTTTTTATTTTGCTCTCAGGCTCCTGTGACTGCTGATGTTAACTGGAATAGAGTCCTGAAATTTTTCCCTTTATGAGAGGGCCAACTTTCTCATGGTCGTGGCAACCCTTGTATTCTGTTCCAGCTAATGACATGATGTTATTCCTTTGAGAGCAAGTCATGAGAGCCTAAGTGTTAGAGATATACAGTACATTTCTTTATCCATCTGTGAAATATATTATCTATCTGCCAAATTATATTCCATTTCCTGCAGTTTCAGTTTTATACTTTTGAAATAACAGCTTCTCAGTGTACCGACAAGTACCCTGAGCTCAACTGTAGGTTAAACTTTGCATTTTTTTAAGATTATTTGATTTGTTGGGGAGAATAATTACAAAGGATATCCCCAGGTCAGTTGGAGGGTGGGGGGTGATTTACACCCCCTGGATCTACACCTGTGCAGGGAGATAAATCTAACATAATAGCATGGCCACACTCGTTCAAAACATGTGACTGACAAGAAGAAATGAAGCACAGGGCTAGTACTGCTGGAGTCCTAGACTAAACCTTGGATGGAAGCCTTTGCCTTGTTTCCTCTTGTGGATCACACACTTTAGGCAACTGGGTTCATGCCCTCACTTAATCTAACATAACCTAACTTTAACAACTTAACCAAACCTAACCTAACCTGCTGCAGCTGCTGCTGCCTGGTCTACTGGTTCCTCTGCAGCTGCTCAGCACCTTCTCGCCCCCCACATGGCCTGGACCCCCACTGCCCCTACCGCCACTGCCACTGCCGCCGCCGCCGCTGCACAATATGACCTCGCCTCCTACTCCCAGTTCGCTAAGTTCGGGTACGACTATCTGCCCGAGCACATGACTTCGACCCTTGGTGTGCAGAAAGACGACCTCAAGACTGTGAATGCCAACCTGGGTCAGTGGACAGCAGGTTAGACAGTCTAGATAGATTGGGTGGATTAGTTGATGAGGTGATAGACTGGGATTGACAGAACGTTGATGGTACATATATTATGTGCAACACAGAAACCTATGTAACCTTATAATCTGGTGGCATACTCTTCTTGGCTCAGTGGTTATATGGTGGACAGAGACACTATGGAACAATCATGTGTACTCTTTGTCCACTCAGTCATACAGTACCTTACACACAATCATACACACTACATTTGCTCTGCAGACTTTCCATGGTGTTTCAGCGCACCTATTAGCTGCACTTCATCCACAGATTTCAGGGAGTTCAGTGACCTGTAAGACAGGTAACACTTCCACTATGGATTGGCCACACAACAAGGGTACAGTATTTCAGTTACACTCTGTACATATATATCGTTAGTTACATCTGCCCTCTACTGCACGATTGTCATCAATATTCTTAGCATATTCAGTACAAGCTGAATGTATCCTCTGGTATCAGCATCCACAGACTCTTAATATACCAGTGAGAAACAGGAGACAATCAGGTGCTGATTTTCTGTTTCAAGATGATAGTAATAATTAAATGCAATAATTTTTTCAGACTTGTTTGATCTGTTTAATTTCTGCTTGTGCCCTGGTCCAACCTGACTTCTCCTTTGGTGTTTCCTGACCCCCTCTTGCCTGATATGACCTGTCTTGACATACTCTTCTGACATTATCCTTGTGATTTCCTCTGCCTGCCATGCTCTGACATGACCTATCTTGCACTGACTTCCTCCTTGCTGTGACTTGTGATCTCTCTCCTGATCTGACCTCTATTAACCTGATTTAACCTCGGCTCCCTTCACCTGACCTGCCTTTCGACTTGATTCAACCTGGCTTGTACTCTCCTGACCTTGACTGATCTGTTGTGACCTGCCCTAACCCACCCTGACCTCACAGGTATGGAGCGTGGTGTGGATACCAGCTACTGCGACTACTCCTTGGCTCACATGGACAAGACCAAATTTGATGCCCGCCAGAGTGAGACCTTCCTCATGCAGGCAGCCAGGGGAGCAGGGGCACCAGGTGGGGGGCACCCTGGAGACACACATGGAGGGGGCCTTGGTGGGGTGGTGGGGGCTCCTGATGGCAGCACAGGAGGGCTACAAGGAGCCTCAGGAAACGTGCCACATGACCCCATGTCACAGCTACAGGCCTGTGCTCGTTCCCACCACCTCCATGCCTGTGTCAGATAAATAATGCAGCCACATCATCATCAGACAGACAACTTAGTCACCTCAGCATCAAAGAACTTAACTACCACCGATACCTGATGATTCTAGCATAAAATTAACTGTCATAAGATCAGGAAACTAACAGACACTAAGAACTGCTTCCACAGATGACTTGCCTGCATCTCAAGGAAAAGATTCCCCAACAATACAAGCTCCACTGGGAAGCCATGGAGCTAATATTGTTCATGTTTATGGTTCATGCACTCACCATCATCAATGGAAAAGGTGACTGTAGCAGCAGGAACAGAGGAATGTAGGCAAAAATGTTAATCCTCCTCATAATGATAAGCTCAAACAGCCAAGCAATTTGCTGCCAGACACTTTAGGAAAAGGCAAACACAAACTTATATTAACCAGAAAGACAACACATACAAGTACAGTACAAGGGAATAAATACCCCGAGCTAGACCTTGTTAGATCATATAGCCCTGCCAGGTGACAGAAGACTACTACCTCTCCCAGCAAGGCAGCTACCTGGGCAGGGTGCGAACTCTCAACCCTGTGGTCTGAAAACAGATGAAACTCTGCAGAAACATCTGCCCATGTTTCACAGGGATCTTTGCCTAAAAAGATCATAAAAAGGCAGGATAACTGCAGCAGGCAAGTTGGCCCATGTTCAGCAGATTCTATAAGAGTGTGACTAAACTACTGTACTAAAATATGACAAAGGATAGCAAAGAAGAAAGCTCTCTCCTACCCACCAAACCCTCCACAAAGGGCCAAAGAATGGCCTAAAAAGGTCCCCAGAGAACTCTAAATGAGAGACCAACTCCTGGGGACCACTGAGGGAGATCCTAAGAAGGCACCTGTAGCTGTCTTGGAGTTTCTGTGGGGGCTGATTTGAAATCTGTCTGTCAGTTAGTCTGTCAGCAAGTCAGTAAATAACTTGTTGACACTAGCATTTCTAGGCCAGCCCTATGGAGGACTGAGCAATGACTTTTGAAATACAGTAATGCAATATTCATAGCTCAATAATTACTGTACTTCACAGTACAGTACTGTATTAGGATGGAGTTTCATTAGTGTTTGATTAAAACGCTGAGTGGTAATACTGTCAGCAAATGTACCTTGATAATAAACTTGTGTAAAGACTCTGTCAATGGTATATATACACAATGAACAACAAGTTGACTAACTGTATATGCCAATGCGGTGTATGACGGCCATACCCTGTAATGACTATGATGGTGGTGATAATGATTCTGTATACGTTAAGGAGTGAGCCCAAGGCAAGATTATCATATATTAGTGTTGATCTCATTAGCATAGTGTTACATTAGACCACAAGCCAGATGTACTTACCTGGCTTGTTGAGAAACTGTACAACATTACAGAAGCACTCAGAATGTAATGGAAATTCTCAAAGCATATACACAGTAACTGCCAAGAGTATTACATAAGTACTTAAATCACACACAAGTACATAAACCCTTTACTACAAGAGTTGAATAAAGTCGTCTAAGGGTATATCAATTTTCACTTTAATTTAGATTAAAACTGCCATCTCTCCATCTTGAATGCTGAGCTACAACAGGAAAGATTAACAGTAAAGTATGGCGCTCGTCAGGAAGAAGTGTCGTGGAAAGGATGTAGAGCTGTACAATTATCTTCTTCAGCCACTGTGCCACTTGAAATAATCTGATAAATGGATAAAAATCTGAGCTAAGTTAAAGTGAATGAACTATAGCAAGATGACTGTTTATCAGCATCACCACAACAGGTTCATCAAAATGCGTACAAAAATTACCTGAGGGTAGCAAGAATAAAAACATCATCATTGTGAGAAGATTGGTGGAGACTGTTTTCCAACCCCTTCATGTACAGCTGGACACAACCATATTCCCAGTTCCATCTGAAGAAAATTTACAACTAGCAAAATACATTGAAAACCCTATCTCTACCAGTGTGTGTTTCTGGTTTAATTTTTCCGCTATGTATTCATCAAACTTTGCGAGGGTATTTGTGTGTCTGTCTGTATGAAAGGTCTCCCTAAGGATGAATAAAATCAAGAATAAACTGTGAGAGACAGCCTACTGGAGTGGGTTAAATAACTACAGTAGTAACAATGCTAAATAACCACCAAGCCTTGTTACGTACAGTGATGTCTTTTATTCTCGCTATCATAGGACAATTTTATTCAGCTTAGGGGTGACCTTGTAGTGAAGGGGTTAAGGGAGCTAAATTTTATCCCCTTGAGAGGGAGAGGTCCTTCCTAATCTTAATCAAATCATGAAGTAACCAAAAAAAAAAAAAAAAAAAAAAAAAAAAAAAAAAAAAAAATGCACTGAAGGGGTGTGAAAGATATAAAACCTGCTACCTTGGCACTTATATTCTCTGTTATTTAGGATGGGATTCTCAAATACTGTATATTTACAGTCATTTCTCTGTTGTGTTTAGAGGAAGAACTAGACATGGGAAGAATTTTGCAGTCCCCTTTCCTTGTCCTTCCTGCTAAAACAAAATATAAACTGCATCTAAGATTTGTTTTTGTGGGAAGAACAAGGGACATAGGAAGATTTTGCATTCTTCTTGCTTGTTCTTCCTGGGAAAACAAATCGTTATGACAGTGAAACAACAGAGAACTGATCTCGCGTATTTCTGAATCTTGCCCCTGGCCACCAACAGACAATTCTGTGCAGCTTACGAAGACATTTCTACTGAAGGGAATGATGAAGACTACATGCAACTTCTCCATTCTTAATATCTGCCAATGTTCTATACAGTCATTTGGAATTAGCATACATTTATCATGAAAGCTGTAAAATACTACATAAGTAAATCACATATTACATGAACAGGTTACTTCAATGCCTAATGCATTCCCTATCCCCTTCAAGAAGTTAAGCATTTTTCATTATACTGTTGCTCCTGCCAGACGATTTTGTTCAACTAAAGGGTAAATTATCTTAACAGAAGGGTTGATGGAGATTAAGGGGTGCCTTCACTCAGTGGCAATGATATAGCCAGGCAGAACCACTGCCCAGTTATACAAACGTCCCCCATCTCCCTCCATGTTCCCCAAAAGGAAGATGACTGACTGCAGAAGGAAGAAACCTTCAGCCTGCAACCCACCAGGTTCACAATCAGATAAGCCTGGGACCACAACCAATACTACCAGACATCTGTCCTAGCCTGACTGTGTGGCATAAGAAGAACGGAATTAATAAGTTGATGTCACACTGAAGAGGTTATTAAGTACTAACTGGCTACAAAAGAGCAGTGTACATTCTGTTCTGTACATATATACATCTGTAAGAACTTTAATAATTACATGTATAAAGATGCTGTACAAATATAGCTTTGGCTGTTCCACTATGTGTATGTATAATGTACTGTATGTAACTTGCCATATGTTATCAAGACAGGCATTTGCACTAGGTGTATGCATGTGTACAGTATGTATGACTATATATGTATGTCTGTGTCAAGCATACATGAATGTGTGTATGTATACTGAGCATCTGATTGTATGTACAGTATAGGTATATCAGGTGCACATATGACCATGAATATATGTACTGTATTTATATATGTGTGCCAGGTATGAATGTATGTCTATATTTATATATGTATGCCAGGTATGAATGTATGTCTGTAGTTATTCATGTCCCATTGTAGTGTATCAGGTATTAATGAATGTTTAACAGGGACATACGTGTACCTGTATGTATGTATACCTATGGCATGCATTGTGATTTCAGGTGTGTATACAATTGTGTATGTAACTTACTGTAGCCCTACATGTATAGTGTGTGTGTGTGTGTGTGTGTGTGTGTGTGTGTGTGTGTGTGTGTTTATGTATTTTGTTGTTACTAATCAGTTTACATGTGTAAGGAGTATATGTGGTTGTTTACATAGTGGTTAAGGTCCCCCAAGTGGGTTTAAATTTTGTTGAGATTTGTAAATGTATCTTATTGTCTTTCTCCTCTCCCTTTCTCTCTCTCTCTAAGAGAAATTTAAACATTAAATCTACCTAAAGCACTATCATCTGAATTCTGTCCTCAGTATACCAGTGTCATATCCTACTAGCCACTTCTTCACCACTGTGTTCTTTGCTGGTGATCTAAAGCATTCATCAGCATCTCAGACACGCAAGGCGGTTCTTCAAGTCATGGCAGTCGATCCCCCTTTTGTTGTGATCACTGATGAAAGGAAATTTAGCCCCTTCAGTACGATCCCTGAAAAATAATTAGACTGAAGGGATTTTATTGTTCTCGTTTCCAGGCAGTTATATTTAGCTCTGGAGATCATTCTGAAACCTGAGATGTTAGATATAGCCTTTATTTGTCCCTCCACTACAAAAGGTCTTCCCAAAACTAAATACTGTATAGTCATCCAGGGACAGCAAATCAAAAAAACACATCATTGGACTGAAGGTGTCAATATCCTATTGGTTCCATGGGACCTACTCCATTTGTTCATACAAAAACAGAATGGATAATTCTGATGGATATAAAATGATGGAGATACCTTAGTAAATAAACATTTAGAATCAAGGTACTAGAAGATTTATGTACCACTGTAACCTTTAATGATGTACCTGTATCTGGCCCCTGTATGCAATTCACTGAATCAGGATGGATCAACTCATACTTTGGAATGGAAATACAGTTTTGGAACACATTCTATGAAATTTGCAAATTATTAAAACAGCTGGCATGAACAACCGCAAAAAAACTGGAATAGATGGTAACCTGCCACCATGTTGAAAATAATGCCGCTCCCTTATTTTCTCAAAATTTTCATCTTATTGGCTAATGTTGTTTTTCTCTACTGCATATCAGTCCATGTCTGGCTAATACTGTTACCTTTCTCTGGTCAATATTACTCCAAGTTTGTGAATGCATCTAAGCTTGCCTAACCTATCCCTAACCTTTCCTTCCCTAACTGAAAACATGTTTCTTCCCTAACCTAACCTAACCTTAGCCTACTCAAAAATTATTTTACTTCAAAACTATTTACAAATTTCCTTAACTGATATAATCTGAAGTAACTAAACATTCTTCAATATCACCTAAGATCTGTCTATAATATTCCAGTTTAATCTTACCCTTCATAACCCATTGTGATATAGTTTAAATAATGCTTATAAAATCCTGATCTACCCTTTGTGGTAGGTGGTGGCGACCATCTTCCACTCACTTGTTGTGCTGCCTACTTCTTTCTTCACCTTTATCATTCTTTTTCTGTGACTGCCCTCCTCTCTTCCTATTTCTGCCATCCTTCCTGTGACTTTTTATTACTTTTCTTTCCACTCCAGGTGACTCAACACTGAATGACAAGCCTAATGGTTTCTTGTAACCTGGGAAACTATTTACAATGCTGGGTGGTAACTATATAACCAAATAATGAGGTGATGTGGTGCCTACTGTGGTGCCCCTTTTAACTGGGTGGACACAAATGCAACATCCACCCAGAAACCAAACCTTCACACTCTTTCCAGCGCCTCGCCATGGAATGACACTGTCCACCACAAGGAAACATTAGTTCACTGCATGGGATGCCCGGCAGGTGTGGCTGCTCATCTGTGGCTGGTGGGTCTGCTCAGCCAGACAGACTGGTTACTTAACAACAACAACCTACCAAACTCTACTTAATCTTAATTCAGATCTGTTTATAAGTATCCTAGCCTAACCAGACTTAACCTGCCAAAATCTAATCTAACTTAGCTTTAGGTTGGTTTATGAATGACCTAACTTGACCTGGCCTGCTCTAACAGTGCCCTGTGTGAGAAGCTGTGACATCTGGTTCTAGTCTGACTCCACACTTTCTTCACACATCAGAATCGCTGAACCGCGGTGATTCATCGGGTATGGAGCAGGGTGAAGCTGTGAACAAGACATTGTGGTGTGATTTTCTTCTTTCTACTGTTGGTGAAAGTAAAGTGGTGTGTGAGGAAAGTGTTGAGTCAGTGTGTGGTATGTGTTAGGTTGTGCTGCTCCCCCATCCTCTTCCCTCCCATTGCTTGTGTTGCCTGGTGTTACAGTTTTGCTAATAAAAATGTTGAAAACATGCTTTACTTCAGGTTTCATTTTTCTCCAGAAGTCTCCCAAACTGATCCTATTGTAATGCAGAAATATTAAAAACCTCCAGAAAAAAACATATGTTTACAGTATATAATGTACAAGATACAATCACAATATTCTGTTAATGGTCTCTAATGAGTGACCAGACTCGTGTTGTTGCTTGTCATACATCAGTCATTCCTCAACTCTTCTAGCTGTCATTTGTCACTGAAATCATACCACACACCAGTGAACTGTAATATGGGCAAGATAATGTGACCTACCCATTATAATTTTTTTGAGGATATGTTTGTGGCACACATCCTCACAGATGGCCAAAATGGGCATTATATCACTTCTTCCTCCAGTATGACTGACCAGTGTGAACTGGATCTAGCAGTCTTATCAAAGGTCATAAATGGGGATGAATAAATGAATAAATGTGGGCTTTAAAGCCACTTTTGCCAAGATTAGCAATATCAACTGGTAGATGAAGGAAAAAGAGAAAAAAAAAAGTTACACGGTAAAAATTTATAAGACCATAATGATTTTATGGCATCATGCCTTTGCTATCATCCTCTAAGCTTCTCTGCCACATATCTGTGAATTAGTCAGTTCTCATGCAAAGTCTAGGATGCTGGCAGGTAAAATGCTATTCAGGTGACTTATGCTGCCTTCTGATCAGCACTGGCTGCCTCACCATGTAGCATTACATTGCTCGAGCCAGCACGAGACTTTGACCCATCAAACCAGCCTGTGCTGGCTTTGAATGGCTCCTTCACCTCAACTCACACCCATTCCTTCAGGTCATTCTACAGGGACAGAGACTTGGTAAAAATAAAGCCTGTCCCCAGGACCATCTCCCACTGCTTCTGGTCCTTCACCCAGAGCGTGAGTAGCTGCTCCATCTCCTCCATGAGAGAGTCACTGGTCCTCATCAGCCGCTTCGCAGTCAGGGAGAACACCTATTCTCCGACTGTGAGGACTGCTTCAGAATTATTTATAACACCAGAGACAGCTGACTAGGGCAGCTTAAGGGCATCACTGATCCAATTGGCCCCTTGTACAGCCTTATGCCACACCACTATGTCTAACTTAACATCAAGGTAAAGGCTTTGCCTTACCATCTTAGCTTTCCCTGGCATCCCTTCACTTGCACAACACTTTAAACTGGGGCCTGCACCCTTGCTAGACAAGATTTCCAAGTGTTAACGTATTTCACAAATACAATAATTCACAAGCTTCCCAATTTAAATCACATGCAAAACTATCAGGCATCCACTGGCACTGCAATATTACAACAGTGATGGTGGTTTTGATGGCTATGTACATACAAGGTGATGTAACACAGTGCATGCATGGAGAGACAGGATCACTGCAAGACAAATGACAGAGTGGGTGAATAGCACAGTGACTTCAAAGGGGTGGCACGAAGGAAGCATATGCAGCTGACTCAAAATGGGATTCAGCACACATAAACACTAAGCGGCCATCTTGGCTCTGGCACTCAGCTGTTGGCTTGCATGTTGCCACGTGGACGCAAGGAAGCCTCATATGGGGGACTGCTCAGATGGCAGTGATCAGCAGTATAATGAAGTTGGATTATATTAATGGCATTTGGTGGCAAACAGAAGTTTTGTTATACAGTACCCAGTTTTGCTTCTGTTACTGAAATTACAATATATGGTTTATTTATCTTGAACTTGAAGGGTATACTAATGCAAATCAATACTAAAATTATTATATTTTTTAAAAAGAATCTAGAAGTACTGTAAAAAAAAAAAAAAAAAGGAAATAAAATCAACCAAACTTTTTTTTTAAAATATTGCAATCAGTAATTTACATATATATTCTCACAGATACCCTAAATATGACAGAAGAAATACCATACACTCCTATTCATAATTAACCACCTGCTACAAAACATAACATACAAAATAATTACACACAAAATGCTTCATTTAAGAATCATGCCCAGTATAATGTAATGTCTGATAATTCTAGTAAAGAAAACGTTCTTTTATTTTTCCTTATTATCTTTAGGGTCATCATATCTGCCATCTTTGTGAGTGAAAGTTAGAATTTCTGACTTTCTGACCAAACGAAGGTTCATGGCACAATGGTTTACTGGTCTTCAACATCATCATCTCTATTGTCTTGCTCCCACCCCCAGACAGGGGATGGTTATGACAACCCTCTCCAAGCTACTTAATCCTCACATACCTTTCTCACATTTTCAAACACTCCGATTACTCCTCTCTCACCTATATACTACTCCATTCTGTTCTTCCTGGCTTAATGAAAATATCTGCCTGCAAAACTGTGTGCAAATAATAACAATGTATGGGTGCTGTATTTACCAACTTACAATACAAAGTGAGAGGTGTGAATATGATATGGAAAATCCTGGGTATGCTCCAAGGATACAGCCATCAAGTGTTAGACAGCAGCAAGGCGAACAATGTTGCCTGGTCCACGTATTTCCCGCAGCCTCCTCAAAGTACGTAAGATGGTGAGAAGGGAGCGGCCACATGAGTCCATTCGCAGCGCACTCCAGCGCTTAATGTCATCCCCAACCACAAAATGGACACCTGACAAAGGACACAGGACACACATTCTCATCATCATCATCACCATAACTCCAGTCTGAAACTGAATGGATCACACTCACTCACCACTCAAGCCCGGAATCTCAACTCCACCTCACAGGCACATACATTTGTACTTACATGCTTCATACCATATATCACCTACACTATATTTGATGACTATCACTGTACCAGCAAAGAACAGAGGTGTCATGCCCTTGACATTCACTCTGTACAAAATTCCTTCAACCAGTTCATACGCTGTCAGTTCCCCAGCCTCATTACCTTCCACACCTTGCTTTCTCTCACAATCAATTTTCATATCTCTCCACCTTCTTGGCACTGGTACTATAAAAATGAACTACATGTAATCCTTATTATAATTCTGAGATGTTTTCCAACACTGTTTTTCACAATTCATATCATAGCCTCAACTGGTACTGCTGACTAAGGAAACTACCAAATCAACTTTCTAGGTAGCAACAGACCCTTAATAAGCAATAAAAAACAGAAATGATGAATTATAACAATGAGCATGGAAGTGAAAAAGTTACTACATAACAGTATTGTGATACCAACTCTAACGTTTGGAAGTGAAGCTTGGACATTGTTGGAGAGACACAAGTCAAGAGTGAGAGCAATGGAAATGAGTTATTTAAAAGGAGCCTGTGGAGTCTCATTGAGAGACAGGCTGACAAATGAAGATATAAAGGAGCACTGTGGTGTGGATGTGGATGTGATAGGAAGTGTTAGGAGGAACACACCGAGGTGGTTTGGCCATGTGGAGGGGATGGAGGGTGAGAAACTGACGAGGAGTGTGTATGTGAGTGAGGTGGAGGGGGGGAGAGGGATGGGGAGGCCGAGGATGAGATGGGGACGGGATGGAGAAGTATATGAGAGAGGGGGATGTGAGTTGGGAGTAGGGTGGTGAAATGGCAGGGGATAGGGCGACGTGGAGGCAATTTGTTTGCGGCCACCCCGTACGGGATTGAGGCATCTGGCAATAGATGGATAGATAGATAGACTTATTGTATGCTATAATCTAACACTGTTCAACATGCCCACCTTTTGTTTCCTGATTCTCCTGGTACTTGCAGGCACGCACAATGGTCATGTCGGTCTCAGAGAGTTTATTGCGAGGGCGAACCATTAAGGCATACTTTGCTTCCAGGGCACGGTTCACCTCACTCACGGCATCATTCACCTGGTCATACTGCAGTCGCCCACGAATGTACCTGACCATAACCATAAAACAATAAACAGGATTGTACAATTACACCACAATATACGCCAGTCTTCTATAGTTGCCTAGATACAAGTAAGAGTATCCTATAGCTTTAAAGGAATGGGTGATGGGAGAGAATGTAGTAATCAAAGAAGCAGCTGCCTGACAGGAGATAATGTGAAAACTACAAGGGTATCTGCTAGTTGAAAGTGATGGGAAAGACATATGGTAAAGTACCAACTGAGAGGGTGATGGCAATCACCCTAAAGCTGATGTGTGCAAAGCAGGAAGGATTCAGGAAGGGCAAGTGATGTGTTGATCAGATTACTGACTACACTATGATGCCAGGCAGATAAGTTTTTGGAAGTAGGCAGAATGTTGATCTTATGGGTCAAGGCTCATCTGAACATAAACCTTGTGGACAGCAGGCTGAAGCTGCCCATCCCCTGCGATCTTATTATCCTCCTTTCAGGGAAGGGGGAGGAAGATGAGGGTTAATTGCTTAACATGGCAGCTTTGCACCCAGTCATAACAGTGCCACCACATGAAGGTGTCCCTTAAATACATAAAACCACTCATCACTTAAACTCTAAGATGTGTACAAGGAAAGTTCTACTTTATGTGAAATATATTTACAGTAAGCAGTACATTGCTTTGCATCAATAAGAATTAAAAACAAAAAATAAACAAATAAATTAAGAGAAATTAATTACTATTAATTTCAAAATTACTTATAAACCACATTAAATGAAGAAAAGATGTTGATTTGTCAGAGCTTAATAATGACATAACTGAAGACTACCTGTAATAAGGGATTACTTCAAACTTCTGAAACCCATACACCAAACAACATAATACTGAGGAACACGATAATGATCATGAAATACATGCTTAGGGACTGGTACAAATTTCTGAAATCCATACGCCAGACACATTGAAATACTCCTGATACGCATACTTGGAGAGGAGACTGAATGAAACTTCCAAAATGCACCAGAAACACTGAAACACTGGTGGTGGCAACCATCATTCACTTGTCTGAGGCTGATAGGTCTGCTCAGTCAACAGATCAGGGTTACTCAACAACAAGTGCAACAACAGACTCCAAAGACACTGAACTAGTCATGAAATGCATAAAATATTTGTGGACCGAGTCAAACTCTGAAATATATACTCCATATACACTGAACATTTGTTAAATACTTGAAATAGTGGTGAAATAGTGTACTGTACATACTTGGGGACTGACTCAAATTCTTCCACAGTGATGAAGTGAACGGTTTTGACCTGCCGTGTCTTCTGAGGTCCCACCTTGGCTGCTGACTGCAATATCAAATATCTTAAATGAACATACATTTATATTATATATATATATATATATATATATATATATATATATATATATATATAAATATATATATATATATATATACATACATAAAAATGATGCTATGCTTCTTCTTAAGAAATCCCCATAACAAGGCTGCCCATTCTGCTGTGTTCTCTCTGAATTGGAAACTACATGAAGTGCCATAAATCAGCTTATTAATCTGCATCAGCTGGTGGATGCTGCTGGGAAAATCTAGTAATAACATCAACAACAATGTGTTTCAGCTTGACTTTTAACTTTCTTTAATTGTGGCTGAGTTTCCTGCCTTACTGTGATGAATATGTGGCTAGTTACCAAGTTTGCAGCCACACTTCTCTCAAAGGATTAGCTCCCAGGGTCAATGGTAGCCATTGTATTATTTATTTTCTCTACTACTTTACTGAATTTGCGTGAAAACTTATTCATTAACGTTCTGAATTGAGAGACATCCCAGCCACTTCTGCTTAGGCACAACCCATGACACAAACATCAGCCAATCACAGGCACTGCCAGCCAGTTAGTCTAACACAGTCTCAGTTGCAAGTGCTAATAAACTTCCCTCTAACTAAATGCCATCAAGATCAACCTTGATTCTGGAGAGGCATGCCTTTTAATGGTAGCACTGACACTGCTGGGCAGTCTCACTGCCTAGTTGATTATGCAAATATAAATGTCCCTCAACTCTGAACTGAAGAAGTGGGGTAACTTCAGCTGCAGTCCACTGGGATCACATTTCAGATGAACCTGGGGTTACAACTACCACTACTACTACTAAAACTACAGGTCAACCTTGCTATATGACCTTTCCACTCACTTACCTTCTCTTGAGCATTAGCTGGTGGATTGTCCTTTGTCTGGACTGGAGGCTTCTTGATATGGTCATGCTGTGGTGAGGCTTGGCCACCAGGCCGTGGTATGTGGGAAGGCATGTTGGTCTTCATGTGGGTGAGGCGGGCAGAGAGTTGCTGGACCTGCTCTATTAGTGTGCGGGCAGCAGCTAGGTCCTTCCTGGCCTGACTCAGCATATTACGGTACCAGACCAGGTCACGCTGTAGCTGATTCACCTCCACACTCAGCTGGCCACAGTCCTCTACTGTGTCCCCAGCCCATCCACCTCTCAGGTCATTACATATCTGAAGAGCATTAAGTCAACATTAATTGTCAAACTATACTTGACAACTGATGGTCTGACCTAATATATGACATGATACTAGGCTAGGTCATGCTGTAGATCATTCACCCCTAACCTTTTCTCTCCATACTCCTCCACTGTATCATTAGCCTATCCACCTCACAGTTAATTACATGCCTGAACACCAAGAAATAACATTTTACACTCTCCACTACAATGATTTCAAAGCAAAGGTTATTGCAGCAATTTTAAACATTTAGATGAGTAACACATTAGTCCTCGTTATATTATTAACTGAAATACGGCCAGTCACCATTACATGTCAACAATGCACTCCAAAATAAGACAAATTTTTCCATACAGTAGGTACTGTTAACTGGGTAAAACTGACAAATCACCCTTGTAAGCAGCAATGAAGTTTCAACACACAATTTTTCTGCAATTACATCCATCCATTATCCAATCCTATGTTGCCGCATGAGGAACGTAGGAGCTCGGGGCTAGGCAAGTTGGTCCTGATATTTAAGATGAGAGTGACCAGCCTCACTCATCCCTGAGTGGCATTACGTGAGCAATGAACCCCAACCACCCCTTGGGTATAAGCCTACACAGGCTCAATCCGATTGGAGTGCCTTAATTACCCACTAAACAACCAGGTGCCATAATTTGGTTACCACCCAGCACAGTAAATGGTTTCCTGGTGTACAGGAAACCATTTGGCTTGTCACTCAGTGTCAGGTCTGCAATTACAAAGCAATTAAATGCAAAAAGAACACCAACAATGACCATTTGTAATGAAGAATTACTAAGCAGTGCTTCAGAAACTAAGCTTTTCTTAGTTACAAGAGGAAAACTACCATAAGGTGTCTTTTGCTTTAACAGGAATGGGCAAAGACAGGAGAGCATGGAAAGTTCCCACATCTCTATTACTTCCTGCAAGTTTAAAATCAACATCATAAGAGTCAGATGATAAGTTTGTGAATCTGGACCCAGTACAAACCTCATTGTATGTCTATGATGTGAACCAAAATATCACAACTTCCATACTGCTGGAACTGTAAACTGGAAAACTTACATATCACTTATATAGGCAGCAACAGAATAATGCCAGATAATTTTTCTGCAAAGTATTGTGGACCTGGAAGAGAGAGAGAGAGAGAGAAACATTCAATGATCCCATATTGTACCATAGTTTTCACAGACTTGGAATGAAGAGCACTACATGCAGCCTCGTGTACAACTGGAGGCAACAGCAGCAACTCACTTCTTTACAATAAATGGACACTGAACAATGATATTACCCAGTGTTGTGACCTTAGAGGTCCTACAATAGGGCAAGTCTTCAGTAAACGATGGCAATGTGTTCCAAAATATCATGACAGGAATTGAAAATTGGGAAAACTGGCAAATAAACTAGATACTGTAGGTAGCAACAGGTTGGCAATTTCTCTGTAAATAACTATGGATTTTTTGTTGTAGGAATTTACCGAAACCTGGACGTGAATTCAGTGTATTGCGGGCTGAAGTTGCCCTTCTGCAGTCCACCCTCTTCCCTTATGGGTGTGGGGAGATGAGGAACATTCATACAACAGGGCAATGGAGCTGATGTTATATCTATGCCACCATTTAAAGATGTCCCTCTTCAACATCCTTGTGGACTGAGCAGCAAAAAAACAATTAAAAAAAAAAAGGCAACATCACATGGACTTTTTGGAAGTTTCATAACTGTTCAGCTAAAAGGTTATACAACACTACTGGTTGCATGTACAGTATTCAGCTATTGTATGCTGGTTAATATGTCATAAACAGCATCAATTAATCCTCTCAGTCCAAGGAAGCTGTTTATATTAATTCTCACTCCTACCTAGAGATTTTATTCAGCTCAAGGAAGACATCTTGTATTGCAGGGGTAAACAAAGGCTCAACTGTAGCTACTGTATTTTAACCAGTCTAAGTGAAGAAGTTTCTCCTAAGCTTCATAACACCTGGAGACAGCAAGAATAAAATATAAAATGGTACATCAACATGCTGAAGGGCATATGCCATTTAAGAGAACACTTAAACATATTCATATAGTTACCTTAAGAGCTTCAATCTTGTTCTGGAAACCCTCCTCCAGAGAGCTCAGTGTGGCTGATGAACAAACAAATGACATCCTTTACTGTAATACAAGAGTAAGACACATACAATACATCACCTTTAGTAAATAACATCTGGTACTGTATTAATTATCACAAATAAAATATAATATTCAAGACTGTCCCCTCTAATCTTGCAAATTATAAGTTACGCTTATTTTACTTATCACTCCCACATCGTACAATACTTTCATGAATATTCATAAAGGTCATCAGCCAAGACTATGAAACAAATCATCATCATCATCATCATCATCATCATCCAGACCTCCTTTCCCACCCTAGGGCAGGGTGACTATGCAACAAATAATCACTAAAAAATCAAATACTGTATTAACACTACTGCCGAAAAGTTGTCTTTGACTTCTGTAAAACAATAAGTAAACAAATACAGCATAAAAACATACAGCAGCAGTGTATTGCTCAGACCCAGTACTTTCCAAATAAATACCACTGTTCTGACATGACAACTGTATGGCAAAAATGTAACAGGTACAGTGTACTGTACTGTACTTACACAATGAAAGTTAGATGAGATGGCCATAGTACTCTTCTCTGGCTGGTGAAGTTTCATCCACAGTTGCATCAGTTTAAAAATATATCTTTGGTATGGTGGCTACATATAAAAAATAATATATACAACAGTTACTCATGTATAAATCCTACAATAAAATATATACATTACAGGTACGGTACTCATATAAAAATATATACAATACAGGTACCCAGTGCTCATATATAAAAATATATACATGGATCGTGCAGCGTGGAGAGCTGCCATTAGGTGACCAAGGCCGACACATGCAAGCATGTTGGAGCCTTTACAAACGAAAACGAAAACGTACTAATATATAAAAATATATATAATACAGGTATTCACATATACAGTACATATCACTAGATAAAATAATTATACACATGCTATACTCTGCTATAGAGGTGGTACCAGGTATCTTCAAATCAGCTGAAGTTTGAAGTTTCTTAGCTCCTTTACTACCTGTTCCAGCTCACTTAGTGTGACATCAAGTGAAGTCTGCATGTTGTCTAAACCACGCAGCATGTCGATGATCCCTTCCACACACACAACTACTCTTTCACGTACCTCCCCAATATACTCTCCCACATTTTCAATTAGTTTTTCTTTGAACTCCCTAAACTCCCTAGTCAACCGTTCCAGCTCCCCCTCATAGTGTTCCTTCTGCTTCCTGTGCATGTCTTTGTACTGAGTAAACTTGACCTTGAGGGAGTTATACTTTTCATGGGTATTCCTGAGTCGAGTTACCTCAGCCTCAGCACTCCGCAGTTTCTCTTCCATTTCCTGCTTTCCCTTTTCTATCTCTTGTAAGAACTTATGGAGAGTGAGCTGGGCATTCTTATTCTCCTCTTGTTTCTCTTGCAGATCTGCCTCAAGACCCTGCACCATGTCCACCAGTTTACGCACTTCCTCCTCGTGGGACTCTTCCTCTGCTTTTGCCCTCTCCTTCATCCTCTGAAGCTCACTTGTAATAGCTCGTATATCATTCTCCTGCTCCCGAACCTTGTTTTGCAGCTGCATTAGGGTCTCCTCCTGTTCCTTGACTTTGTCCTCCAGCAACTTGGAACTGTCTGCTCTAGTGTACTTGTTCCTGAGTTCATGGATAAGGTTTTCATATTGTATCTTCATCTCCTTTTTCTCTTGATCCAGACGTTTCTCCTGTCTTTCCTGGTCTAATCGCCTCTGCTGTCGTTCTTGCTCTAGCCGCTTTTGATGCCGTTCCAGGATCACTTGCCAATCCTCCTTCCCTTCACTAACTGTACTGTTGGCTTTCAGTTTCTGTATCTCTTCTTCCAATGTTATGCATCTGCTCTTCAGAGATTCATTCTCTTTCTCCAAAGATCTGCATTTTTCTTCCAGCTCTTGAACAGTCTTGTCTGCCTCTTGCTTTGCTGTCTTGGTTGCTTCTTCTAACTGGTGTTTATAATGGATATGCAAATTCTCATTCTCATGTATCAATTTCTTATGATCTTCTGCTTGAACTTTCTTTAACCTGATGACCTCCATCTCAAGCTCCTCTATTCTCTTCCTGTATACAGGTGACTGCTGCAACTTACCAATGGGCGAGTCTCCAGCAACGCCAGAGTCAGGCGTTGCAGCAAGTGTCTGAGTACTCCCTTGGTTCAGTTGGGATCTCTGTGATGAAGCTGCCTCCTCAGCCTGCCTCACCTGTTTCTCTAGTTCATTCTTCTCCTGACAAACCTGGATATATGCTTCTTCATTCTTCTTCAATTGCTTCTCTAGTTCATTCTTCTCCTGGCAGACTTGAATATACAGCTCCTTTGTATTATTAAGTTCATCTGCAAGTCTGGTTACTTCCTGTTTTAAGTTGTTGGCAATACTTTCGTACTCTGTTCTAATCTTTACCTTCAGTTCTTGCATTGCCTCTTCATGGAACTTCAAGAAAGTACTCCTGCAGTTTTCTAAAGCAGTTTTCTTCTCTTCATCTTTCTTCTTGGTTAGAACTTTAATTTCCTCTTCTAACTTTATTATTTCAACTTTTTTCCTCTCCAGCTCCAACAGAGAAGCAGACAACTCATTCTTCAACATCAAAGTATCACTATTAGTACGAGTATATTCCTCCTTTAAGACAGTTACCAGGTTATTCAGATCCTCAAGCAGTTTCTGGAGAGCACTTGCAGCATGTTCATATTGAGAGCTTTTTCTTGTATCTGTTGAGGCAGCTTCAATCATATTCTTTGAAACTTTCACTTGTATTTCTATATCCCACAGTCTTTTCTCCCACAGTGCTTGCTCTTTGTGCAGTTTTGTGTTTTCCTCTCTCAGTTCTGATATTACCTCATGTATTTGCTCCGATTCTGATGCAGACTTCAAACATGAGTCTGTATGTTGCAGTAACAAGTCCAACTTTATGTTTAATTCACCTATAATCTCTCCTGGATTTGCATGGGAAAGGTGACTTTTCAAATTCTCAATTAGATTACTCAGATTTTCATAGGAGAACTTTGTGTCTCTAAATGAGTTAAGCAGATGGGCCAACTCCTTTCTCAGATTAACATTCTCGGCCATAATTTCAATTTCACAATTACCCGAACCAACTCTTTCTTTGCTCTCTCGTTCTGCCGCCTCAGTCTGCATCCTGAGCAACTCCCCACGCAGCTCTTTGATTTTGATGTGTGCTTCCTTCAAATCACTGCTTGCCTTCCTCAGTTTGTTTTGGTTCTCTCTGTTCTCCTCCCTTAACAAGTTGATCTCATTTCGTTTTGCTTTATTGATCATTAGGCTTTTCTTCAGCTCCTCTTTCAGGTTTATTCCCTCATGATCTGGCTTTTTTTCTTGCTGTGCTCTCTTGCCAGGATCAGTAGCTCTTTGTTTATCATCGTAGTTCAGAGTTTTCTTGATGCCTAGCTGAACCATTGAGTCTTCCTCTGGTATCAACTCACCAAACATTCCCAATTTGAGGGCTGTGTCATATCCTTCCAGATCCTCCTTGGCTCTAGCAAGTTCCTGTTCTAGTGTTTGGACTCGAACTTCTAAACTCTGCTTGCTGGCTTCAAGTTCATTCACTTTCAGTTCCATCTCGAGTGCCCGGTGGCTATCATGAGCACTAAGGAGTTCCTCATACTGTTTCCTCAGTGCATCAATCGTCACGTTGAGTTTTGTCACGGTCTCTGTTTTCTGTACTAGTGCTTCATCGTGAGCATTACGAAGATTTTTCATCTCTTCCCTCAGTCGCTTTACTTCATGCTGCAATGCCTCATTTTCTTTATGTGCTTCTTGTAGTTTTGTTTTCAACATCTCTTTCTCTTGTTGATTCCCATGCTGAAGCTTGCGGACAAAGTCTTCATGCATTTCCTGATTCCGTGTGAGACAGTCTGCTGCTTTTAGTTCTGATATCTGACATTCCAAACTGGAAATGGTTGACTGTGCTGTCTCAAGAGCAAAATGTAGCTTCTTATTCTCATCTTGGGTTACAGATAGCTTATCATGGAGCTCCTGTAGATCACTCTTCAGGGTTTTCACTCTCCCCTCCTCATCAGACAGCAGTACTTGCACATGCTTAAGGCTGGCAGATTTACTTTCATTTTCAGACTTGAGAAGATTTATCTGATGGTGTAGCATTCTGAAATCTCTGTCTCTTTCAAATTTCAGAGTGGATAATTCTGATGTCAATTTATCCAGTTCCCTTCCTCTTGCATCATACAGAAGCTTGAGGTCTATTTGAACCTCTCTGTCTTTGCTTTCCAGTGGTTGTAGTTGGTAATTACCAGGCTGATACACACTGCCTCCAATGTATGATGATTCTTCACTACTATCCACTGTTGGTCTAAAACATTCATAATTCTGTCCCAGGACATGAGCTTCACCCTTGTGGTCTGCCAAGTTGTGCACTTGACCAACGTTGTGTTGGGCAAATGGTCTTGGTATGTTTGATAAGCTGTGGTGGCTATCATCACTCCATGGGATGCTGCTTCCACTGCTGTTATGATGATCCACCTCACCTTCACCCTCCACAATGCTGCTGTGTCCTGTACTTGTAGTGCACCTGAACCCAGCAAGTCTGCTGTGCTCCTCCCCTGAACCCTTGGGTGCTTCTTGCCTCTCCAGATGCTCACCACCTTGCCCAGCCCCATCATTATCCTGCCTATGATGAACACTGTACTGATAGGACTGATTTACAGAGTAGTCATCATCTGAATCATCAAATTCATTAGCCACTAAGTTCTGTATTTCTTCATCTCTTTGTCTATTTTCCTCCTCTTCCTCTCTTCTTCTATTTTCCTCTTCTTCATCCTCCTCTTCAAGATGGTGAGTTTTGAAGCCATCTAGATGTAAACTGCCCCCACTAAACAAGCTATGCCCAGGATTATCCATCAACCTGCAAGAGAATATTTCAGTCAAATACTGCATACTACAGTGATGATGATGATGATGATGATGATGATGATGATGATGATGATGATGATGATGATGATAATCTATCTATCTATTGGTAGATGCCTCACTCCCATAAGAGGCGGCCACAAACAAACTGCCTCCATGTCATCCTGTCCAATACCATTTCACTGCCCTACTCCCAGCTCACACTCCCCTCTCATATACTTCACTCCATCCCTCCATCTCATCCTCGGCCTCCCCTTCCCTCTCCCCCCCTCCACCTCATTCGCATACACTCTCCTCATAAGTCTCTCGCTCTCCATTCTCTCGACATGGCCAAACCCTCTCAGTGTATTTCTCCCAACGCTTTCTATCACATCCACATCCCACACCACAACGCTCCTTCACTTCCTCATTTTTCAGTCTGTCCCTCCACGTAACTCCACATGCTCCTCTCAAAAAACTCATTTCCACTGCTCTCACTCTTGACTTATGTCTTTCTAACTAGGTCCAAGTTTCACTTCCATACGTTAGGGTTGGTATCACAGTACTTTCAAGCAGCAACTTTTTTACTCCATGCTCACTTCCCTGTTCCTTATCACTGTCTTCAGAGAACCAGCAACCTTTCTTCCCTGTTGTACCCTTTCAAGCACTTCAACTTCTAAACTTCCATCCTTCCACATGGCACTGCCCAAGAACTTACTCACATTTTCCATTCCTCCTTATCCAGTCTCACTGTACATACAGTGGCCTTATTTCTCTCAAAGACCATAACTTTATTCTTCCCTACATTCATCTTCAGATTCTGTTTCTTACCCACTCTCCCAGACTCATTCATCAAGCCCTGCAGTTCCCCTTCATCTTCACTTAACAGTACAGTATCATCTGCAAACAACAGTACAGGGAGTTTTAAAAACTGCCCTCTCTCATTAGGGCCACTCCAATATCCACTGACCTACCTTGTACCTCTTTTATAACCCCATCCATAAATAGACTGAACAACCATGGGGACATGACACATCCCTGTTTCAATCCAACATCCACAAGCACTGCAGCCTTAGCCCTCTCAGACATACTCTTCACAGCATTCAACAACTTCCCATTTACTCTATATAGTCTTAATACTTTCCACATTCCTTGTTATCCACCCTGTCATATGCTTTCTCCAAATCCATGAAGGCTACATACAACTTCTTTCCCTTCTCTAGAAACTTTTCCACTAAAAACCTCAGAATGAAAATCTGATCAGCACAACCTCTTCCCTTCCCAAAACCTTCCTGTTCTTCCCAACCAATTCCTCTGTTATTTCCCTAACTCTGTCAATAAGTATTCTGTCATATACTTTTCTAATTACACTAAGAAAACAAATACCCCTATGATTACCACACAGTTCTTTTCCCTTTTTCCTTTGTTTAGGGGAATAATTATACCAGACTTCTAATCCTCCAGGACTCTCCCTTCCTCTCAGGCCAATCTGTGCATCTTCCATATCCATTCTACTACTATCTCTCCCCCATACTTCAGCATTTCACCATCAATTCCTGGGGCTTTCCATAATAATAATAATATTATTATTATTATTATTATTATTATTATTATTATTCTTTGCAGGCTCACACATACAGAAATGGCAATGATCAGGTGGATATGCAGTGCATCCCTCAGTGCAGGGCCTGGGGGGCCTAGGTTTACAATGGAAGAGTTGGCTGAGAGGTAGGATGGGACTGGAGTGTATTGGTGTTGTGATAAGGAGGGGTAGATTGAGATGGTTTAGGCATGTGGAGAGGACGGAGGATGATAACTGGGTGCAGAAAGTGAGAAGTGTTAATGTTAGGGGTAGGGTAGCAAGAGGCAGACCAGACATTGAGTGAGATCTCAGGGATATGGAACTAAACAGGGAAGCTGCCAGAGATCGAGCAGCATGGACAGCCGCCATTAGGTGACCAAGGCTGATGCATGCAAGCATGCTGGAACCTTCAAAAACAAAATGAAACAAACTGTAATATTAGTTCCAGATGCACAGCCTGTACGTGTACTGTAATCTCCCTACCATACGTTGATTACAGTAAAGTGAGTGCAAAAAATGAGTATGAGAGAATGCATGAATGAATGTGATGCTGGAGAGGTTGATTGTTTGTAGCTATATAACTTACACAATCTTGACTAGCCAGCATTTTTTATTGACCCAACTTACCTTGCCCATTATGTAGATCAGGTAACTGAGGGGATCAATGGATAAGTATTGTCATCATCATCATCATCATCATCACCCGGACCTCCTTTCCCACCCAAGGGCAGGGTGAGGAGTAGCAATGTCCAGACAGCACAAACTTGTCCAATCCAAATAGGCCACACTTCCATTCACTCATCACTCATGCCCCTGGAATCCTGGCTCCACCGGATACGCCAAAAACATTCACCACATTCCACAGCTTCACACAGCATATCCGACTGAGTCAATCCGGACGCTGCCATGCTCACAAGGGGTGCCAAAATCCCTGATCACGCACTTCTCCTCACAACATTCATCCAGCTAGCTCGATCTCTTGTCAGTTCCCTAGCCTCACCGACTTCCATACCTCTCTTCCTCACACACTCATCCACCGTATCTTTCCACCTACTCCTAGGCCTACCTCGCCTCCTCCCTCCTTCAAATTCGCTCAAGTATACCTTTTTTACCACTCTACTGTTATCCATTCTTTCCACATGACCATACCATCTCAGGACACTCTCTTCGATTCTGGTGTCCACTGACTTCCTCACTCCACACCTTTCACGAATCACATTATTTCGTATCCTATCCACCCTCTGTACTCCACATACATTCCTCAGCAGTTCCATCTCCACTCCTATGGTGCTATTTTGACTGGCACAAGCACTAATTTTACTCAAAACATTGGCATAAATTAACTGACCATGAATCTCCCCCAAGAAAAAGTGTTCCATACTGTACCATAACTGAAAGAACACTGGAAAACCTGAAATCATGTCTACATCAGATTTTGCTTTGTATCATGGCTGAAATACTTATTGACAGTGCAATACTACCAGTGAATATAAGTAAATCACTGATGCATGAAATGCTGTAAAAACCTACATTACTGGAAGACCAAAGAGAAATGTAGGTTTTGTGTACAGTATATTTAAAAGGAATCTTACTGTGTTGAGTTTAGCAGTTTATATGAAGACCAACCCCCTTCATCCATTCATTTTAACTTCCTCATGATGATAAAATATTTCTCTATTTTGTTCTTGCTACTGACAGACTACTTAAACCAATTCAGGACAGTCCTTTCATAGTGACAGAGGTTTATGATGGATCTATCATGTCAGTATCCGAAACCTTTGTCCGTATCTGAACATAAAATTTCCAACATGGCCCGTTTTGCAGCCTACAAATTCAAAATATCGGTTGGGCGGCCTGCTGGCCTCTCTGGCCACATGCTGGTAATAGACCCTGAGCTACCAGCTGGGCAAAAATAGCTGTGTGTCTCCTCACTGAATGCTCAAAGTCATCTAGCCACCTTCTAGAGCCAAGCGCTGGTATTAGACCAGCTGAGTAAAAATGGCTGGCTGCCTCCCTACCAAATGATCAAAATCACTTGGTTGGCAGGACATGGGGACGCTGTGTTCAGTGGCAGGTACAGCACGTCCCCATTCGTTGTCCAGCTCCAACAGTTAGAGGAGGAGTTTTCCGACATTTGTTATGTGATTATGCTAGCCACTAGATCACACAGGATTACCCTACTGTACACCAGTTACTGTACAGGCTAGCAGGTTACAATGCCTGTTTGACATTCACTGGGTGGTAAGTACAGTACTGTAGCTATTAAAATTCTTTTTGCAACCTTCATCTTCTTCACTTGTCTTTTTCGTGGATTTTTGTTGCTTATGCATTGTTTTCTTAATGTCCAGCATTATATCAGATATTCCCAAGTGTGTTTGATGTCAAAATACCTGAAAGACCAAAGAACACTGCCAGAATTAGGAGGGGTACTGTGCATATAGGTAGGGTCTGAACGGTAAGGGTATTGTTCTGTATCTGGACGTCATCCATATCCAAATGTACTGATGGCTCCATTATGTCAGATAATTGAGGGGTCACTGTACTGCATAAAAGGTTAATAACAGCTGTATCAAACCATTCCATGTATATAAAATGTTAAGGGTTGGGTTTGGTAAGGTTATGAGGCTTATATATACTGGTCTTTTCATTCTGCACTTTTCTTTGGTTTCTAAAACTGACAAAGCCAAACTAACTCTACATACTTGTATTAATTCATTTAAAATTTTTCTAATTCCATTCCATTCAGAAAGAGACAATTTCAGACTCTGGACAAAAGCAGACTTTTTTTTTCTCTCTCTCTCTTTCAAATACCTCAAAGTCAAATGGCCACCCCTTACGGGATTATGGCGTCTGGCAATAGATAGACAGACAGATAGACTATTTTTTCGTTTAGGTCATGATCAGACATTTGGTGGTATGCTTGGTAGAGAACCTAGGCTGAAGCATACTGTGGTCTACATGCCATGGTTCAAGTCTAAGAAGTGACCAAAGGATTTTCCATCACGCACAGGCTAATACGAGTATAGGCTGTTCTCTTTACTTTAAATTTTCTGGACTAATGGCAGCCTTACCTTCAGCCCCTGAACCTGGAGGCAGACAAATGATTAATACATCACCATCACCATCATGACCTCTTTTTCTCACGTCAAATCCCATATTTTCTCTGCTAGTATATATCCAAATCCATTCTCAACCATGCAGGAACTTCAAAATGATAGCTATAAGGATTTATTTTGCATATTTGAAAATATTTTCAAGAATTACCATATAAAATCTCTTCATAAAAAAAAAAAAGGCAATAATTTGGTGTGCAGCTTTATTTATGGATATTACAAACATCAAAGCTTGCCACGAAAGCCACATACCTGGGGTCCTAACCTTGGCATTCTTCAGCCCAGCCCTGACCTTGGGAAAGAAGGAAAATAGTCAATGTGCCTTACACGGTCAGGTTAGCTCTTGTTAAACTTGACTTACCAGTAATATCCATATATTATCAAGCTTAATCATTAAGAAAATATGATAAACACAAACTAAACTTACCACTTTCGTAATGTTCACTCGAAAAGAACATCAATGCAAACTAGTGAGCCGTCATTAGCAATATTAACTGCACGACTGTCGACAAAAATATTACCGCTTCAGTGTCAATTACCAGATAATGAATGTCCAACAGTACAACACTTACCTACCTCCTTTATGAGTCACGGGGAAGCATATACAACAAACACAAGTCCAGTGAAGTTTCAAAACAAACCCGAGAGTACCCGCCAAAACAAATCCAGCGAAATAGTGCTAAATCTCCCAAAGCGCTACAATGACGCTAAGTATCAATGTAGACTCCAAAGTAGAGCTCTAACATACTTGCATTGTTAAATTATTGCTGAAATATAGATTTCACATTCATATGCATAAATAATTAAACTTGATAAATGAATCTATCTAAACCTTACGCCCAGTGACGAAAGCGCTAATTTTGAAAGTTGGTTGTTGTCATTTGTGAGTAAAAGAAGTTCAGGAGCTAAAAGTAGCAACGAGACACATCTATCTAGGTAGACGGATAGATAGATAGATAGATATAATGTGCTTTTGGACACCACGCATTATATAGTTTCTGAAATCACTGTCGAATATCTCATTCTCTTATCATCTGTCACCACCATCAGCACTGTGACTGAGTGGTTAGCATTGCTAGTAGCAACTGATATTAACCAATAATATCCAAAAATAAATCGCTAAGGAAGAGGTGCTAGGGTGCGTCCTTAACCAATGAGAATTTGGATTTTCGTTTTTATCTTACTCCCACTGGACAATTATATTATTTAGGAGTCTTTTCATTTAACTGTATGGGTTAGATACATCCTTCATTAACCACTTCAGTATGAGAGGTCCTTCCTAAGTTGATCAGAATGGTGTTGGGGCAGTAAGAATTAACCGAACTTAAAATTTAGTGATGTCAAGGGGCTGACTTTACACAGTTGATAATAACGGGTCAGTGAAACACAAATTAAAGTTAAGTTTTATTCACCATAGTTCCTGAGATAATGAAAGAAAAGTTCCACATTAATTACGCCTCCTTCCTTCACTTTTATGAGGCCAGCAGGTTCTTCCCAGTTTCGTAAATTTCTCTCCATCTATCTTGATCGCATCCTAAGGCCTTTGGACATTACTTAATACATCTTCCTTTGCTATCGTGGGCGGATCTGGGCAACACCGATGGATTTTCAAACAGACTTTCACATACTTTGCATGATTAGATGGTCTGTATTTTCTCCTGAACAGACTAAGAGAGTGTAAGTTGGAGAGGAGAGCCTTCTCGTGGCAGCACCTATTTTACGTGGTGTCTCTACTGCCCGGTTATATAAATTTGGTTTCGTGACCAGGTGAGGCTGGGGGTTAACAGCAATCGAAACTCCATATTTCTTCCCAGTTTCATCCCGTTTCTTCCCAGTTTCAGTACATTTCACCCTGGTTCAACACACGTTTCACCCCGTCTCAGCACATTTCACCCACTTCAATACACATTTCACCCTGTAAAAACCCACGTTTCACCCCATTTCAGCACACATTTCATCCCGGTTCAACTCATATTTCACCCGATCTGCTCGGTTTCACCCCGTTTCACCCCATGTTTCACCCCCTGTTGGTGCGGATGAGCGTGTCCATCCTGCCTCGCTCCACCTGCCTGGCCAGCCCCGGCTCCGCACCCTCCACCTCCTTCGCCACTGGTCGCAGGTTTGGCGACAACTTGAAGGACGCCAAGTGACCTCTGCGGATGAGAGAGGTTAGGTCAAGGGTCAGAGAGGTTGTAGAGATTAAAATAAGTCCTCAGGATAGGTTCGTTAAGTTGAGTAAGGCTAAGTTACAGTAGCAGTAGTAGTAGTAATAGTTTCGGCAGTAGTAGTAGTAGTAGTTGTGGTAATAGTCCATCTCACCTCACCTGTCACCTCTAATATGCCCCTACAACCCCACCTGTCACTCCTAATATACCTCTCGCACCCTCATCTGTCATCCCTAGTATACCCTTCCCAACCTCACCAGTCTCACCATCTCACCCTTTCATTCTTACTTTTCCCTCCAGTCCCCCAACCCATGTGTCTCCTCCCCATCTCACCTGTCATTACCTGTATGCTTGTTTATCCCACCTGTCAACACCTTCATATATCACCATCATTGTGCCCCCCAGACCTCATCCCTCCCCTCCATCTCACCTATCGCCCCCAATAAAGACGATGGGGTAGAATGGACTGATGGTGAGGCACGCTGCGCTGAGGTGCCTGCGCTGTGCCAGTGCCTGCGCACACACCGGCGTGCACCGTCTGGCCAGCAGGTCAAACACGTGTGCACGACAGTCATCCGTCACCGCTACCACCACACTGCTGTTGTACGGGGACCACGCCGCGCCCGCCACACTCCCGCCGCAGTCCACCACCACCAGAGGACTCCTGTAGTACCACAACATATGAAACTGTAAATCTTTTATAACTTTACTATCACCAGAGGACTCCAGCAACTCTGAAATATTTGAGAATTTAAGTTCTAACATTTCTATCGCTACCAGAGGGCCCTGGATCACCGAAACGACTGAAAACTTAAGCTAGTATATTTATGCAATACAAGAAGGTTCCTGTAACACCGGAGCAGTTGAAGGTTTAAGTTCTCTCTACCTATAACACCATCACAAGGCTTTTATAGCACAAGACGAGCCTACGTTCTGTATTTCTTTATCACCTTAGGGCTCCTGTGTCACAGTATGAATTTATAATCTTGCAGTCTTAAGTTCTTTTTCTACCATCACATGAGGACTACTGTAACAGACCCTATCTTGGCCTTTCTTCAATCCCACTCTTACTTGTCACTCAATTCAAAGTCCAAACCTCTCATTCACCACTCCCTCTCCTACCACGCCAAGTCTCTCTATTACTCACTGTAGATGCTGAAGCCAAATTTTGAGACACCAGTCCAGGGAGCCGGAGAGGAAGAGCGAAGGATGGCGGGTGTTCCAGGCAAGGACAGTGACGGGGGAGCGGTGGGCGGGATAGGGATAGAGGGAGTGTGGCAGGCAGCTGGTGGAACACTGGTACACAGACCCAGAATCCAGGCCCAGGAGCAGGATGTGACTCTCTTCTGGGTGTACCGCCAGGCTTGTGGGTACGCCTGAAAGGGGAAGGGGAAGGGAGAGCTATGAAGGTAGTTCTTTTGGCACAGCTGTGTTACTGTTGGTAGTGATGGTGGAGTTATTGTTGTTGATGAACCAGGCTCGTTTGCACGTGAAACCGGTGGACTACAGGATTAAACTGACCTTTCCCAGCAGCCCACCATCTTCTCTTAGGCGACAGGGAGGGAATGTTTGTATATCTGGGCAGCGGAAGTGCCCAGGTATGTTAGTGCAGCAGCGTGAAGGGATATCTCTCCAGCACCACATTGTACAGTAAATCAGGGATAGTATCAGCGTATGGGTAGTCCTCGTACAAACAGCCAGGAATGTGTTGTAATTTACTAAAAGTCATCAATATAAATCAGGGATGTGATGCCATAAAGTGAGAAAATAAGAAATCTAACTTTTCAAATCCACTTTTACGGGCATGCACTAGTTTATTTCCTAACTCTATTTGGAAGGGCCACTGATCTCGCTCTTGATTCGTGGCCATACCTACCGTCAAGAGGGATGGCGTCGGCGTTGTGGTGGTCGTGGTTCCTGGCCCTAAGCTGGAGGAGGTCTGCGTGGTGGAGGGAGGCCAGGGAGGGAAGGCGCCACAGGGTCAAGCGGCCATCCAGGGACACACTCACTAATCGAGGTTCTTCCCCCTCAGCAGACCACAGCCACTCAACCTGTGCCGCAGGATTTAGAGTGTAGTAGTAGTAGTAGTAGTAGTAGTAGTAGTGGTGGTTGTTGTTGTGGGAGTGAGAGGTATGGTATGAATGTGTGTTGTGGGAGTGAGGTGCATGGTGTGTCTGTGTTGTGGGAGTGAGGGTATGATGTGAATAAGTATTGGGAAAGTGTGGGGATGGTGTGAATAAGTGTGTTGTAGCGTAGGGGGAGGGGAATGCATTATAGTGAGGACGTAGTGTATTGTTCGTGAGTTGTGTTATGAGTTGTGAGAGTATGCATGAGGTGATTATGCTGTGGTGTGGAGAGAAGTATTACAGACACTGAGGATGTAGTGGAGTGTACTTGAGTTGTGTTTATTGTTGGTATTGTGTTTACTGTTGGTACTGTATTTTCTGTTAGTATTGTATTTTCTGTTGGTCATGTTAGCTGGTACCTTTGTGACGGGGAGGAGGTGCTTGCCCGTGACTGTGGTGGCGTGGAGGGGCGTGGTGTGGGCGTGGGCGTGGGTGCTGACATCATACACAGCCACCGTACCGTCGCTCCAGCCCGCAGCCAGCAGACTTACCACCTGCACAACACGAAAAAATGAAAGAAGAAGAGGAAGACGAATGAGAAGAATAAAAGAAAATGAAGAAGAAGAAGATGATGATGAAGAGCAGGAGGGAGGAGATGAGGAAGAGGAAGAAAACATGGCGCTACATTAGACGTCAAGAAGGTTTTATCATCAGTACTTGTTTCAAAAAATATTGTTCAAAATGTGGTGTCCCTCTCATTTGCTTTTAAAATTAAGCCATGGGGGTGAAGGCATTAAAAAGTGTAGCGATATTCCTGGCCTCATTTCTACAGCACGTACCGTGGGGTGGAAGTGTAAGTACCGTGGTGTGGAAGTGCTGGTATAGTGGGGTGGAAGTGCAGGTACCGTGGGGTGGAAGTGTAAGTAGTATGGAAGTGTGGGTACCGTGGAAGTGTAGGTACCCTGGAGTGGAAGTGTAGGTAGTATGGAAGTCTGGGTACCGTGGAAGTGTAGGTACCGTGGAAATGTACATACCGTGGGGTGGAAGTGGAGTGACGTTGCGCCAGCGGGTGTCTGGAAGACGGTATCTGGACAGGCAGGGTTCTTAAGGGTATACACACACACCAGCCCGCCACACTCACCACTTCCCTCACCTACAACACAACAAAGTTAATATAACAACACGGGTGAAAACTTGCTAACTTGTTCACTAATTTACTAACTCTCTCTCTCTCTCTCTCTCTCTCTCTCTCTCGCTCTAATCATACCAGGGGAAGGTGTACCCCAGTGTGGCTACGCCACACAGCATCATACAACACCACCAACACTACCACACCACACCACACACCACCACACATCACCCAAACCATACTACCAAACCATACACCACCACACACCATCATACACCACACTACCAAACCATACTACCAAAGCACACCAGCACAGGGCCCACCAGGACTGTACGCAGCAGCAAAGACGTCCGGCAAGAGTGGGCTGCAGGCCAGAGCGGTGACCGTGTACTTGCGACACTCCTCTGGCCGAAACCTCCACAGGGGAAGCAGGGAGCCTTGCAGTGGACGAAACTCATCACTGCCATCCTCCCAGTACTTGAAGTCTGAGGAGGAAACAGACAGGGTAGCCGGAGGGGTGGGTGGGTGGGTGGGGGAGAGTCATTGGTTAATCAGAGAAGAAGGTAATGAAGAGGACAGTGCGGTAGGTGATGATTATGATGATGATGATGATGATTTAGCAGTGTATTATTGCTACTGTCAGACTGTTTTATTACTGGCATTGACGTGCATATCAAAAGTGTGTTGAGATATACTTTGAGATGGTTATATTCAGTGTGGGGTATGTATGTGCCTCACCCTGCAGTATGTCGTCGTATATGTTCTGTGTCACCATCCTCTCCAGCACCCTTGCCGCCCTCAGCAGCTCCACCAAGCCCTTCGCCTGCCGCCTCTCCCTGCTGCTCCTGCTGTCACCCCCGTCCTCCAGACCCAGCACCACTAGCGGGTCCTTGGTCTGGAAGAGAAAGACCTGGGGAAGTATGCATGCCACCCAAACCCAACCTAACACACCTAACCTAACACATAAAACATACCCAACCTAACACACCAAACATACCCAATTAACACACCTAACCTAACACACAAAACATACCCGTAGCGAATTAATTGTGAAATACGAATAACAATCAATAAAATAATGTCAGGCCATATAAAGAAAAAAAATTGTAAGGAAGAGGTGAAAGGAAGTAGAAAAACATCCAAAGTGAACACATAATGACCGCCTGATTCTCTCTCTCTCTGTCTCTCTCTCTCTCTCTCTCTCCTCACCACTTTCTTACTGCCCCTCTCCCTCTCCTTCTCCCTCTCCTCCTTCTCTCTCTGCACCCTGTCCGCCTCCCTCTCGTGCCTGGTATACGCCTCGTGGATCTGACCGGGGCCCACCGTCAGAGAGAAGCGGGTGTCGGGGGGGGGCTGCGTCTGCATGGCCAGTTCCTGTGGGGTTGGGTTGGGTTAGATTGGGTTAGATTACATTAAATTAAGTTAGGTTACATAAAATTAAGCTAGGATACATTAAGTTAGATTAGTTTACAATAGGTTAGGTTACGTTAAATTAGGTTAGGCTATATTGAGCTAGATTGGGTTAGATGAAATTGCTATGTTAAACTGCGCTAGGTTAGGTTACGTGAGGCTTTGTTGAGTTAGGATGCACTGGGTTTGATCGAGTTTTCATTGCTAGTTTCTTTTTTTCTTTCATTTTCTTTCTTTCTTTTCTTTTTCTTTCTTTCTTTCTTTCTTTCTTTTTTATTTTTCTTTTGCTTGTAAACTCTAGGCATACACCTGACAGACTTGGCAAAATATCCTGACAGTCTGTAATACTCCGTCCCTGAAGATGAAAAAGGCTGAATTGAGAGGAGAGGAGAGATGAAAAGAGAGGAAAAAAGAGGAGGAGGAAGAGGAAAGAATAAAGCATGAGAAGTGAAAGAAGATGGAGAGAGAGAAAACCACACACACCTTAAGAATCTTGACAGTATGTGAGGGAATCAGAAAAAAGAAAAAAAAAATGATGATGATGATGATGATGAGGAGGAGGAGGAGGAGAGATAAATGCTGGTGAAAAACAAAGGGGGAAGATGGAACGAGAGAGAGAGAGAGAGAGAGAGAGAGAACCACACCTACCTTGTAAAAAATCTTGACCGTCTGTGATACCCTGTCGCTAAAATTGAAAGGGTTTGGCTGTGAGTCTATTCTCGCCAGCTCCTCCTTGGACACCACACCCTCGTACAACTCCTCCATCTCACGCCGGGAATCATCAAGCACGTCCTCCAGGTCTGAGTCTGAGGGCGAAAGAGGTAAGGGATTGGAGGGGAAGCTTGGAGAGGATGGAGGGTGACAGAGTTGAGGAGGAAGTCAAGGAAGGGAGAGGGTATGGGAGTCGAGGGGGAAGTGAAGGAAGGGAGTGGGTAGGGGAGTGAAGGAGGGAACTGGGGGAGGGGAGAGAGAGTAAGACGGTGGAGAGGGAGCTAAGGGAGGGGAGAGGCAATAATAATGAAGGGGGAACTAGGGGAGGGGGGAGAGGGTAAAATAGTGAAAGGGGAGTGGGAAAGGGGACAGGATAAGAGAGTGGAGGGGGAACTGGGGGGAGGTTCAATGTTACCAGTGTCTAACCAGCTTCATTTATTAATTTCCCACACCCACTGCCACATCCACGCCCATACCAGGAGACTTACCCTTCCCCACAACGCAGGAAATACGGATAAGTGAGTTTGTAGCACCCAGCCTCAGTGTAAACAACTCCTTACCTTCTGAGTGACCAGCGAACATTCTCAAGCCAGCCCTGTTCTTCTCGAGGTCCTCCTTCAGCACCACCTTGGAGGGCAACGTGAGGAGGTCGAGCAGCACCTCCTCGGCCTCGGCTTCCTCGTAGTGGCCGCTGGTGAAGTCGTACACCACCTGGCACGTGCGAGAACGAGACACCGACGAACTTAACTCTATGGCCACCTCCGGCTCGTTCTCGGGCTGCGGGTGAGAGGACCTGCTATTTAACACTTTTATCTATCTATCTATTTATCTATCTATATATCTATCCATTTATCTATTTATCCATGTATCTATCTATTTATCTATCTATCTATGTATCTATTTTGATGTTGGAGGTCTGCTGGCATATCTTATAAAATTTTTTTTCCTTTCTTTGCTGGGATGATAGCGTTTTCGTCCATGATACTGGTGATAATTACGTCGATTTTAAAAAGACACAAAGTGGGTAATATGAAAAAAGAATACCCTTGTAATATATCAGGTAAATACACAAGGAAGGGGTAATACAAAGCCTTGAGGACCCTTGGGAAGAATTAGATCAGGAGGCTATCCAGTATCTCTTCTTTTGTTATTCATTTCTCAGACTACACGTTGGTAATTTCGTGTATGTTATTCAGGCCTTATTATGGACACAGACTGCGCAAATAACATACAGGAAAATACCGTATACATGTTAAGTCAGGAAGGAAGAGGTGCAAGAAAGCCGCCATTGCAAGTGACTCCTTTCCAGTCAATACTCTGCACTGAACAAGGTCTTCTAGCATACAATGACGGGTGATTAGTCCTACTTAATAAATTTTCACTAGACTGAAAATCCCAGGCCTCACCATGCTTAGGCTGAGTATAAGGAACGTGTTTATGTACAGAGGCTTCACACAAATAGTTCTTATTGTGTGGAAGGAAAGGAAAGGTATATATTAGACTGCAAAGAATGAATGGATGCAAAGAAGCAAAGCATAGTTGTTGCTGTTGAGCAACACCGGTTTGTCTGGCCGAGTAGACCCATCAGCCGCAGGCAAGCAGCCACTCCCGTAGGGCCGTTCCGTGCACTGAACCAATGTTCCCTTGCAGCAGACAACGTCTCGCCACTGCGAGGTGTGGGGAATGAGTGTGGGGGTTTGATTCCAGGATGGATGCCGCATTTGGGTCTCTCATTTAACAGAGGCATTATTGTAGGCTCTACATCACCTTGGTATTTAGTATATGGCGAGCACCCAGCCTTGCAAATGCCTTCCTGGTTTACAGGAAATCGTTAGCCTTGTCACGCAGTGTAGAACCACCTGAAGTGGAAAGAAGAGTAATAAAAAAATGATAGGAAGCATGGTAGAAATGGGAATATTGGAGAAGAGACAGAAAAAAGAATGATAAATGTGAAGAAAGAAGTAGGCAGAGCTGTATCAGATAAGTGGATGATGGTCGCTACCACCTTCCACCAGCTAAGCATAGTACTGTCAGCTAAATGTAAATAATATGTTCAGTGAAAAATATAGAATTAGCATATGTAACAGCGGTGGATGCCCCTTGCACAGTCTGGAGGGCGACGGAACAAAAGATGGGGAAGAATTTATAGAAAACTGACCAGAAATTTCGGGGGGGGGAGGGGGGATCAGCACACGCCTGTCTAGTGTTTGTAGTGTTTCTTTGGTATGTCTGATTCAGTGTCAATATTATGAATGTGTCTCGTGAACATTGTACTGTGAACATCTGTGAACACTGTCTTGTGTACATCTGTCATGGAATCAAGAAGTTAGGTGTTGGCGAATATAATGAAGCTTCTGAAGTTAAAAAGGAGAGAGAGAAAAATATGGTGCAGTAAAAAATTCAATAAAGATATTAATAAAGAGACATACGCTATTGTTGGCCTTCTGCGGATGCGTGAAAGATGAGGGACGTTTTAGAAAATGAATCCCCAAATTATCACCCAGGGTACCTTCCTAACCAATCAACCCACCTTTGTCTCCTCAGCATAACCATCATAAAAACGTCAAATGAGCTTCTGGCCCTTGGTTCCTTTTTCCTTGCTTGAAAAAAAAATCCAAAGTGACCCTGTTAGCATGAAATTAACTGGTCAATCAGGTAGCATGCGATAGGGTACAGTGAAAAACATACAGTGACGGCAACAGTGACGTGAGCAGTGATAGGACACCGACAATACTCGTAAAATGGTTGACCAATGGCAGTACAGTGGCGGGGGACAGTGAAAATACAGTGACGGCAAGAGTGACATGGACAGTAGGCCTACCATGAACACGGACAATGAAGTGGTTGAACAATGACAGTACAGTGACAGGGGACCGTGAAAATAGTGACGGCAACAGTGATAGGGCATGGACAGTAGTGGCTAAAAAAATAACAGTACAGTGACAGGAGCAGTGAAAATACAGTGACGGCAACAGTAACAGGTACGGACAATGAGGTGGTTGAAGAGTGACAGTACAGTGACAGGTACGGTGATGGGCACAGTACCTCAGCAATCTCCGGAATGAACAGATCCCAAGATGGTCTAATGGGAATGGAAGCCTCCTGAGCCTTCTCCCACAACTCCGACTTCGGCTTTTTGTACTTCCTAGGTTTCGTACGCTTCCCTAAGGCGGTCCTCATCCTGCAAAAAGACAGCTGCTTCAAATTCATATATTTCTCTTGCTCCACTGAGTCTGTACACCTGATCAATCCTGCTATGAATATGAAAATGAAAACCGAAAATGGCTGGATAAAAGGGTTCTGTTTACAAAATGAAAATATAAAATGTGAAGATTTGTCGTCAGTACTTATGAAACCCGGAATATTCTCTTTTATTTTCGTATCATATTACTCAAATGCGTTCCTGGTGTGTTGATGTATAGTGTTTGGTGTCACCTGATGGCAGAACAAATACATACATCCCAAACACAGAGGAAAAGTAGATGCATTGGCCTACCTCTCTCTGGTGGTAGGTTAGGTTAGGTTATCTCTCTCTCTCTCCTTCCCCTCCCTCTCTCTCTCTCTCTCTCTCTCTCTCTCTCTCTCTCTCTCTCTCTGTCTCTCTCTCTCACACACACACACACATATTAACTTTCCCATAATCTTAGCCTGTGGTGGGTTTGGCTACACACACACACACACACACACACACACACACACACACACACACACACACACACACACACATATATACTCTCTCTCTCTCTCTCTCTCTCTCTCTCACTAACTTTCGCATAATCTTGGCCTGTCTTCCCCTGGTGGTGGGTTTGGCTCTCGTGTTGACCACCCTGGGCCTCCCTCGGGATGGGGACGGGGCCAGGATCTTCGACAGCTTCACCATCATCCGCAGCCTCACCAGCATCGGGGGCGAGGTGTTCCTGGGGGAGAGAAGGTGGTGACGGTGGTGATGGCAGTGGTGATAGTGGGTGGTGAAAGGGGTTGTGAGGGTGGTGATAGTGGGTGGTGAGGGTGATGATAGCAGTGGTGGTGATAGTGGGTGGTGAGGGTGATGATAGCAGTGGTGGTGATAGTGGGTGGTGAGGGTGATGATAGCAGTGGTGGTGATAGTGGGTGGTGAGGGTGATGATAGCAGTGGTGGTGATAGTGGGTGGTGAGGGTGATGATAGCAGTGGTGGTGATATTGGGTGGTGAGAGGGGTGGTGAGGGTGGTGGTGGTGATGATACTGGGCGAGAGATGGCTACAAGGACAAGACACTGCACTGTCCTCCCATGTCAACTAAACCTCCTGTAGAAAAAAAATCTTAGTTACGAGGGAAAAATGATCGTAGGTTACGCGTTTTCTTCTTGCAGGATAGTGAAGGGAGGATGCAAAATACTCCTACGTTGGCTCAGTTCCTCCTGCAAAAAATGAGTCTGAGCTGCGATGGGAAGCGCTCGTAAATATGTTTGAGAATTGGACCACTAATCTCACTCTAAGGGTTATTTTATTCCCAGGGAGCACGACAAGGGCCAGTAGGCTCGTCAGATAAGAGAGCTCCCTAACACCTTTGTCTAAGCTATTTATTTTCCTTGTTACACCTTACTGTCCGATTCTGTGTTCTATAAATCCTTCTAACAAACCCATACTCTACATAATAACGTAAAAAAGGACATTAACCAGCCATATCCCAAAATAAATACTAAGCAAGAGGTGTTAGAAGGTGTTAGATGGCCCTGATAAAAATACTGGACAGGGTGTGGAAGTCATGATGATAGAACACATCTGACCTTTCTTGTGGCTGCTGACAACACTCTGTATTTTGGCATGCAGGCTAAATCAGTTACAAATCTCCCACAAATTACGTAAAGAATTAAAGACAGTCTCATGTCTTCTTTCACTCAGTCGCTCACGGTCGTCTACCAAAAAATATAATCCTGTCTCAACATATTTACTTTTACTGATGGTGTAACTTTGAAATAACAGTGTTGTAAGTTCACCCCACACACTATGCCATCTTCCCCATCATACACAAACATACCACGGTTATTAGTAGTAATTTCCCTGGCTGTGAAGAAGAAAATAATAATAATTCCTTCTCGAAATATACTTACTGCTGGTATAAGCTTGAAAAAAATAGTTACTGTTGCTGTTATGTTAAACCCTCACTCTGGTACCTCTCCACCACAACAATTCGATCAAATGCAAAACCACCGTCATTTTACATACTTTCCCCGGGTATTTCCTGGAATATGGAAAAATATGCTGCTATTCTTCCCCAAAATATTGTTACTGCCGGTGCTATGTTAAGAAAAAAAATAGTTGTTGTTGTAGGTTAACCCGACACTCTCTGGCCTCTGCCCCGGCACAACATTGTATAACCCAGACACGCGATGTTCTTGGCGGAAACCTCAGCCTCTGTCACATGGCCTCCTATTGATTGCTGTTACCTCCCCTCCCTTTCTCCCTCCCTCCCCTGTTTATTTATTTTATCTTTACCTGGAAACCCTAGCCACAAACAAACCGCCTCCATGTTACCTCGTCCGCCATTAGACTGCCCTTTCTCCAACTAACACACCCCTCACTCATATATCTCTCCACCCCACACCCCTCACTCATATACCTTTCCACCCCACACCCCTCATTCCTATACCTCTTCACCCCACACCCGTCACTCCTATACCTCTCCACCCCACACCCCTCACTCCTATACCTCTCCACCCCACACCCCTCACTCCTAGACCTCTCAACCCCACACCCCTCACTCCTAGACCTCTCCACCCCACACCTCTCACTCCTATACCTCTCCACCCCACACCCCTCATTCCTACACCTCTCCACCTCACACCTCTCACTCCTATACCTCTCCACCCCACACCCCCTCACTCATACACCTCTCCACCCCACACCCTCACTCACAGATCTCTCCACCCCATCTCTCCAGCTCATTTTAGGCCTCCCCTTCCTCGTCACTCACTCCACCTCACTCACATACACTCTCCTAGTCAGTCTCTCACTCTCTAATCTCTCCACATAACCAAACCATCTCAGGATATTTCTCCCAACACCTTGCAGTACACCCACATCGACACAACACCCCGAACACCTTAACATCCACATCCACACAGCACAACACAACACAACACAGCACATCCACACAACACATCCACATCCACACAACACCCCCCAACTTCCACTTCGACACAACACCCCCCAACTTCCTTCCCTCCCCACACACGAGCATTTGGCAGCTGCGTGGGCACGTGGGGGGCAGTGTATGGACAACCCTAGCTCGTCTGATTGCCCCCACACACGCCATGTTGTGGGGGAGGTGAAGGGGTGGTGGTGGTGGTGGTGGTGGAGGTGTGGGTGGAGGAGGTGAAGGGGTGGTGGTGGTGGTGGTGGTGGTGGTGGGGGTGGGGTTGATGGTGGTGGTGGGGGTGGTGATGAAGGTGGTGGGGTTGGGGAATTTTATTTATTTATTTATTAATTTATGCTATCTAGAGACCTTTTTCTCCTCCTCCTCCGTCTCTTTCTTCTCTCTCTCTCTCTCTCTCACACACACACACACACACACACACACACACACACACACACACACACACACACACACTCGCTGGTGCAGTGGTAACGTTCTCGCTTGCCAACTGGTGGACAGGAGTTCGCGCCTCGCTCAGGTTGCGAAAAGTTTCACTGACGAAGTAGGTGATTACTGTCCCCCTTGAGCAAGGGGACGGGTGTGTGCGTGTGTGAAGGTCACAGCCTTGCCTTTAGATCGGACTACATGAGCTCTCAGCTCCCTTCCGGGAGGGTAAAAGCTGACGATCACGACCATCAAGTGATCCTGACCGACCCGGTGAATTACACACACACACAAAACCCCATCCACCCCTCTTCTCTCTCTCTTCCTCTTTTCTGGTGACCTCTTTCCCCTCTCCTTTTCTTACTCTCGTGACATCTCCCCTATGATCCCTCCCCCTCCCTCCTCTCTCTCTCTCTCTCTCTCTCTCTCTTTCTCTTAACCCCCCTCCCTTTCCCCTCCTCCCCTTTCTCTCGTGACCTCTCCCCTCTTCCATCTTCCCCTCATATAACCTCTTCCCTCTACAGAAAATTCTCCCTCTTTCCTCCATCACCTCCTCTTCTCTCCCCCTCACCCTCCCTCCTTCGTACCCATAAATTCTCCCCTCCTCCCCCTCGCCTCTCCTCTTCCCTTTCTTTCTTCCCCTCCTTCACACTCTCCCTTTTTCTCTCCCTCACCCTTTCCATTACCTTATCTATCTCTGACCTCTCTCTCCTACCCGTCTCCCTTCCTTCTCTTTGTCTCACATCTCTTCCCCTTCCCCGTCCCCTTTTCTCTCCCTCACCCGTCCCTCTTCCCTTTCCCTCGTGACCTTTTCCCCATAGTCCCTTCTCCTCTCTCCCTCCCCTCTTCCCTTCCCCCTCCCTCTCCTCCCCTTCCCCTTTTTCCTCCTGTCTCGTGACTCAGGTACTCTTTGCTCGTGTTAGGTAAGATGGCGTGTAGGTAGGACCGTAAAAATCATCACACATCCCCACACCGTCACTCAACACGCACATAATTCATATATATACAGGGCGTCCCGGGAGGAAAGGGAGTGATTTTTGGACATGATAGATGAGAGAATTCTAAGCAAAAAGTCTTATATCAACATTGGTCCGTCCCAACCGTTACCGAGCTACTTTTAAAACCATATGGGAAAATTATGACAGTCCATTTTTAACTGTAGCACCGTAACGACTGAGAATAACTGGACCCATAATGATTTAACATTTTTTTCCTAAAGTATATCATCCACTCCAGTGAGGTAGCGCCAAAAAACGTGAAAATCTGCCTCATTCCATCACATTCCTTTCTCAACAATCTCCTATGTAATGGGCTACGAGTCTACATCAAATTAGGCCTCGGTAATTTAAGGTTTACCCCACGCTCTTCATTTTTTTCCTCTTAAATATCACTACTAACAAGCCATACCCTATAAACCATTTTTTCCCCAGGTTGCTCTCTTTTCCACAAGGATCATAAATTTAAAAGTCACGTTTTCCTTCAATGCACCGCGTACAGATGTAAACAAACCTCGCCGGATTCCAAGTTTCTGTGCACTATCTTATGTTGTTTGTGTCATTTACGATTGCACCAGCATTGCCAGAAATCGAAAACAGAGCATTTTAATTTCTTCCGATTTCCAAATGGCAAAGAACAGCGCGTAAAGTGGTTTAAAGGCGAGCAAACGTGCAGGGTGGAATAGTGTGGAATCAGCCCGTGTATGTTCGCTTCACCGGAACAAACCACATTAAAAATACAAGATTGAAGGAAAATTGAACTTGTGAGTCACCGCGGAAGATCATACTGTTGCATCCTGGGAGTATACCTACGCTACGCCTTCACAAATCTAAGCCAGAAGTAGGTATGTTGTATGTAGACCTACTGCATATGCCTTGACGTGTTTCCTAACTAGTAGCCTACACACCAGGGTTGAAAAAAAGCATGGTAAGCCTATGTAAGATTTATGACAACACAGTGATTTAAATAATGTAGAAGTAATAAATTGATAAAGCCACAAATGTATGAGAACTCGTCAGATCCCATAGGCCTTCATATGAAAAACCATGAAAATACACCAATACATAAAGCTGTGTTTCATATTCCATAGTTCTGTGAGATGTAATTGTCATATAAGGATAAATAAATTTAAAAATGTATTGAATTTGCGTTAATAAGACAAAAAATTCATTGGTTTAAGAGGAAGAAGTGGAATATTGATACAGTACTTTCAGGTCTACATTCTGAAGGCTGCTGCTGAAAAGATAAGATTTTCTTGGTTTGATGGTCAATAATAATTAAATTTTGTAAATAAATACAGGTTTATAGTACTGACAAATGTGTCAGTTTAGGAAAGCTTCCCATTCACTGTTTAAAAGCTAAAGTTAAGTTGATAAAGAGTATTAACTGTTGATAATCCTGAAGATCTTAAGAGGCAAGAAGTAAACAATAAATCTGTGGGTCTGTAGATTTTGATATTAATTTTCGGTACATACCGTATATTAAATTGTTCAGAGGAAGCCTTTTTCATCCAATAACTGGCAAATCATCAGTGGCAAATTATGTTTATGTGTTACAATGAAATCCCTCTTCTTTACTAAGCAATTTTTTCTTGCACGTTGTTTTTCGCGAAGTACATTAGTAATTCAGTAAAACTGCTGGGGAAATTATGCATTTATTTTAACTTAATAACATTTTGACACGTTTAATATGTCAAAAATTGTAGATTTTTGACTACCGGTATGTACTAAATCACTTTTTGAAATCTGTTTAAATCATGCCAGCCCATGTACACACCATAGTTGTTGTTGTTGTTGTTTTTTTCACAGTTTTAAATTTTAAGCAAGGGAGTGACAATTTTTTTTTTTTCAATCTCTCTACCCTGTGTTTTAAAAATCGCCAAGGAAGAGGTGCTTCGTCTCCTGTCTCAGCAAAAAACACCCCTCTTATCCTTCACTGTCAGTTTGTAATTTTCTTTCCTGCCAGCTCTTGCTTTCTCACTTTTTTTGATCTTGTGATGGTGTGAGTTGGAAGTGAGAGGAATGCTTTGCCTCCGTCTGTCTGTCTGTCTCTCTGTGTGTCTGTCCGTCTGTCTGTCTGTCTGTCTGTCTCTGTCTGTCTGTCTGTCTGTCTGTCTCTCTCTCTCTCTCTCTCTCTCTCTCTCTCACACACACACACACACACACACCTCTCAGACAAAATTACTGTGCTTCTTCATTCCTTCCTTTACTTTTTAACCTCTGCTTTGATCAGTATGCAGGAAATTTAACCTGACCTCCTCCTGTAATCTTATGCACCAGGCGCAGCACGATATTTGCACCACTCCCTAACCCCACTCTCTCTCTCCCACCCTCCCTTCCTCCCTCTAGTTCCTCCCTCCCTCACCCTCCCTTCCTCCCTCCCCCACCCTCCCTTCCTCCCCCTAGTTCCTCCCTCCCTCACCTTCCCTTCCTCCCTCCCTCTGGTTCCTCCCTCCCCCACCCTTCCTTCTTCCTTCTAGTTCCTCCCTCCCTCACCCTCCCTTCCACCCTCTAGTTCCTCCCTCCCTCACCCTCCCTTCCACCCTCCCTTCCACCCTCTAGTTCCTCCCTCCCTCACCCTCCCTTCCTCCCTCCCCCACACTCCCTTCCTCCCTCTGGCTCCTCCCTCCCTCCCTCCCCCTTAGGTAGAGAAGAGATTTGGTCAAGAGGGTGAAGTAGAAAATAGTGATAGAGTGTTGTTGTGTTGGATGGTGCACGTTTTTGTTTGTGTTGAGGCTAAGTATTGTTTTGCTCCCTTATTTCTCTCTCTCTTCCTTCCTCTGCCTCCTCACATCCCCACCCTGGCCCTCCTCCCCTATCACCTCCATCTCCCCCTCCCTTTCCCCCTCCTGTGGCCCTCCTCCCCCACCTCCTCCATCTCGCCCTCTCTTCCCCTCACCTCCGCCTCCCCCATCATTATTGGTTTAGTTGCCCTTACCCCTCTACCCCAAAATCCAGCGGACAAGAAGTGTAATCAAAGTGACACCGGCGTCTGTGTTGGTTTGTCTCCGTGAACTCTGCTAGGAATAATGGGGTCCCGGGAACTGCAGGCCAGGTTTAGAAGGTTATTCTTTGGTTGTTTATTATTCCCAGACGATTTCCTTCAGCTAGCCCCGCCTCTCATAACAGTGAAAGGGTTAGTGAAGCAGGCATGGATTTTTTTTTAGGGGAAGGGGGGGCTTAGGCGGAATGCACCCTTCAATCCCTCCAATTTTGTTAGGTCAGGGATTACTTACAATAGAAAAAATATATTAGGTTGTTTACCAGAATATATGGAGTAGCTAAATATCGTACATAAAATTCATAACAATAATATAAATAAAGGAGGGCCATAATATTAAATTTTGAGGAATTTGGTCGTAAGTTATTATGAATTCAAACAAGTGGTAATTTCGCTAATAATATCTCTCTCTCTCTCTCTCTCTCTCTCTCTCTCTCTCTCTCTCTCAAGTGCCAGATCCGGCCCTGTGCACGATATATCAACCCTCCCAGTTCGCAGTGCCTCTCTTAATGTATATAAAAACTCCTGGAAAGAGCAAGAATGAAAAAAAAAAAAAAAAGAATGACGTGTTTAATAGTTTGTCCTTATCTCCACTTTTTTTTTTTTTACTCATTAGTGTCTTTCCGAAATGGAGGGTGTATCTGTTTTATGTCTTCCAGTTCGAAAAATCTCTCCACAGCGCCAAAAAATCTCTCCACAACGCCAAAAATCTCTCCACAACGCGCAAAAAATCTCAACAGCGCGCCAAAAATATCTCCACAGCGCCAAAAATCCCCCCACAGCACGCCAAAAATCTCCCCACAGCGCCAAAAATCTTCACAGCGCCTCCCAAATCACTGCTCGCTAAAAATCTCCCTATAACGCCAAAGCTCTCTCCACAGCACCAAAAATCCCTCCACAGCGCCAAAAATTTCTCAACAACGTCAAAAATCTCCCCAAAGCACCAACAATCTTTCAACAGCACCAAAAATCCCTCCACAGCGCCAAAAATTTCTCCACAGCGCCAAAATCTCTCCACAGCGCCAAAAATCTCTCCACAGCGCCAAAAATACTCTCCACAAGCGCAAAAAATCTCAACAGCGCCCCAAAAATCTCTCCACAACGCCAAAAATCACTTCACAGCGCCAAAAACCTCTCTACAGCGCCAAAAATCTCTCCGCAGCGCCAACAATACTCTCCACAACGCGCAAAAAATCTCAACAGCGCGCCAAAAATCTCTCCATAACGCCAAAAATCTCTTCACAGCGCGCCAAAAATCTCTCCACAGCGCCAAAACCTCTCCACATCGCCAAAAATCCGTACACGGCGCCAAAAATCCCTCCATAGCGCCAAAAAATCGTCTGGAGGCAGCAAGCGTAAATAACAAGCTATGGTCTTCGTAATTAAGGGGCTAATGACCCTAAATGACCTCAATGGATGACCTAAATGGAGCTAAGTGGACAGTGATGGGTTGGAATTGCTTCGATTGGGTCAGAAATTGCCTGAAATCACCTTAACAGACAGTAATGTATCCAGACTGAAGGAAGTGTTTTGAAGTGGATGCAGGTGGATGTGAATGGATCTGAATGGATGTGTATGGATGTGAATGGATGTGAATGGATGTGAATGGATCTGAATGGATGTGTATGGATCTGAATGGATGTGAATGGATCTGAGTGGATGCGGTAGAGGGTGGAAGGGGTGGGTGAGGTGGTGTAGGATGAAAAATGGGGATGGATGAAGTGGGGTGAGGTGAGGGTGGAATGGAGTGGGGGTGATGAAGGGATGGGTGGGATAGAAGGGGTGGGATGGGATGAGAATTGGGGATGGTGGCGTGGGGTGAGGTGAAGTGGGGTGGGTGGGGTAGAAGGGATGGGGTGAGGTGGGGTGCGATGAGAATTGGAGTGGAAAGGGTGGGGTGGGATGAGTTGGTGTGAGAGTGGGTGTGGTTGTGGGATGTGGTGGGGGTGGAATGGGATGGGGTAGGGTGGAATGAGAGTTAGGGGTGCTGTGGAGGGGTCAGGTGGAAGTGGACGAGGTGGGGGTGGAGTAAGGAAGAGAGTGGTGGTGGGGGTGGAGTAGAGGGGGCGTGCGTGTTAGGTGGAGGGGCAAGATGGTGGATTAGTTGCGTTGGGACAGCTTATATATCAAACCTTTTATTTTATTAGGCCAGGTGACGTGTCCTTTAATGGCAGCACAGACACAGTTTTATCATCTATCCTTACTAAGTTTTATTATTGCTAAGTTTTATTATTCTTACTAAGTTTTATTATTCTTACTAAGTTTTATTATCGATCCTTACAAAGTTTTATTACTAAGTTTTATTATTCATCCTTACTAAGTTTTATTATTCACTAAGTTTTATTATTACTAAGTTTTATTATTCTTACTAAGTTTTATTATCTATCCTTACTAAGTTTTATTATCCTTACTAAGTTTTATTATTTATCCTTACTACCTACACACCTCTTTATGTTAAGGGCAACTCTAGAAGCCTGGGAGTTTTAATACAGAAACGTTTATTTGTTTCTTTATTTTTTTAGCTGAGGGAAAATATAAATGTCAGTTTTAATCCATAGACTTTTTAAAAATTTTGCACATCAACAACAGCAACAAGGAACTAAGCACGCCTTCCAAGACGCAGGTTTAAGATGTCGTGATACTGAAGGGGTATTGAGGAATAAAAATGACGTGGAAGTAACAAAAAATCACGTAGGAGTAACAAATAAAATAAAATCACGTGGAAGAAGAATCAAATCACGGGATAACAGGAATAAAATCAGATCACGTGGAAGTAATAAAAAATAAAATCACGTGGAAATAACAAAAAATAAACCACGGGAGTAACCAAAAATAAAATCACGTGGGAGTAACACAAATAAAATCACGTAGGAATAACAAGAATAAAATCACGTGGGAGAAACAAAAAATAAAATCACGTGGGAATAACAAGCAAAAAATCACGTGGGAGTAACACAAAATCACGTGGACACAACAAGAATAAAAATAAATCACGGAGGACACAGGAGAGGGGTCAGCATAGCCACACGTCACCGCCACCAGCAGCAGTTTGGCGTAAGGTATGATGTGGCCAGATATTCGGTGTTTCGCCCGTGGATCAGACACAACAACACACAAGTTACGTTACGATCCTTATGCACAAACTTACCATCAATTTCCAACCGTAACTACGTCCATAGAAGGGGATATGAGCTCGTCCTGTATATGTATGCATCTGTCTGTCTCTATCCGACACACAACAACACACAAGTTACATTACGAATCCTATGCACAGACTTTCCATCAGTTCCCTACCGTAACTTCGTCCATAGAAGGGGGATATGAGCTCGTCCAATTATCTATATATGTATGTATTTATATCTGTCTGTTTATCTATATACTCAGACGCCTTAATACCGTAAAGGGTGGCCACAAACAAATCACCTCCTTGTCACCCTGTCTCCTGCCATTTCGCTGCCCTCCAATTATCCCTGTATTATATATGTATGTATGTATGTATCTATCTATCTATCTATCTATCTGTATCTATCTATACCCAGACGCCTCAATATCGTAAAGGCTGGCCACAAACAAATCACCCCCATGTCACCTTGTCCCCTGCCATTTCGCTGCCCTCCAGTTATCCATGTATTGTACTATTCAAAGATAGACTGCAAACTGAAGGCGGTAGATACACCCTTTATTAAGCTATCTCTTATCCAAACATCCCTCACATCCCTCCCTATCCCCCGAAGGGAAGATAAAACGTCCCTCACATCCCTTCCTATCCCCCGAGAGGAAGATAAAACGTCTCTCAAATCCCTCCCTATCCCCCGAAAGAAGGATGAGAGGAAAGGCTACTTATTCCTGCGAGAGATACCATTTAAGCAGCCCTCGTAAGCCTGACCAACCCACAAATGCTAAATGGACAGAATGCAGCAAAAATTAGACCAGATAGATAGAAAACAGTTAACATTAGACCAAGTTAAGATGCACAGTGTACAAACAATTATAATTATATATCAAGATTGACAGTTTCTAAAAAGTAGACCAAGTTGCAACAGAATATATTAAAATGCAGATCAAGTTAAGATGGACAGAATACACTAGCAATTATACCAGATGGACGGAGTATAGTACAATTAATCCAAGTTAAATTGAACAGACTACAGTATAAAATAGTCCAAGTTAAACTGGAGAGAATACAGTAAAAATTAGACCAGATGAACAAAATAGTAACAATTATACCAAGTTAAATTGAACATATTACAGTATAAATTATGCCAAGTTAAAATAGAATCCATTATAATTAGACCAGATGGGCATTATATGGTAACAGACCAAATTAAAGTGGACAGACTACCGTAAAAATTAGGCCAGGTAAAGATAGACAGAGTATATCACCTCCTTGTCACTTACTTCAATGCCTTCACAGCTCCCATGATGGCATTTTCAGATGGCTTGATGCGTGACACAGCTGACTTCCACATGGCGGCGGTTTTTGTTGTAATTACCTGCTTCCCAACGCAATCTCAGTTCTATTCTTAGCTCCTCTGTTCTCAGGGAGGCTCGCTAAAATACCAGATTATGCAACACAGGCCATTTGCATGCTTTCAAGGTCCTCACCATATTTCTCTCAGTTCTTTATCCAAACCTTGATCTTTCTGTGGGTGTGTTTTGACAGTCAGTTTCTGTTTGTCATTTTTGTTTCTGAAGTAATAGATTATGTAACATTTAAAATTTGAATACATTCGAGATCGTCACCATTGTTTTCCTAGTTCTTTTTCTATACCTTCATCTTTTTCTTTTCTTTTTTGTCTTGGCGGTCTCAGTTTTTCTTTTTCCTTTCTGTTTTTAAAGTACCTGATTGGGCAACATTTTAAGTATTTATGTTTTCAAGGTCGTTCCTATCTCTTTCCCTAGGTCTTTTTCTAAACCTTGATGTGTGTGTGTGTGTGTGTGTGTGTGTGTGTGTGTGTGTGCAGTCAGTTTCCTTTCTTTCATGTTTTGGTTTGTTTCTAAAGTAAATGATTATGCAAAATTTTAAATATGCATGCTCTCAAAGATGTCATTTTCTTTTCAGTTCTCTTCCTAAGCCTTATTATTATTATTATTATTATTATTATTATTGTCAAGCAGTCACCGTTTTTTTCCTGAAGTAACTGATTATGTAACATTTAAAATATTCATGTTTTCAGGGATTCACTATTTTGTTTTCAGTTCTGTTTCCAAACCTATATCATTTTTTTTTTTTTGGCAGTGCAATTGATTTCTTTTTTCACCTAAAGTAACTTATTATGTAACAATTAAAATATTCAGGTTTTCACGATCCTCACCAAGCTTTTTCATATTTCTGTGCATCGATTTTTTCTCCCTACCATTTCTATATAGTTGTTGACATTTTTGCCTTGTTTTTATTATAGTTATTTCGTTTCTTCTAATCAAGTAATTTTCCATCTTCGTCACATAACCCGGGTATTTCGAAATTTTGGGTCACTTTTCAATAACTGTTTTAATTGTTTGCTTTGTTTCTGAAGTCCTCATTTCCTTCACATATTCCTATTCTCTCTCTCTCTCTCTCTCTCTCTCTCTCTCTCTCTCACACACACACACACACACACACACACACACACACACACACACACACACACACACACACACACACACACACACACAAACACACACACACACACACACAGTTCCTGCTCCTGAAACCTTTTCAAAATTCCAGGCCATTTTTCCATGAAGCTATTTGTGTCTATGGATTTTCTGAGGCGCGTAGTTCACATTCTATCTTTTCCTGTGTCCTCAAAATAACCATCACTTTCTGTGGGGAAAAGATGGGTGTAGTTTCCTGCGTTGCGTTAATATTTACTTCTGGTTTTTTCTGCTCCTGTAACGAAGAGGAAGAAAGTGAATGAAACAAGCTGATATGAGCGATGGAAATTTTGTGTCCTGCATAAAGCTAAGGATGGAATGCCTAAATATCGCTGAGGACATGCACATTGTATCACTGCACTAATTCATACCATTGTTTCCTCCTTAATATCCACACTGTTTTCATCGACGTCATATAAGAAGAAAAAAATGAAAGTATAGAAACTAAATAGATCAGGAAAATGTGTTTAGGAGCCCCCCCCCCAAAAAAAAAAAATAAATAAATAAATAAATAAAACAGGAATACGGTCAGACTCCAAAGCATTATTTTCCAATAAAACACCTTTGCCGGGGTATACCTTTTGTGTGTAGGTAAGTGTTATGTATAGGTACCGTAAGTGTTGTGTGTAGGTAAGTGTTATGTATAGGTACCGTAAGTGTTGTGTGTAGGTAAGTCTTGTGTGCAGGGCTGGGCTCAATTATGAATCGAATTGGAACTGAATTGGAATTGATAAAAAAAAAAAAAAAAAAGCTGTGAATTGGAATTGATTTAAAATTAAGAAAAATATAAAGATAAAGTTAATTGAACTGAATTGGAACTGATACAAGTGAAATTATATAAATTGATGACTGAGTTGATACAATATTTTATACTGTCATTATTTACAATAATTAACTTACAGTAAACTCAAATAAACAGTAAAATATACAGTTTGCTATCACAAAAAAGTTATAAATAATTTGAAACCTCATTTTTATTTTTTTCCTTTAGATTAATGGTCCTGGGTAGATTAAAATTGATTTTGAATTGAAAACATTTTAACTGAATGAAATATCGACCATAATGAATTGAATTGGAGCTGAAGATTTCTTTTTTTTTAATAATGAACTGAATTGGAATTGATTAATTCATATTTTATTCTGAATTGGAATTGAACTGAATTGACAAAAATTAATTGACCCCAGCCCTTGTGTGTAGGTAAGTGTTGTGTGTAGGTAAGTGGAGTGTGTAGGTAAGTGGAGTGTGTATGTAAGAGTTGTGTGTAGGTAAGTGTTGTGTGTAGGTATGTGTTGTGTGTAGGTATGTGGTGTGTGTAGGTTAAGTGTTGTGTGTAGGTAGGAGTGTTGTGTGTAGGTATGTGTTGTGTGTAGGTAAGTGTTGTGTGTAGGTTAAGTGTTGTGTGTAGGTAGGAGTGTTGTGTATAGGTATGTGTTGTGTGTAGGTAAGTGGTGTATGTAGGTTAAGTGTTGTGTGTAGGTAGGAGTGTTGTGTATAGGTATGTGTTGTGTGTAGGTATGTGGTGTGTGTAGGTTAAGTGTTGTGTGTAGGTAGGAGTGTTGTGTGTAGGTAAGTGGAGTGTTGCCCTTACGAGACCGCAAAAATGAAGGAAAATCACGGGGTACAACACGCAACACTGCCACCTGGCCCAGCTCAATACCTTGTTTTAGAGCCATATTACCTTTGATTTGGCAGATACCGTAGCACCGTTTCCTCAGCGACACATTCTGCTCATGACGCCTTTATTGTGGTGGTACAGGTGCAGTGGGGTGTCTTGTTGTGGAGTTGGCACCAGTAACAGCGTAAAGGTGTAAGAATTATATGACTGTAAAGCGATGGTAATACAGTATATATAATGGCCATATCAGTGACGACCTAAGGAAATATTTGGTGTGACAGAGTAAGAATGTTCACGAAAAGCATGACAGCATAGACAGAGAGGGCAAGAGAAGGGAGTAAACACACACACACACACACACACACACACACACACACACACACACACACACACACACACACACACACAAATTTATCGTTTGTAATTAAACCCAACTCATTTAAAACACACACACACACACACACACACACACACACACACACACACACACACCGAAAGAAAGTCACGAAGGAACACAGAAGACCAAGACTCACAGGCGGAGAGAGGTGCATGAAAAACTAAATGATAAATAAATAAATAAACAAATAACAGACCAGGTGTGTGAGATTTCCGTTTACCTGAAGGACGTTAAGGTGTTGCATGCAGAATAAGTCGCAGGGGAAGAGTTGTTAAGATGTCTCCTAAGGCAGCGTGAGTCAGGTCCAAAGAGTTCATAATCTCATTGACATAGGGAGTTACTTATCACCTTTTTCCTGCCGGTTTGTTTTACACAGGACAATTTGATATTCTGTCAGGGGTTACTTATGGAAAGGAGCAACACGTTGAGGTGGTTTGGCCATGTGGAGAGGATGGAGAGTGCGAGACTGACGAGGAGAGTGTATGTGGGTGAGATGGAGGGGAGAGAAGGAGAAGGAGGCCGAGGATGAGATGGAGGGATGAAGTGTAGAGGTATATGAGAGAGGGGTGTGTGAGCTGGGAGCAGGGCGGTGAAATGGCTGGGGACAGGGCGACATGGAGGCGATTTGTTTGTGGCCACCCCTTACGGGATTAAGGCGTCTGGCAATAGATAGATAGATAGATGAAGGAAATAAAAAGACAGTAGCAACATATGGGAGAATATTTAGGTGAGGGTGTGGAAAGAAAGACAATATTTTTTTCTTTCTTTCTTGTTTTTTTTTTTTCGAGGTGAGGGAAGATTGCGTCACGTGACCTACCTCCATCGACCCCCGCCGTGCCACTCAGCAGGGGTTCGCGGAAATGAGCAGGGAAATTTCGCAACACTTCATCCTTAGCGATTTATCCAGCAAATTTCACCCCAGTATCCGTGTTTTCCCATGCAAGCAAAGTCGATGTTAAGGCAATATAGGTAACTTGCAGGGGAATGTGAAGGTGTAATAAGCAAAATAAATCGCTAAGGGAGAGGTGTTAAGTAGTCTCCTCTGCCACAAGAATGCTGCCTATAGCCTCTTTAGTACGAGACCCTTTTTTTTCGGGGGGGGGGAATGAGTAAAAAAAAAGTACAGATTAAGGAGCCTGTAGTAAGGGGTTAAGGACTTTGAAATGATGGCATAATTTGCGCTGTGGTCCTGTTATCTACACACGATTTTATATAGCTCAGGGGAGACTACTACTACTACTACTGTACTACTGCTACTGCTACTGCTACTGCTACTGCTGCTGCTACTACTGCTGCTACTACTGCTACTACTACTACTGCTACTACTACCACCACCACCATCACCACCACCACCACCACCACCACCCGCTCTCCATTCTCGTCTCCCCACCCGGCCCTGCCCACCTCACCTACAAACATTCACACACCGACTGTTACACATCACAAACCACTTAGATTCCAAACGCCTGGTAGTAGGATCAATAAACCTGACAGATTACAGTTCGAGCCTTGTTCTTATCTTAATTTCTTCCTCTTTACTTAAGGGTGCAGTGGCTTTCCTCCTCTTTCTTCTCTTTCCTGATCTCCTTCTCTTCCCTTACCTCTTTCTTCTTCTCCTTGACTTTCTCCTTTTTCTCCATCACCTCATTTACCTTCTCCTTCTCCTCCTTCTTGACTTCTCCTCCTCCTTTATCTTCTCCTCCTCCTTCTCCTTGAACTCCTTCTCTTCCTTTACCTCCTCCTCTGCCTTCTCCTGCTCAGTGATCTTCTTCACGTCATTCTCCTCTTCCTATAACTCCTTCATCTCCTCTTCATCCTTTACCTTCTCTTCTTCCTTCTCCTTTTTCTCCTCCTTGATCTTCTTCTCTTCCTTTTCCTTTACCTCTTCTTTCATTTCCTCCTCCTCCTTCCTCTCCTCTACAATTTCTTCCTCTCCTCCTTTACCTCCTTCTCCTCGTTCTCCTCCTCCACGTATGTTCTTCCCTTAACCTCATTCCACCTCTTGCGCCAAACCTCCACTTTTCTTACTTCCAAATACCTTTCTCCAGAATCGATAAAGTCACCCCACGAGGAGAGATTGCAGTCAGGTCCTTTGTCTGTGAATCTATCTTATCTATTACCTTCTCCCTCCTCCTCCTCCTCCTCCTCCTCCTCCTCACTTTTCTAAACACGAAGATGGATTGTTGTCTTCCTGTTGTCTTTCATTTTTATTCTTTCCCCCTCTCGTGTTTTTTCTCCTCTCCTCCTCCCCTCCCCCCTCCCCCCCCAAGCAAGCCCCTCCAAACACACTTCTGTTTCCTAACAATTTCCTCCAAGATCAATAATAATAATAATAATAATAATATTAATAGTATGAGTAGTAGTAGTATGAGTAGTAGTAGTAATAGTAGTTGTTGTAATAGTAGTAGTAGTAGTAATAGTAGTTGATAATAATAATAATAATAATAGTAATATAAAGACTCGCTTAAGATTATTACATTTTCTTAGCTTCTTATTTTTTCTCTTTCTTCCTCCAATCAGTCGTTCCCCCCCCCCGCCAAGGCAAGCCACGCAAACACTTATAAACCAAACATCTTTTGTCTCAGTATTGATCAAAGTGACTCACCGGAAGTTTTACCGCAGACACCCCTTCTGTTAATCGTTTTCTTTTATTTATTTATGTATTTATTTTGTATCTACCTATTGATCTGTATCTATCTGTTTATCAATCTATATCTGTATATTTATTTATTTATTCTATTTTACCATAATGGAATAGGTGAGAGAGTTAAAATATCTGGGTACAGTGATAGAAAAGAGAGGAAAATGTGCAAAAGACGTGGAAAGTAGAGTGACACAAGGAAGAAAAGTAGCTGGTGCAATGAAGGCCTTGATAAGAAACAGAGGCTTGAACGCTGTAGCTGCACGAGGCTTACATGAAGGAATGTTAGTGCCAACTTTAACATGTGGGTGTGAGACTATGGTGTGGCACGAAAATGAAAGGTCAAGAGTGAGAGCAATGGAGATGGGAATGCTGAGGAATGTATGTGGAGTACAGAGGGTGGATAGGATACAAAATGATGTGATTCGTGAAAGGTGTGGAGTGAGGAAGTCTGTGGACACCAGAATCGAAGAGGGTGTACTGAGATGGTATGGTCATGTGGAGAGAATGGATAACAACAGAGTGGTAAAAAAGGTATACTTGAGCGAATTTGAAGGAGAGAGGAGGCGAGGTAGGCCAAGGAGAAGATGGAGGGATATGGTGGATGAGTGTGTGAGGAAGAGAGGTATGGAAGTCGGTGAGGCTAGGGAACTGACAAGAGATCGAGCTAGCTGGATGAATGTTGTGAGGAGAAGCGCATGATCAGGGATTTGGCACCCCTTTTTAACGTGGCAGCGTCCGGATTGACTCTGTCTGATACGTTTATGTGACGCTACAGAACGTGGTGAATGTTTTTGGCGTATCAGATAGAGCCAGGATTCCGGGGGCTTGAATGATGAGTGCATGGAAGCTGTCTGGACATTGCTACTCCTCACCCTGCCCTAAGATGGGAAAGGAAGTCCGGATGATGCTGATGATGAATCAATCTAAACTTATTTATTTATTTATTTATTTTTCCCTGCCTTCAATCGTGTTGCTCCAGAAGTCGACCACTGGGTAAACACGATCAATTTTGGCGGGAAATTCAAGCGTGTGATGATATAGCCAAGGAAAACGGACATGGAATGCAAATATTAGGTACAGTCGCCAGCAAAACTTCGATTCATATTCCTCTTCTCAGTATCTTCTTTTATTCCAGTGAAGAGGTAAGCTTGGTAATGTATGTGTCTTTCCCCATTGGCGATTGATATGATGCGTCAGGGAGGGAAGTGACGGACGGTGGATTTTAGTGCAGAAATGGTAACATGTGAAGGCTTGTAGCACGTAGGGAGCGGATTGTTAAGTTTATGCCCAGAAAACGACACACACACACACACACACACACACACACACACACACACACACACACACACACACACACACACACACACACACACACACCTGCCATTAAACTATATACATGCTGCAACTACACCTGTCACCACCACTACCACTACCAGTCACCACCGCTACCACTACCATCACCACCACCACTACCACTATCATCACCACCACCACCACTACTACTACCACTATCACCACCACCACCACCACTACCACTCCCATCATCACCACCACTACCACCACACTTGTCAATCGTTAACACCAAATCTGACTGTCGCAACCACCTCTCCTACCACATTACCACCACACCATACCTGACCACGACATTACCACACCTACCTCATTACCACACCACTACACCGCCACACTATCACCACACACCACCACATACCAACACCACTTCACCCCACCGTCAACACACCACATCACCACACCATCACCACACACCACACCAACACCACACACCACACCATCACACAATCACCACACACCATACCACATCACCGTACAACCACATAAGCACATCACTACCACACCACACAACCACATGACACTACACCACGTCACCATACAACCATATAAGCACATCACTACCACACCACACAACCACATGACAGTACACCACACCACCATCACCACACTACTACATCAACAACATTACCACATCACACCGCACCACACCACACCACACCACACCACACACCACACGCCACAGCAGCAAGCCTCCAGTCTGGTCACAGGTTAAAAGGATACTGGTGAGTGTTGTTCTTACGTCCCCTTCCCTTCTCACCTCCCTCTCTCCCCTAAACTCCCCCTCTCTCCCTTCGCCTCCCTCCTCTCACCCCTCCCTCTCTCCCCTCACTTCTCCCTCACCTAACCCCTCCCTTGTTTTACTACCCTTATCCTTCAGCATGTAGAATTAGATCTCGTAGTCATAGTCTACTCAGTAAAAAACAGCCTCGAAAGGACCATAAGGTCTGTTGCTGTTTGCTTTCCTTTGTACTTCTTTGCACTCCCTCTTCCTCTCTCCCCTTACTTCCCACTCCCCTCACCTTTCCCTCTCCCTCTCTCCCCTCACTTCCCCCTCACCTCACCTCTCCCTTTCCCTCTCTCCCCTCACTTATCCCTCATCTCACCCCTCCCTCTCCCTTTCGCTCTTTCCCCTCATTTTCTCCTCATCTCGTCCCTCCCTCTCCCTCTCTCTCCCTCTCAATCTTCACCTCCCCTCTCCCTCCTTCTCTGCCCTTACCTCCCTATCTCACCTCACCCTCCCTCTTTCCCTACTTATCCCCATTCCCTCCCTCCTCTTCCTCCTCTACCCTCACCTCCCCATCTCATCGCACCCTCCCTCTTTCCCCACTTCTCCCCTTTCCTCCCTTCCTCTTCCTCCTCACCTGTCCCCCACGACCCCCTACCTGGTAGTCCTATAGCCAGCAGGAAAGGTAGAAATCAAAATCACGTTCCCAGGTTGAAATGGTAAATAATCCCAGGAGAATATTGCAGCCTGAAGCGTGTTAAAGGGTCATCAGCAGTTAACTAAGGCCTAGAAGCGGGCCCACACGCTGCCGTAGATCCGGAATTTAGTTACAAAATTACTTAATTCCGCCCGTCATCATCCCAGCCGCCCCAGCCTCGAAATCTGAATTGTTGTCTGGAAATTACTCGTGCCGGCCTATCCTGTCTGCCCCTCACACACACACACACACTCAGACTTGCTATTTCAGTGTTTTTATTATTGTTATTGTTCTGCCCCTCACACACACACACACACACACACACACACACACACACACACACACACACACACACAGACTCGCTTTTTCAGTGTTTTTATTATTGTTATTGTTCTGCCGCTCACACACACAGAAACTCACTATTTTAATGTTATTGTTCTGCCTCTCACACACACACATACTGTACTCGGTGTTTCAGTGTGTTTTATCACTGTTATTGTTCTGCCACTCACACACACACACAGACTCACTATTTCAATGCTTTTATTATTTTTATTATTATTAAAACCTCCCACATCCCTGTACAGAATATTCTTTTTCTTGTCAGTAGTAGTAGTATTCTAGGGAAGATCTAAGTCGCTGCCATTCTCATACTCGTACCGTTTGAACCTGGACCATCATTCTTTATCATTCTTTGCCATACTATACGAGTGGTACAGGTTGGCCGCTTCGTCTGACCAAATATCCTGATCTGACTACCGGGAAATGAGAAGTGACCCTAATGCCCAAAAACCACTTAAGTTAGAGGGCCGAAGCTGTGAGGGTCGATTCGTTCTTAATTCCCTAACACCTTTTCCCAAGCGATTTATTACGCCATTCACACCTTGATATTGACTTATGTTATTTATTAATATTTTTTAAGCACCACTATCAAAATTTATGTCTAGTACCAAAAATTTACGTCGTTACATGCAAAAAAAAAAAAAAAAAAAAGGATAACGTGGTGTACCCTGCAGACTAAATCGCCAAGGAAGAGGTGTTACGGTGCCTCCTATTGCATTGGAGGGAGAATAAACAAGTGAGTCATGAGATGCGGTAGAGGGGAGGGTGCGTGTGTGTGACGGGGATTATGGAGGGAAGGAAGGAGGGAGGGAAAGAGGAAGGGAGGGAAGGGAGGAGAAAAGAGGGAGCTGAGGGGAAAGATTAAGGAGAGGAACAGAGGAAGGGGAGAAAATGGAGAAATCAGGAGGGAGGGAGAGAGAGAGAGAGAGAGAGAGAGAGAATTGATGGGATTGAAGAGGGGCCGTGAGAATAGTTCCGCCTCCGTAAGAATATTTTTCCTGACGAGCAGTTTTACACACACACACACACACACACACACACGTTCATAATTTCGCTCCCCTCCTCTATATCCCTTTCCTTCCGTGCTGCCTTCCTTCCTTTGCTTCCTTCTTCCTTCGAACTTTCATCTCTCTCTCTCTCTCTCTCTCTCTCTCTCTCTCTCTCTCTGTCTCCTCCTCCTCCTCCTCCTCCTCCTCCTCCCGCTCACCATTACGATCGATTCGCTGTCGTTATATTGATTTCTTTTTCCAGGACAAACTAGAGACAATGCAAGACTCCTACTGTTCTTTTCCGTGTCCTTCCTGGAGAAAGTTACATCCGGGGGCAGTTCTTTTCGCAGGATTAATTGGAGACTTGGAGACATTTTGAACACTTCTTTTCTCGTCTATCCTGCGAAAAGTAATAAAAAATACAACTATTCTTTAATTTGGCCTAAACTTACCATCTCTCCATCTTGAATGCTAAGTTGTAGCAATACTTCACACTAGATTGGCGCTTGAATATATATGTCTATGTCTCCCTAAGTTAGTATTTCTTTTATCCAAGCTTCTTTGGTGATAGAAAACGTAATCTGCGTATTTCGATGGCAAACTGGACGGAAAGAAGGTATATACGTTCTGTGTGGCAGTGTGTCATTCGAGGCCGACACTGGTGGCCTCACTGACCCTCTGACTCCACCTGGCAGGGTCCTTCAGTGCACCGACTTTTGCCATAGTAAGCAGCTTCCGACGTTTACCCAGCCTTGAGATTTGCAGCCTTCCCCGTGATTTGATTCATTCACACTGAGCTGTCTCCTTCAGGCACCACCCAGTGAGCAGGATCAACCTCAAGGAAGGGCACCACAGGTCTTGCATGCCCATCTACCTGTGAATCAAGGCACTTACTGCCGAAGGAACTAATGCGCCGCTGCAAAAAACTGTTGTGTCCATTTCTCACAGCCATAAAGCACGACAAAGAGCACTGGAGGCCATGTAGAAGAGACACTGACAGCCAACATATTCAACAGCTTGCTGAGAGAGAGAGAGAGAGAGAGAGAGAGAGAGAGGAGGGGGGGTTGCAGTTGTGAATGAGAGTGGGGTGGGGTTGTGGGGCGGAGTGGGGAGGAGGGGGTGGGTTTGTGGGGTGAGTTTGCGGGGTAGAGTGGGGAGCAAGGGGTTGGATGGGGATAGGGGTTGAGTGGGGAGGGATGGGTGGGGTGGGGTGGGGTAGGGTAGGTGGGAGAGGGTGGGGTGGGGATGGGGGTGGGAGAGGTGGTGACCCACAACCTACTGGTCTCCTCAAGATGAATTCACTTTCACTTACGCCCTGTCTGAAGCCCGTGTTTGGTAGAGGATGCTTCGTAACGCCTCTCCCTTAGCGATTTATTTTTCACATTACACTTTCACTTTACACTTTACACATTGCACTTTAACCCCGTCTAGAGGCTTGTATTCTAAGTAGCATCGGAGGCTTCGTAACACCGATTCCTGGAGAGGAAAGTGTGAAAGGGATCAGTACTTTTGATGGTAGGGTATATCTCATCTAAATACTACTACTACTACTACTACTACTACCACCACCACCACCACTTTTACTAATACTACTGCTACTACTATTACCATTACTATTACTGCCACCACTGTTACTACAACAGCAACAACAACAACAGCAACAACTACTACTACTAATAATAATAATAGTAATAATAATAATAATGATAATAATAATAATAATAATAATAATAATAATAATATTAATGATAATAATAATAATCCTCTGGTCTTAGGATGAATCAAATAATTATCGGCCATACTCGTAGTCCATCTCCTTGCTCACCTGCCTTCACCTGGCTCGTTAAGGTGACGTCCTTGTGCATCACGGGGCGCAGGTGACGTCAGGAAGTACATCTTAGCTCCCATCCCCAATATTCCCCCACCTCCTCCCCCACCATACTTCCCCACCCCCTACCACGCCACACCCCCACTACTTCCCCACCCTTACCCCACTTCCCCACCCCTACCCCACTTCCCCACCCTTTCCCCACTTCCCCACCCCTACCCCACTTCTCCACCCCTCCACACCCCCACCCTCAACCCATTTCCCCACTCCACTACACCCCCACCCTTACCGCACTTCCTCACCCCCTACCACCCCACTTCCCCAACCCCACCACACCCCCACCCCTACCCCACTTTCCCACTCCTACCACCCACCAAGTCCCCACCCCTACCCCACTTACCCACCCCTATCCCACTTCCCCACCCTTACCCCACTTCTCCACCCCCATCACCCCACTTCCCCACTTCTCCACCCCCCCACCCCTACCTCCACTTCCCCACCCCTCCACACCCCCACCCTTATCCCACTTCCCCATCCCCACCACACCCCCACCCTTACCCCACTTCCCCACCCCACCATCACACCCACAGTTTACATAAAGGGTAAAATATTAGAGGGATTAGGAAGAGAGTAGGATAGGTATGGTGGTGAAACAGAAGGTAGTGGTGATAGACAGTGGTATGGTGTAGGTTAGGAGGAAAATAGGAGACACAGACGGTGACATAGAAGCTATAGTTGTAGTTGTAGTAGTAGTAGATAGTGGTATAGTAGATAGCATCCGTTATCTCTGTCTGTTCACCTACTAGTTCACTTGGGGACGTGGATGGAACAGTGATGGTTGCGGGTCGTGCTCTACATCTGAGGGAAGGAGGGGGCTTAGATACACACACACACACACACACACACACACACACACACACACACACACACACACACACACACACAGAGGCTACACAGAATACACATACAAAAAATACACACAGTAGAGTGGGTTACCTGTGATGCCGCCAAGTTTGCACATAAAAAAATACACACACACACACACACACACACACACACACACACACACACACACACACAATAAGACACTCAGCGTCTTGAAGGAAGGACTGATTTCTCACATATATCTTCACACCTTGGCTCCTATGACCCACACTTATACCTGAATACAATATTATGTCGGTAGCTGGTGTGATATGCAGAATGAATCGCTTACGAGAAGGCGTTGAGAAATTTCCAGATCTAAGGTTGGGTCTTTGTTTATATCCACATTTTCTTTTCTTTTTTTTTCTTGCGATTTAGTTCAAAGTGCTTCTCGTGGTGAAGGGGTTGAGAGAAGGAAATGGAGAGACAGACAGGCGCCGGAGAGAGAGAGCGAGAGAGAGAGAGAGAGAGGGAGATGAGATAATTTTAAAAGCACTACTCACTCTCACAGCATACAGAAATACACACACACACACACACACACACACACACACACACACACACACGAGGGGAGAGTGAAAGTTGGCTAGTACCGCGCGACTCTGCCAATATCATCACCACCACCGCCACCACTACCATCATCATCATCATCATCATCATCTTCATCATCACCACCACCACCACCACCACCACCACCATCATCATCATCATCATCATCATCATCATCATCATCATCATCATTATCACCACCACCACCACCACCACCTATCCGATTTTCATGCCGATCAGACTGTTGGATTCAGTGTGTTTCCCTTCATCCCTCTTCACCCAGCTCTAGGATTCACGTGTAGTTGATAGGTGTCTTTTATAAGGCTTTTTTTTCACACTCATCCCTACCTTACCCTGCCTCACCCCTACCTTACCCTGCCTCACCCTACCTCACCCTTACCTTACCCTGCCTCACGCTTACCTTACCCTGCCTCACCCCTACCTTACCCTACCTCACCCCTACCTTACCCTGCTCACCCCTACCTTACCCTGCCTCACCCCTGCCTTACCCTACCTCACCCCTTCCTTACCCTGCCTCACTCCTATTTTACCCTACCTCACTCTAACCTTACCCTGCCTCACCGTTACCTTGCCCTGCCTCACCCTTACCTTACCCTACTTCACCCCTACCTTACCCTGCCTCACCCTTACCTTACCCTACCTCACCCCTACCTTTCTCTGTCCCAACCTTACCCTGCCTAACCCCTACCTTACCCAACCTCACCCCTACCTTACCCTGCCTCACCCCTACCTTACCCTGCCTTACCCTACCTCACCCCTACCTTACCCTGCCTCACCCCTACCCCATCCTCAAACCACCTGATATGCTGATAGATTCTCTCTAACGCAGTGACTCCAGGATGTCTAAGCCTGTAATATTGTCTTTCGAAAATAAGAGAGAGAGAGAGAGAGAGAGAGAGAGAGAGAGAGAGAGAGAGATAAAGCATGTGATGAAGTGGGGGGGAGGGAGGGGGAAAATGAGAGAGGGCAGGGGGGATGTGGGGGGGAGGGGGACAGAGGAAGATGGCTGGAAGAGGTGAAGATATGGAAGAGGAGGAGGAATATAGTGTAGGAGAGATGGTGAAAAAGGGGGGAGAGGAAGATTAGGAGGAGAGGTGAAGGAGGAGGAGGGGGAGGAGGAGGAGGCAAGGAAAGGAGGTGAGGGAGGCATATATGGTGAGTTAATGAGGGGGAGAGACGAGGAAGATGAGGGAGGGAGGAAGAGAGAAGGGGAAAGGAAGAGGATAAGAGAAAGAATGGAATGGGAGGGGATGGAAGGAGGCACGGAGGAAAGGAAGGAGGGAGGAGGGGGGGAGGGAGGGGAGGAAGCAGGAGAGAGGGATGTGGGGAGGGGGAGGGGGAGAATGAGATAGAGGGGTGGGGGGGGGTGCAGCCGGCCTCTCAGCTGTGCCGGCTGTGGAGTGTTGCGTCATTGCCTCGATCAGCTGGTGTGGGATGGCGAGGCACGATAACTCACATAGTCGTACCTAAGTCACAGTCGTACCTAAGTCACATAGCCGTACCTTTAGTCGTACCTAAGTCACAGTCGTACCTAAGTCACAGTCGTACCTAAGTCACATAGCTTTACCTAAGTCACAAAAGCGTATCTAAGTTTTTGCGGGCTCCTGGCCTTTGGTTTCTTCTTTTTTGCATAAAAAAAAGTCACAGTCGTATCTAAGTCACATAGCCGTACCTAGGTCACATGGCCGTACCTAAGTTTTTGCAGGCTCCTGGCCTTTGGTTCCTTCTTTCTTGCATGAAAAAAGAAGTCACAGTCGTACCTAAGTCGTCCTCTGATACAATATTCTGTACGTCATCTGTGTCATTTTATACCGACATTGATTACACAAGTGACATAGACGAGTATACCCTGCCAAATAACCCAAGGAACACACATCACTTTCTTCACTAAACCTTTTCCATCTCAGCACTTCTCCCTGTCCTTAAGTTAACCAGTAGACTTATGCACTGAGGGAAACGCTGCATATTTGTTTCATTTATTTATTTATTTTACTTCTGGCAGCCCTCATTACGCGGCTGGAGTTACCTGTCAGGTGGAAATATCCAGGGGCCCGGTTAGTGAGATGACCGGCACTGGCAACACACACGACATACCTTTTGGGAACCCCCGTGGAGTTGCCAGGTTGAGAATTGATGGATTGAGATGATTGTTGATGGACTGGAATGTTTGTTGATTGGTTGGAATGTTTGTTGATGGATTGAAATGTTTATTGTTGAAAAGGTACCTGTATACAGAGATACAACAAAATGTTGCGCGCACACACACACACACACACACACACACACACACACACACACACACACACACACACACACACACACAGTCAGTGGTTACAAATTTATGCACACAGTGTACAACTAGAGGTGGTGGGTCTTTGCCACGTACCCCTGTTAAAGTATATTATGAGGAATAAATCGTTGAGGAAAAGGTGCTACGATACGGCTTTATGTAGATGTGGGAGCATCTTTTCGAGCGGCCCTGTCCGTCTGTCACTCGTATTTATTTTCGGATACTAGAGTTTTCATTTCCGTAGACTTTATGCGAAGCGCCAAATTATTTTCCGATACGAGGTGCTTCACTCCCGTAGACTTTAAGCGAAGCCCCATCATAGTAGGGCCATGTACCCCCTGCAGCAGCATAGAGTAGTACAGCATATTCTCACCGCCAGCAGTGTTACATAGGTTGCCACACGGGTGCTGCATCACGGCGCCCCTCCCCGGTCATTCACAGCACCAGTGTTCCGTATAAGGTACATCGACTGTCAATATCTGTTATCCTGTTATCACCCTGTTAACAGATAAGGATAACAGGGCAGAATATAGATGATGAAATTTTATACCTAGAGCCCCAGAAGAATGCCATCTCTCTCTCTCTCTCTCTCTCTCTCTCTCTCTCTCTCTCTCTCTCTCTCTCTCTCTCTCTCTCTCTCTCTCTCAAATACTTGCCTAAATTTGAGCACTAACACCTGTGAGTTCATTACATAGGTAAAAAGAATCCAATGCAGGTAATCGATTTTAAAAAGTATGATTGAACGAGTCTCAGTATTATACCAGAGAGGAGTGTGTGTGTGTGTGTGTGTGTGTGTGTGTGTGTGTGTGTGTGTGTGTGTCCAGCCCAAGATGACGTTCGCGTTCCTATAATCAGCAGTCCACTTTTCTTTACGCTGGCTAGATGTGCGAGAAATGGGCGTGAGATGGTATGAGGGTGTTAAATATGCTGAGAATGGGTGCTATATTAGTGTGAGGGTGTTAAGAGGGTGGGATATGGGCGTGAGGAGCAGAGACGGGCGTTAGTGTGAAGTCTTGAGTGTGTTAATTCTTGGAAGGGTGTGTGGCAAGACGTGTTCAGAGGATGTGGCATAATGTAGGATGTGGCAACACTGTGGGCACGTCACTATCTTCTTGCTTGCTTAGAATGGAGAGAGAGAGAGAGAGAGAGAGAGAGAGAGAGAGAGAGAGAGAGAGAGAGAGAGGTCATGAAGGGAGTGGGTTGACCATCTCCCCATCAGTGTACACACGAAGGCATAAGCGGTTACGAACGGTCAGTATATGGTTACGAATCTTTCCCTCTGTTACGAATCGGCGGGAGACTTGGAATTCCCGCTAAAATGTTGTAAAATTCACCCCCGCCAATACCAATACACCAGTCCTGTATGAGACAGCCCTATCAGGTACTCAGTATGGACGGACGGTGGGTGTTAGCGCCGAAGAAGTGACGTGGAAGTGTATAGCATATAGAAGGACTGCTGGGTCCGGAGAAACACACACACACACACACACACACACACACACACACACACACACACACACACTCAATTCATGAACCCCTTTCGTAAGTTAAACAGAATAGTGTGGACGCAGTAAGAATACAAAAAATAAATCACAAATACAGTAGGTCGTCGGACTGAAGGGGTTAAGCTGAATGCAATCGGTCGTGCGGTAATGAAGAGATAACACGTCCTCGTAATGAAAGGGTTAGTGGCCCTAGTGAGGTCAAGAAGCATTAATGAGGTCACCGTAGTCATTGCCCTGCTCTCTCTCTCTCTCTCTCTCTCTTTGCCGGTATAAAATATTTCCTTATTATCTAGTTCACCTTTGACTATTTTTTTTTTTTTATAGTTAAATTTCATCACACATCCTGTCAGCTTTCATATGTTTTTTTTTTTTTTTTTAATATTCACTCTGATTTGAAGTGTTTGGAAGCTGTTGGGCGTGAGGTAAGTGTGTGCATTCAGTCTTACACACATTAATATTCACTCTGAGATGATATTTGAGGTGTTAGGAAGGTGTAAGAGTGAAAGCGAGTATACACACAAGCAGTCCCATACGCAACATTCACTCTGATCTGATTGTGAAGTGTGTGGGCGGTGTGAGAGTGAAAGCAAGCGTGTGCAGAAGCAGCCCCATACACGACACTCACTCTGATCTGATTGTGAGGTGTTTGGAAGTTGTAAGAGTGAAAGCAAGCGTGTACAGAGGCAGTCCCATACGCAACAGTCACTCTTTTCTGATTGTGAGGTGTTTGGACGCTGTAAGAGTGAATGCAAGCGTATACAGGAACACTTCCATACAAAACACTCATTCTGATCTGATTGTGAGGTGTGTGGAAGGCGTGAGAGTGAAAGCAAGCATATACACAAACACTCTCACACACCATTTAAGCTTAGAAGAGGTTATCATTTCGGATCCATGACTGATAACCGTTATCTGTGTTAACCCCATCTCTTTGAAAACTGGGACTGTGGGCGGTGTTCGAGTATGATTGGGAAGCTTACTAACACCTCTTCCTTAGCGATTTATTTCTGATTCTTTTCTGTTACTATGTTTTTGTGTGATTCATGCACTCTATGCCGATATTGAAAAGACATAAGAAGCAAACCAGGGGCAATTGATGAGTAGTTTGGAAAATAAATCGGTAAAGAAGAGGTGTTAGGGAGCTTACCAACACCTCTTCCTTAGCGATTTATGTCGATATTGAAAAGACGTAAGAAGCAAACCAGAGGATATTAGTGAGTAGTTTGGAAAATAAATCGTTAAGGAAGAGGTGTTAGGGAGCCTCCTTACGCTACGAGACTACGGGCCTTTAACCCTTCATCGTGCTAGTGGAGGGGGGGGGGATGCCTTCACGTGGTGGCACTGATATACCCTGGCGGCGGATCGACCTGGTTATACAAATCTCCCTCAACTTCCTTCCTCAATCCCCCGAGAGGATGGTGGGCTCTAGAGGGGAAAATTCAGCCTGCAGTCCACTGGGTTCACATACAACAGAGCCTGGGGTGACAAAAAAAAAAAAGAAAAGAAAGACATCCATCTTTTTTATATTTCTGACAGTGTAATACCGCTGTTGTTGTTGTTGTTGTTGTTGTTGGTGATGATGATGATGATGATGATGATGATGATGATGATGATGTTAATGATGATGATGATGATGATGATGATGATGTTAATGATGATGATGATGATGATGATGATGATTATTTTGTTGTTGATGATGATGATAATGATGATGATGATGATGATGATTTGATGATGATGATGCTGTTGCTGATGAGGATGAGGATGATGATGTTGGTTTTGATGATGATGATGTTGCTGTTGATGATGAGGATGAAAATGATGATGATGGTGATGATGATGATGATGGTGATGTTTTGTTGTTCTCGTTGCCTTTCGCTTATCAGGACGTGAACTCAGTGGACTACAGGCTGAAGCTTCCTCTGCCTGCACTCCACCATTCTCCTTTCGGGGGTAGGGAGGGCGCTAAGGGACGTTCGTATAACCGGGCAGTCAGGCTTCCGTATATATGGGTGCCACCACGTGAAGGCGACCCCCCTCTAACGCCAGTAGCTGCGTGTTGTTCCTGATTGTGATGACTGGGCCACTATCAGAACGCTTACCTATGTTGTCCTGTGTGGTAATCAGATAGCATGGACGTTATCTCTCTCTCTCTCTCTCTCTCTCTCTCTCTCTCTCTCTCTCTCTCTCTCTCTCGATGCATTAAAATTCCTGTTCTGGGTACATTTAAATCCCTTCTTTAGATACATTTAAATCCCATCTTTAGATACATTTAAATCCCTTCTATAGATACATTTAAATCCCTGCCCTAGGTACCTTTAAATCGCTTCTTTAGGTACATTTAAATCCTTTCTATAGATACATTTAAATCCCTTCTATAGATACATTTAAATCCCTTCTATAGATACATTTAAATCCCTGCCTTAGGTACATTTAAATCCCTTCTTTAGATACATTTAAATCCCTGATCTAGATACATTTAAATCCCTTCTATAGATACATTTAAATCCCTTCTTTAGGTACATTTAAATCCCTTCTTTAGATACATTTAAATCCCTGATCTAGATACATTTAAATCCCTTCGTTAGATACATTTCAATCCCTGCTCTGCACACATGTAAATCCCTGTTTTTGTAAATCGCTATGCCGTCACCCTGCACATCCCACACTAAGCTTATAATCAGTCTATCGGTAGGGGACCTTGGAAGGCTGTGGAGATAAGGGCTGATAAGACTGCTTTGCTATCAGTTACGCAATGCTGATTCTATGTGTCTGACCCCCCCCCCTCTCTCTCTCTCTCTCTCTCTCAGTTCAAGCCCTTAACTCCCTCCCTATCCCCCGAAAGGTGGATGGTGACCTGCGGAAGACAGTAACACTTTGTCTGCAGTCCATCCGGTTAACGTTCATAAGAGACTACTACTACTACTACTACTACTACTACTGTTATCATTACTACTATTACTACTACTATTATTATTATTACTACTACTGCTGCTGCTACTACTACTACTACTACTACTACTACTACTACTACTACTATAGATAATGATACACCGCTGATAATACTACTACGTTTCCCCTCCATCTTTCCCTCTCATTCTTCATCTTGGCATCTTTTATCACGCATCAGATTTCAGTTCACCTTTTCGTCCTATTTTTATCCTTTTGACCAAATACATGAGAGTGAATTATGCGTCCTCGATGTGAAGGGGTTAAGGAAGGCTGAATCTAACCCCCCCAGTTCCAAAAGCTGAATAAAATCGTCTGGAGAAAGCAGGAATGAGCCAGTATAAGACGACCCCTAACACCTTCCCCTTACCGATTTATTTTTGGATACGGCTGGCTAATACCGCTCTGAACGTTACCTATGCAGAGTGTGGTGATACTGGAATGATTTTAGTGACACAGACGAGGATGGGAATGTGCAGTAAGTAAAATAAATCGCAAAGGAACAGGTGATAGGGAAGTACGAGAATACGGGCGTGCAGTGTGTGGTGTGGCTTGGAGGGTCTGGGTTGCATCATCTTGTTGAATGGGTGTGAGGAAGCTTTACATGTGTTACTCTCTCTCTCTCTCTCTCTCTCATACAGACATATTGCACATACAAAGGTACACTTACACACATACATACATAAATACATACATACTCATACATGCAATTCAGAATGGCCACATGTAGACTACACACACACACACACACACACACACACACACACACACACACCAGTAAATGCCGGAATATCTCGCCCTTCCTGGTGATGTATGTGGGAGCAGGTCTAGGAGTGGCGCTGGCCGTCTGTGTCTCACCAATGACTTTCGGACGCCGGGTGTTTGACTCCCGTAGACTTTATCGACTTTTCCGAAACCACACCACACCACACCACACCACACAAAATCACCCTCCCTCACCGCACCACACCACACAATATTACCCTCCCGCACCACACTGCACCACACCACACAGAATCACCCTTCCACACCATACTACACCACACAAAATCATCCTCCCACATCACACCACACCACACAAAATCACCCTCCCACACCACACCACACCACACAAAATCACCCTCCCACACCACACCACACCACACCAAACCACACAGAATCACCCTCCCACACCACACTAGGGGCATCAGATGGAGGGCAGACAGGATGATATTGAGGTGTAATGCAGAATAAACCGGTAAAGAGGAGTTACCACGACACCAGGGAATCTAGGGTGTACTGACTGCCTTGCGTAACAACTTTGACCAAACGCCAAGGATTTCTAAAACTGTTACCCCACACCATAGTAACCAACCACAGGCGTGAAAAAGTAATAACAATAATAATGATGGTAATGATGATGATGTTGATGATGATGGTAATGATGTTGATGATGATGATGTTGATGATGATGATGTTGATGATGATGGTAATGATGTTGATGATGATGATGTTGATGATGATGATGTTGATGATGATGGTAATGATGTTGATGATGATGATGTTGATGATGATGGTAATGATGTTGATGATGATGATGTTGATGATGACGGTAATGATGTTGATGATGATGATGTTGATGATGATGGTAATGATGTTGATGATGATGATGATGATGATGACGATGATGGTGATGATGATGTTGACGATTATTGTGATGATAATGGTGATGGTAATGAAGATGATGGTGATGATGACAATGATGATGATGATGATGATGATGACGATGATGGTGATGATGATGATGACGATGATGGTGATGATGATGATGATGATGGTAATGATGATGATGACAATGATGGATGTTGATGACGATGATGAGAACTATTTCGTCTCGTTTCGTTTACAGAGGCTCCAACATGCATGCATCGGCCCTGGTCACCTAATGGCGGCTCTTCATGCTGCTCGATCTCTGGCAGCCTCCCTATTCAGAGGTAAATAATCAGTTCCAACCAGTCTGTTTGTTTACATCTTAATAGCATAACCTCGCACTCTGTTTTCCTCTGCCAGCCTCCGTAACACCATTCTGGCCACAGACTCATACGGTCAACTCCCGGCCACTTTTAAGATTTGCGTGTTTGCACGAAGATCAGGAGAGAAAGCAGAATTCTCCCAGCTCTCCCTTGTCTTACCAACAGAAGTAAATCATTCTTACGAGACTGATTGTAAGAGTGTTAGCGCATCTCAGTTTAAAAAAAAAAAATAATAATCAATCCCACACAGCTTGTTTACATAGCATAACCTCGCGACCTTCTGATTTTTGGCGGGAACATGATAGATCGTCTGTGGGTATTAGAGTTGATTATCTTGCATCCCACATCACAGTCAGTGGCAGTATAGAGCTGCATTTTAATTGGTATAGTTGACTGTGCCTCACGCTATCAATAACGACATTCACAGTGTTGTTTTGCGTTGTTGTAGGATCGACACGAAGCTGGCAGGGAGAAGGAGAATTTTCTAACTGCTGTGTGAGGTGTAAATATGCTATGTGAGGTGTAAATATGCTATGTGAGTGTAAATATGCTATGCGAGGTGTAAATAAGTATGCTATGTGAGGTGTAAATAGGTATGCTATGTGAGGTGTAAATAAGTATGCTATGTGAGGTGTAAATATGCTATGTGAGTGTAAATAAGTATGCTATGTGAGGTGTGAATAAGTATGCTATGTGAGGTGTGAATAACCAAACAGTGTGAGGCGGCAGCTGGTCCGACGAGTATGATTGGAAGCGATTATTCTCAACCTGGTCCTCTCTCTCTCTGTCTGTCTGTCTCTCTCTCTCTCTCTCTCTCTCTCTCTCTCACTCTGAATAAGTCGATTTTAAAAAAAGGTCACAATGCTAAAGAACTTAACCCCTTCATTCCGTCGGTGTACTTCCCATATGCGCGTGGGGTAAGGAGGCTCCCTAACACCTCTTCCTTAGCGATTTTTTTTTTGGATGTGTCTAGTTAATATACTTTTGGGGTTATATACGGAGAGTATGGCAGTGTTAGAAGGATTTAGATAACTCAGAATAGGACAGTAAGGTGTAATCAGCAAAATAAATCGCTTAGAAAAAGGTGCTACGGAGAGAATACCAGACGTCGAAGTGGAAGGATCTTGCTTTCGTAAGATCTGTAGCACAAGGAGGTTAGAGATCGAGCAGCAGCGTCACAAACAAGCAAAACACACACACACACACACACACACACACACACACACACACACAAGGATAGAGATCGAGCAGCAGCGTCACAAACAAGCAAAGCACACACACACACACACACACACACACACACACACACACACACACGGAATTGAAGTGGTTGATGTAACGTCACAGATAAGCAAAACATGACGTCACCGGATGGAAGGGGTTGATAAAAGAAAAGAAAGAAAGAAAGAAAAAAAAAGAAAGGAGATGTCAGCGGATTGAAGGAGTTACGGTAGCGATTTACGAAGTGGATTAAGACGTCAGCGGATTGCAGGGGTTGAGGTGGCGATTTACGAAGTGGATTGAAGGGGTTGAGGTGGTGATTTACAAAGTGGATTGAAGGAGTTACGGTGGCGATTTACGGAGTGGATTAAGACGCCACCGGATTGCAGGAGTTACGGTGGCGATTTACGAAGTGGATTGAAGGGGTTGAGGTGGCGATTTATGAAGTGGATTGAGGCTGTTATTGGCGCGAGTAGTGGGTGTGTGGCCCGTGTAGCAGCCGACCTGTTGAGTGGTGCCGGCTGAGGGAAGCACGGCAGCCAGAATTATCCCATGAACCAGATACCACAGGGAGGGAAGAAGGGAGGGTAAGGAAGGATGGAAAGGGTGAAGAAGGGAAGGAGAGGGAGGGTGGAAAGGGTGGAGAAGGGAGGGGAAAGTGGTGGAGAGGGAGAAGAGGAGGGAGGGTAGAAAAGGAGGAAGAAGGGGAGGGGAGAACGGCTGAGGGAAGAACGGTAGCCAAAATTATCCCATGAACCACATACCGCAGGGGGGAAAGAGGGAGGGGAAAGGGAGAGTGGAAAGGGTGAAGAAGGGAGGGGAAAGGGAGGGTGGAAAGGGTAAGGAAGGGAGGGAGAGGGAGGGTGGAAAGGGTAAGGAAGGGAGGGGGAGGGAGGGTGGAAAGGATTGAAGAGAGGCGGGGAAAGGGGTAGGGACAGGGAGGGTGAAGGAAGGTGCAAAAAGTGGAAGGAGGAAGGGGAAAGGTGTGGAGGTTGGAAGGGGAAGGGAGGGTAAGGGAGGGTAGAAAGGGGTGAACAGGGGAGAGAGAGTGGCGTGGGAGAGAGGTTGGAGAGGGAGAGGGAGAGGAAAGAGGGTGGAGAAGAAGAGAAAGGATGGAGAGAGAGAGAGAGAGAGAGAGAGAGAGAGAGAGAGAGAGAGGGAGGGGAGAGAGGATGGAGAGGTAGAGGGAGGGTTGAGTGGAGAGGGAAGGAGAGATGCAGAGTGAGAGGAGTGGTGAAGGGAGAGGTGGAACAGGACCAGACCTACTTATATCAATGTCTACCATCTTCTGTTTCACCGTCTGTGCTTTGTAGCCCTCCTTCCTTCCCCCTGACCCCTTATGACCTCCATTGTACGAGAGAGAGAGAGAGAGAGAGAGAGAGAGAGAGAGAGAGAGAGAGAGAGAGAGAGAGAGGAGGTTAGGTAGAGGGGCTGGGTGGAGGCCTTTGAGGGGTGGGGATGAAGGAGATGGGAGGGGCTGAAGGCGGGAGAGGGAGTTGGTGAGGTAGGGAGGGGTTGAGTACAAAGAAGTACAAATAAAAACAAGCAGCAAGAATTAATTTAGTACATTCGGTGCCGTTCGTTTTAGGGTAAGTTAAGAGTAAGTTGTTTATTCTATTCATTCCAGACAAGGATAGCAGAACAGGACGGCTCCCCCACTACCAGTCCCTCCAACCGTAGCCGGCGGGAGAGAGTGGATAGGATGACTGTGTAGCGTATATGCAGACTGACGGGGAAAGTTCATGGGAAAGGGGGAATAGGAAAACTTTTTCTTCTGAATCTGACCCAACGGGAAAAAAGTAAAATAAGATTATACCAGTTACAGCAGGGACAAAAGTTACCCTAATATTTCACCTCTTCTGCTTACCACATTCCTCTCTTGCTTAATATGAACTGAGAGAGACCCAGTATGTTTCTCAGTCCATAGATAATCCTGTAAAATATAATATGTCAGGGAGGAAAGTGGCGGACATTCCCTAAGTGTGAAGTAGACGAATTGGAGCAGGAGACAAAACTTTTACCCCTGACTGTAGCTAGCGTTCAGTGGTTGTGTTTTCCTCGCTGAGTAATGGAAAAAACTAAGCTAGGATTGGTGAGGCAGGGAAGGGTTGGATGTGGGACTGGTGTGGGCAGGGAAAAGGTGGGAAGGGTGAGAAAAGGGGTGGGAAGAGAGCTTGGGTAGGGCTGGGGTGGGGAGAAAAAGTTGAGTAGGGTGAGAAAAGGAGTGGGAATGCTGCTGGGGTAGGGTGGGGGTGGGGAGAGAAAGTGGAGTAGGATGAGAAAAGGAGTGGGAAGGCTGCTGGGGTAGGGCAGGGATGGGGAGAGAGAGAGAGGGAGAGAGAGGTATGACTAGAAAGTACAATTAACCTACACCACACACCTGTACTCTAACACCAAATATCATTTTCATCCCACCCTGTATTGCTCTCCAACCTCTTGCTTCTGAAAAAAAAAAGGGGGGGGGGCTTGGAAGGGCAGAGTGGGGCAGGGCAGGGGTGGGCAGGGTAGAGTAGGGATGGGATGGGTGGGGAAAGGCAGAGAAGGAGGGCAGGGGGTTGAGGCGGGGCAGGGAGAGGTTGGGAGGGGAAGGGGAGGGCTTGGGCACAGAGGGGCAGGGTAGGGTGGGACTGGGATGATGGGGGAAGGGCAGAAGGAGTAGGGAAGGGGGTTGAGACGGGGCAGGGATGGGTTGGAAGGGGAAGGGGGTTGAGACGGGGCAGGGATGGGTTGGGAGGGGAAGGGGGTTGAGACGGGGCAGGGATGGGTTGGGAGGGGAAGGGGGTTGAGACGGGGCAGGGATGGGTTGGGAGGGGAAGGGGGTTGAGACGGGGCAGGGTTGGGTTGGGAGGGGAAGGGGGTTGAGACGGGGCAGGGATGGGTTGGGAGGGGAAGGGGGTTGAGACGGGGCAGGGATGGGTTGGGAGGGGAAGGGGGTTGAGACGGGGCAGGGTTGGGTTGGGAGGGGAAGGGGAGGGTTGGGGAAGGGAGGGGTTGGGAGGGGAAGGGGAGGGTTGGGGAAGGGAGGGGTTGGGAGGGGAAGGGGAAGGCTGGGGCAGAGGGAGGCAGACTTGCGTAACTTTGCCCCTCACTTTACTTCACCTTCTGGGCTATACTGTATACTTGGAACATTATTTTTGCTGGTATGGGAGACTTGGAACCTTATTTTTGTTGATAGAGGAGACTTAAGGCCTTATTTTCACGATACAGAACTTTAGGATATCATTACGCTGGGTAGTAACCATATCACCACACCCTGAGGTTGGGGAGAAAGAATACTGCTCCTGTAATCCCTGCGTGTTTAACTCGTTCACCCCGAGGACGTCAGGTTTAACTTATTCTGTCCATCACCATTCTGTTCAACTGCGGAGAGGCTAGTGAAAGTAAAATAATAATAAAAATAATAATAATAATAATAATAATAATAATAATAATAATAATAATCTAAGTTGAGTAAAACCTTGTGAGACTAACTAGATTTTACAAGTATAGTAATCATAGTGAAGAATTTAACGGGCAGAGAATGGGAAGTTGGTGTGGATTACGGCTCCCATCTTCTATTTCCCACTCTTAAAAAAAAAAAATAAAATGATCAGGGTTTTGTGCCTACCTCGGGTCCAGGAGAGAGAGAGAGAGAGAGAGAGAGAGAGTACGATAAATGTAAAGGTAGTGGAGTATTAGGTGAATTTTTATCCTTGAGTGTGCATGTGAGTGAGTGTGACGTACATATGTGATGATGGTGGAGTGTACATGTGCGTGATTGTGACGTACATGTGTGGTGCTGGTGGTGGTGGTGAGGGAAGGTGCCAGGAGAGGGTGCCAAAGTGCCTACAACACCCCACCCTCAACACACCCCACCCCTCAACACACCCCACCCTCAACACACCCCACCCTCAACACACCCCACCCCTCAACACACTCACCCCTCAACACACCCCACCCCTCAACACACCCCACCCCTCAACACACCCCACCCCTCAACACACCCCACCCTCAACACACCCCACCCCTCAACACACCCCACCCTCAACACACCCCACCCCTCAACACACCCCACCCTCAACACACCCCACCCTCAACACACCCCACCCCTCAACACACTCACCCCTCAACACACCCCACCCCTCAACACACTCACCCCTCAACACACCCCACCCCTCAACATACCCCACCCCTCAACACACCCCACCCCTCAACACACCCCACCCTCAACACACCCCACCCTCAACACACCCCACCCCTCAACACACCCCACCCCTCAACACGCCCCACCCCTCAACACACCCCACCCTCAACACACCCCACCCCTCAACACACCCCACCCCTCAACACGCCCCACCCCTCAACACACCCCACTCTCAACACCCCCCCACCCCTCAACACACCCCACCCTCAACACACCCCACCCTCAACACACCCCACCCCTCAACACACCCCACCCTCAACACACCCCACCCCTCAACACACCCCACTCTCAACACACCCCACTCTCAACACACCCCCACCCCTCAACACACCCCACCCTCAACACACCCCACCCTTAACATACTCCACCCCTCAACACACCCCACCCTTAACATACTCCACCCCTCAACACACCCTACCCTCAACACGCCCCACCCCTCAACACACCCCATCCTTCAACACACCCCATCCTTCAACACATCCCACCCTTAACATACTCCACCCCTCAACACACCCTACCCTCAACACGCCCCACCCCTCAACACACCCCATCCTTCAACACACCCCACCCCTCAACACACCCCACCCTCAACACACCCCACCCCTCAACACACCCCATCCTTCAACACACCCCACCCCTCAACACACCCTACCCTCAACACACCCCACCCCTCAACACACCCCACCCCTCAACACACCCCACCCTCAACACACCCCACCCCTCAACACACCCCACCCGCAACACACCCCACCCCTCACCCCGCCCCACCCCTCCACCCCCCCCACCCTCAACACACCCCACCCCTCAGCACATCCCACCCTTAACACACCCCACCCCTCAACACACCCCACCCCTCAACACACCCTACCCCTCAACACACCCCACCCCTCAACACGCCCCACCCTCAACACACCCCACCCTCAACACACCCCACACTCAACACACCCCACACTCATCACACCCCATCACTCAACACACCAAACCCTCAACACACCCCACCCTTAACACGCCCGACCCCTCAACACACCCCACCCTCAACACACCCCACCCCTCAACACACCCCACCCTCAACACACCCCACCCTCAACACACCCCACCCTCAACACACCCCACCCCTCAACACACCCCACCCCTCAACACACCCCACCCTCAACACACCCCACCCTCAACACACCCCACCCCTCAACACACCCCACCCTCAACACACCCCACCCCTCAACACACCCCACCCTCAACACACCCCACCCCTCAACACACCCCACCCTCAACACACCCCACCCTCAACACACCCCATCCCTCAACACACCCTACCCTCAACACACCCCACCCCTCAACACACCCCACCCTCAACATACCCCACTCCTCAACATACCCCACCCTCAACACACCCCACCCTCAACACACCCCACCCTCAACACACCCCACCCCTAAACACACCCCACCCACAACACCCCCCACCCCTCAACATACCCCACCCCTCAACACACCCCACCCTCAACACACCCCACCCTCAACACGCCCCTATGACAATCGAAGGAGCAGGCGGGGTGGTGGTTAGGACATCAGAACGCCAACTGAAAAAATCCGAGTTCATTTCACACACAATTAACTTAAACTTCGTAAATGATAAATAATAATCACTTTACCTCTTTCCCGTGGTGGGTTTCTCTGAGCTGAATATAATCGTCTGATAGTCGCCGAAGCAAGCCGCAAGCAAATTCAAGAGCAAAATCACAAGCAAAATCACAAGCAGATCCACAAGCCAGCCCAAAATACCTTTACCACGCCTACGTTACCCCCTTTTAGTACCGTGACGGCGTTTGTCTCGTTGGTGCTTTATCCAGACGATTTTATTCAGCAGAGAGAGAGAGAGAGAGAGAGAGAGAGAGAGAGAGAGAGAGAGAGAGAGAGTGAGTGAGAGAGAGTTTCCAAAGCGGAGGGATGAATTTAGCCCTCCTTTTCCTCCTTTGTTACTATCTCCAGACGATTTTATTGAGCACCGAGAGAGAGAGAGAGAGAGAGAGAGAGAGAGAGAGAGAGAGAGAGAGAGAGATGAATTTTCCTTAACCTCGTCTCTCTTATGGCGCCCTGCTAATCCATAACCCCCTGAAGCTCAGTTGATGGCCAGGGGGCTTTGATTAGTAACCAAGGAGACTCATTAGGTTTATCGACGCCACCACGACTGAGTATTTTGTGTGAGTGGCCCAGTTCCCTCAGATGAAAAACAAAAACAAAATATATACAGGTCGTCGTCGGGGTGAAAGGGTTTAATCAGGAACGTGGATGCTTAGGCACAGGATTACCTTTGTTTTTACACCAGAGAGAGAGAGAGAGAGAGAGAGAGAGAGAGAGAGAGAGAGAGAGAAATCTTCCCCTATCTCAAAACTCCCAAAACTCCCTTGAATCCAATTACTTTTTTTTCTTTCTTTCATTTTTTTTTTTTTTTTACTATGCACGAAAATTGATGCAGTTTTTCTCAACCCCCCAGACAATATATGTGCAAATTTATATCCAAATCGGGTCAGGCATTGATAACACGCCATCTTGACCTGTGACCTTTGACCCCAGACCTTTAATTGACCTTTGACCCCAGACCTTTAATTGACCTTTGACCCCTGACCTTCAATTGACCTTTGATCTATCTGCCACCAGTCACATCTTCCCAGGTTCACACACGATGTAGGTATTAATTTTGAATCAGGTCGCTTGAGGCATTGATGAGTTACTTTACATACATACATACATACATACATATACATACCGGTACCGGTACACACATACATACATACATAGGTTACATACATAAAAAGCCAAGAGAAATAAACTCGATTGCAGTAACTACGCCTGGTGATACTACTACTACTACTACTATTATCTATAATAATAATAATAATAATAATAATAATAATAATAATAATGTCATCGTAGTAAGGATGGTATTTATTTATTTATTTATTTACAGGTGTCGATGTACTCGGTTTAGTTACAGGTGAAAATTTTTATAGTGTGTGCAGAATAAACAGGTTAGGGAGAGGCGCTAGGGAACCGACTCAGCTGGTTAGAATCAGCTGATGGGACTGTAGGCTGTGTGTAGGGTGAGGCGTAGAATGTAGGGCAGGATTAGGCCTAGGCACCCTTGGGAAGTAGGCTATTCATAAAGCGTCTTAACCAAATTACTCGATATCCGTGTCACGTGAGCAGTTTTTATAATGAAGAATATCTGTCTGCTCATCTAGCCATCCATCTAGCCATCCGTGTGTCTATCTATCTGTCTGTGTCCATCCATTCATCTATCTGCCTATCTACCTATCTATCTATCGTATTAATCCCAAATATTCACCCTGGTTAAGGTGCCTGATTGCTCTGGAAGTGAAGTTAAAAATATAAGTCCTGTACCTGAGCTGAAGAGATGTATAGTATTATTTATTTTACTATATTGTTGAACGGCAAAGGCTCCATATAGTCTTCCTCCTCCTTCCCAGTCGATTTAGTCAGCTGCATATTTACACCTTAGCCCTTTCAGTGCAATGTTGTTTCTTACTTCATTCTTGCTGTTTCCATGTTTTTTTTAATAGCTCAGGAGACATTTTCGACCTCTAAGGATTCCTCCAGTGATTTGAGCTTGCCTGTGATAGTTTTAGTTGATCTGTTAGGTTATTTTTTTTTTCCCCTGAGATGGCTGTTTATCTTCCAGACTTGAGATATAAAAATGTAGGAACTTCGAATTAGTCTGTTTCCCTCAACTAGGATGCTTTCATTAAGGTTTTTCTTTCCCTCCCGTAAATCCATGCTGACCTTGACCTAGAAAATAGTTGTACAAATAAACGATGAATTTCATTTTCAGACTCCCAAATGCCCCGCCCTTTCCATCTACGTCACAATACCGTGTGACCTAGAAGAGTCTCATGCCAAGGTAGCCACAGAAATAACCCTTTAACAGATTCGTAAGATGTCCTTTCACTAGGTAAATACACTGGTGCCACATTTCAAAGATATTAATTTCGCTTCCATTAAAAAACCTGTTTCAGGCCATTAAAATAATAAGTATTATCAGCGTCCCTTTGTTTATATGCAGTATATACATGTAAAAAATAACTATATGCAAATATTAACCACAATGAATTGTAACTGCAACTAATCCTAGTATACGCTTCAGCATCATTTTTGTAGTCTATATTTCACTCTTACTGGTCACCACCTCTTCCCTTACTGTGTAAATAACAAATATGGCTCATCCAGTTGCTATATTAATTCCTATCTCCCATGTATTTACAGTGGAAGTTTGGCACAAATTTTCGTCTGCTAGCTCCGGTAGTACACCTTTCAGAATGTGGCAGACACTGCAGCATGACGTATAATGACGTTTCAGTGACGTCATAGAATCCCGGCGCTGTGATTGGCCAGTAGGTGGAGTTTATAGTAAAGTCCTCCACCCCGGCTGCTGCTTCGGCCTCTTTCTCCGCACGGGTCTCGTTGGAAGAAGGACGCATAACATACAGCCGGCACCATGGGAAAAGCACTCGATCCTGTTAGTTTCATGAAGGATTTTTTGGCGGGTGGCATCGCCGCAGCCATCTCCAAGACCGCCGTAGCGCCGATTGAGCGAGTAAAACTGCTGCTTCAGGTTCAGGCCGCCTCCAAACAAATTAGTGCCGACAAGGCGTACAAGGGTGAGTCGCCATTTTGATGTGTGCATGGGAGACTCAAAGGTGCTTATTTCGTATTTGCTGTAGTTTATATGTTATTACTATTGACCGATGCGCTGGGTGTGAGTGATTTGTGAGTAATTAAATTGTAGCTAATGAGCAAGTGTATGTTTGCCATATAAGGGCCGAGAATCAGCCGGCGGTATCAGCTGACTGCCATCTTGTCCGGCCGGTGGTGTCTTACGTCTAGCACGATAATTCACTCGCTGTGCAGATGCCAGTACCCTTAAACGTTATAAGTCTGTGTGGATAAGGGAGTAATGGGATGGATGAACATGTTTTTAGTGAGAAAGAGGGATGGGCATGGTGGTGGCGCCGGCAAGTCCGGGATTACGTAATGGGTGTCGTCAGTGAGATTGTACGGTACGGTGGGCCCAACCAACACACGGGATCAAGAACAAGTGATTCGGATATTCTTTTTCTTATGGTAGGGCAATAAAGGTTGAAGTAATAGGAAAAGAGAACTAGTGTGATGGGAGTGGTTCTTGGACGTAGCCCCCTTCTCCCAGTTTTTTCCCATTTAATCTTGAAAATACTAGGAAAGTAGACGCTATTCAACTTCCATTCCTTTGAGGTTAATTTGCCAGTTACCCCAATTTACAGCGAACATATGTAAGGATATAAAGTGATGGCGTCTTTCATATTAAACTCATTGAAGGTCCTTTGACAAGGTGAATGAGGAACTGGAGTATTGTAGCATAATTAACCCAAATTTTATCATTTATAAATGGGTGGTGGTGATTACCCGTTCAGCTTAATGCCATTCACCTGCAGTGTTCCTTGGGGCACACCTGGTAATAAAGTAGTTAGGGTCAAATTTCAGTCTATAAACTTTTTTTTTTTTTTTTTTTTTAGGTACTTTATGGCTGCTACATTCAAATTTACCTATATTTCCATCATACAGCAATGGTACCTGTGTCTTAAGTGCCAAAATTGATATAGTACTAAGGTTAGAGGGATTCATATAAATAAAAGGACTTAATGGTGCTGAGGTTGGAGAGATCCTCACAAAAGAGTAAAAGCTAGTGATGGAGTTAGATGGATTCCGATATAAATAAGAGCTGTTAAGGCAATACTGGGAGTTGAGAAACTTGCCTTCAATGCAGGATTGATGCAAGTGTAAATACCTGTGAGATAGCCAGAATAAAATGAATAGCAGAACTGACAAAGTAAAATCTGCATGGTCATTAGAGAAAGTTTGAGACCTTTGTTATAGTAATGGGGACAGGTAGCAAATAATTTTTAAATAATTGCCCCAAGTAAGAAAACAGGTGATGGTTGATGTTATTTTTACTCTAATGGTCATGTCTTCTTTTATATAAAGAACCTATGGAATAATGCAAAAATTATTGAAAATGAAAATTGTAGGATACAAGATGTAAATTTTGTAATGTTCTGATCCTTGCAGACATGACCTAATACCTGCACAGCCATGTGAGAATCCTTTCACACAATGGTGTATTTGAAGACAAGTTTGTGGACAAAAGTGATATAATAATTGAGGTGGTTTGGCCATGTGGAGAGGATGGAGGGTGAAAGACTGACGAAGAGAGTGTATGTGAGTGAGGTGGAAGGGGGAAGACGGAGGGGGAGGCTGAGGATGAGATGGAGTGATGGGGTGGAGAGGTATATGAGAGAGGGGGGTGTGAGTTGGGAGAAGGGCAGTGAAATGGCGGGGGACAGGGCGACGTGGAGGCAATTTGTTTGTGGCCACCCCAAACGGGATTGAGGCGTCTGGCAGTAGATAGATAGATATAGACTTCATTGCATTTACTGGACAGTTAATGGTACTGTAGGCTATTTTTTTTATGATTTTTTTTCTTTATGATTCTTCATTCCAAATTATTGGGGCCATAAAGCCTTTGGAACCAAGCATTTTGGGTTTGAGTTTGTACTGTATTTAGACTGGACTGTATGAAAGTCATGCTTTTATATTAAAGTACCTTCTTGAACTCTTGATAGTCTGATGTTAAAGAGCTTGAGGGTGTGAGCTAGTCAGATTTGTTCTCTCCAATGAAAACCAAATATCCTGTCTGTCCATTTAAGGGATGCTTGGATATATTGCTTAAGACTGTATGGATGTATACAGTATTTTAAAGAGAACCTGTATGGCAGGCTGCACCAAGTATGGCATGATAGAATAGCAGCAGTAACTGATTATGTAGGTGAACTAAAGGAATTCAGTTTTTGCCCATACTGTAATTGGTGTATGTTGTGAAATGGGCTGTGTGGAAGACCAGTAGTCAGGGTGGTGATGAAATTGTAAGGAGGGACAGCTATGTGGGGAGAGTTCAGAGGAATGGCTGTGTTGGGATGCATCAGGGTACAGTACAGAGTCTATCCTTTTCATCGCAGCACTAGAGGCACTGTTCATTTTAAAAGCGGGCTACCTGAGGAGTTTATATTTATTACTGATTGCTGAAAACATGCACAGGACCATAGAAAAGCTTGAGGTGGATGTACATGGACTGAAAGTTAATGCTGGTAGGTAAAACAAAGGTCATGGTCAGTAGAAGTGACTCAGGGTGGTAATGTCATGGAACAAGGTGTGTGGCCTTGTGCTTTGTACAAAAAGGGTGTGGGAAAGAATTTTGTGTTGCTACAGCTTGTAGTAAATGGGTTCACAAGAGATGTAAATGGTATTGGAGGGAATGCTGTATGGTAGATTTTCAGAATACTGTATATGTACAGTAGGAGGGGGAGGAAGGGGGAAGGAATGGTTTAAGTGGAGTGGTCAGTGGTATAAAAGTGGAAGAAGAGATGCCCAGAGGCAGATTGAGGAAGATTTAGGGTGAGGTCCTACTTGGATACCTTTGTAATATAGATCTGAGTTGGGAAATGGCTCAAGGTTTCAAGACTCGGAGCTTATGAGCAAGAAGACCTACGCACACTAGCATGTGTGGTCCCGCTTCATAATGTAACAGCATGAGAGAGTTTCCTGTTACATAACTGTTGTATTTTTATTTATTTATTTATTTTAAGAAAGAGAAGGGGGCTGCTTCAACTACTGGTATGCACCATTGCATCAGTTTAAAATTGGGTTGAAATAGGTTTGGTCCATTATAGATGCAGTAATGGATGTAGGTAGAAGTTACCTATCCTTTGTATTGTACCATAAGTACCGGTAATGTACTAAACAAAATGTAACACGAAAAATCAGAAGCCTGCCCTTAATTTGATGAGTGTTGGAAAAAAAGCTTACCTAATTATGGGTGAAAACTGAATTCACCTACTGTACAATCCACATGAGAGAGTTGTGCATGTGGTGATCACAATGCTTTTGCCGGTAGGCATGTGTAATGCACATTTTAGGGTACCGAGATCACCGATTTATAATGCCTGTGTTACTTGTACTGTACTTAGCAGATATGTACGTGCATTGATGTGGGTCGCGGTAAAAGTGTGTGGACTGTATCGTTGGGCAAGCCTTTGATTTCTCTATTGTATTTTCCCATACTTTCTGGTGGGCCTTACCTCTGCCTCACCAGATCCATGGGAGAAAGAGAATTTGGGATGCTGGCAGATTTTGTTTTTTAACAAACCACTCCTTTCAGGCATGGTCGATTGCTTTGTGCGCATCCCAAGAGAACAGGGCGTCCTTGCATACTGGCGTGGTAACCTGGCCAATGTGATCCGATACTTCCCCACTCAAGCCCTCAACTTCGCCTTCAAGGACAAGTACAAACAGGTTGGTGACTTTAATATTCATTCTCACATCTCTCTTATTTTGTCCTCTACCCTCCTCCTCCTCTGTTTTGTCTTCACCCCTCCCATCTCTATTTTGTCCTCTACCCTCCTCCTTTATTATGTCTTCTCCCCTCCCATCTTTATTTTGTCTTCTCCCCTCCCATCTCTATTTTGTCTTCCATCTTTATTTTGACCCTTTGGGCTCAGTGGCATCTTATTATTTTCTTGACACTTGTTGAGGATAAACTACAAAACTGGAGGAGTTACATGTGGCCAGGATAAAATATTTGTTTGTTCCTGTACTGTTGTTTGCAGATGATAACGTATTGTTTAGTGAGGACAATGGGGAACTGCAAGGCATGGTGAATGAGTTTGGGAGAGTAGATTCTATTTCTTACACAAAGGTGAATGTAGGGAAGTGTAAAGTTATGGTCTGTGAGAGAAATGAAGTCACTGAATACAAAGTGAGGTAGGATGATGAGGAAGTGGAGACTGAGAGTGACCTGGGTAGTGTGACGAGTAAGGATGGAAGTTTGGAGGATAGGCTATAATGCTTGAAAGGGTACAACAGGGAAGCAAGGTTCCTAGTTCTTTGAAAGCATTGACAAGAAATAGGAAAGTGAGCATGGAAGTGATAAAATCGATGCATGATAGTTTTGTGATAGGAACGCTGATATACAGAAGTGAAGCTTGGACCTTGTTGGAAGGACACAAGTTAAGAGTGAGAGCACTGGAAATGAGTTATTTGAGCAGAGCATGTAGAGGTACATGGAGAGACAGACTGACAAATGAGGAAATGAAGGAGCGTTGTGGTGTGGATGTGCTAGAAAACGTTATGAGAAGTACACTGAGATGGTTTGGCCATGTGAAGAGGATGGAGAGCGAGAGACTAATGAGGAGAGAGTACGGTATGTGAATGAGGCAGGGGGGGGGGGAGGCGGAGGATTAGATGGGGGAATGGAGTGGAGAGGTATATGAGATAGGGATGTGAGCTGGGGAGAGAAGTGAAATTGTGGTGGACGGGGTGAATTTGAGGCGTTTGTTTGTGGCCGCCCCTAATGGGATTAAGGCCTCCGGCAATAGGTAGGTAGGTAGATTATTTTCTTCATCTGGTGGCAGTAAAAATAAAAAACCCTTGTACGATCGCCCAAAGAATTGATGACTCACTTTGTTCGAACAAATCTTCCTGGGTCTGGCAGCGTTCGCTTAATTGGGAGTTAGAGGATAGACACAATCTTTGCCTGCCCTGCAGACTTCATTTATGGTGCAAAAAACTATTCTTGCAAAAATATCAGTTACGTTTAGCTTTTTTTTTTTTTTTTTTTTTTTTCCCAATAATTAAATAAAAAGTAAAATCTAAAACGTTTTACCCGTCGTCACTGCTTGTGCCAGCAGTGTTATCAGTGAAGCAATTTTTCCACTAAATTTGAGGTTTAGTAGCAATCTGGCTAGTATAAATTTAGATTTTTACATTTTTTTTTTTTTTCCCCCACCTCAGCCTGGCGGATTTTTACTGCTTTTGAAACTAATCTAGTGTATTTCTTTAAATTTGCCTTTGGCAACACTGCATGTCTGTCTTTCCATCAGACTCTGACTCGGTCATTACCACGCCGTGAGTGGGAGTGGATGTCACAATTCTCCCCCCCCCCCCTTTTGTGTGTGTGTGTGTGTGTGTGTGTGTGTGTGTGTGTGTGTGTTTAGTCTTCTTTATTGTTGCATTCTTGCTTTTGACTGTCAACCTCTCCCTCTAGTTCTTTCATGAAACTCCCCTACATATTTTATTACTGTTGGAATTTCATCATGTAATTAAAAATGGCCAGTTCTCCCCTTTACAGTTGCTCTGGTTTCACTAACTTCAATGTATACCAGCAGATTAATTTGCTTCTTGATAGCAACACAGGTAGTTAGTTGTTCTTGGGCACATGCAATAATTTCTTGGTCTTGTGTGACGAGAGGCTTGCCAATTTTTCTACGTTCTGCCTCTCTGTATCTCATATCCGTCCGTTAACTGTCCTTTTCTTGATGTCTTGCTGGAATATTTGCTAATTAAGGAGCTTTAATATGCTCTCATTGAGATGTTGTAGTTTAGTGTCTACAATCGATCCTGCAGCGCCCACGGCTTTGTTTTCCCGCATTACTGCATATCATCCCACAGAGAGATTTAAATGTGGATAGTAATATACTATTAAGCGTTTAGTTTTATGATTTGATGGCACTCATGATCTGGATATGAACATTATCTGTGTGTTTTATTTTATGGGACATTTTCCCTTTAGAATTGTTGATTTAGGATACAAAATAAGTGCTACGAGAGTTCTCCACATTTTAACCCTGAAACTGTTAAGCAATAGTCTGCATGTTTCACGGGTTTTCATACCGATAAGCTTCAACTTTTGTATACTGTGACATCCTCTAACGTAATGCGAGATGTACACAGTAAAAACATATATTGCTTTTTGGTGTTGTTTACCTAAATACTGCCCTTTCCTATGTGCAATATATAAAGGAAATATAACTAGGCCGTGGCAGTTGCCAGATACCACTTTCTGAGCGAAAGGTACTGGGAATCAGGCCATCACCTCTTTGGGTGTTTGTACAATTCATCCACCAACCTACTGTCATGGAATTGAGAGGGAGTTAAGGGATGTTTGTATAACTGGGCAGCAGAGCCACCAGGTTGTGTCACTACTGCCATGTGATATCCTCCTCCATTACCAATCTAGGTTATTTGTTGGTTGTAATTTGCAAAGAGGTGGAACATAAACTGAGTATAGTATAGGGGTACTGGTGAACACTCGTGGTGTCAGCACTGAACGTGGAAGTTAAACTGGATAGAGAGAGAGAGGAAGGGAGATTATGTAGGGGAGTACAGTTGCAGACAAGAATATCAATCCATTGTACTTGAACAGTTATTAAATTTACAAAATCTTCACTTTTATCTTAAATGTCGAGACCAGGTGCCTAGCCTCGGGCTCCAACACTCCTTGTGGGGCAATGTAGGATTGGATGACGGATGTATGGATGGATGAAAAGTTAGTTTGGCCCCAAAAGTCAGATTTCTGTTTTGGAAGCCATTGTTTGCTACATCATCATCACAGTGAAGTCGTTATGCAGTGCAGCTGTACAGACATCCCTTGGCTTCTTCCCAGTGCCCCAGATGTAGGATGGCAGAATGCGAAATGGCTTCTTTGACGTGCTTTTCACCAGGTTCATGTTCGGATGAGCCTGGGGACTAAACAGCTGTACTGGTATTGTTAACTCTTACTTACTCCTGCCTACAGATGTTCCTTGGTGGTGTTGACAAGAAGACTCAGTTCTGGCGGTTCTTCCTTGGTAACCTTGCCTCTGGTGGTGCTGCTGGTGCCACATCTCTCTGCTTTGTGTACCCTCTTGACTTCGCGCGAACCAGGTAATTTTTGGTGTGGTTCAAACTCAGTTAAATAATCTAATCCCATTCAGCCCTGTTGACGGCCAGGTAAAGATATGAGTTGCTTTAACGTGAAACCAATGTGATTGACTCCTCATATTCAAGCTGTGGTAGTGGCCTGAGTATTAACTGAGTTGGCCTTTACAGTGTCGTGATTTTGGTTCAGTGAATTTAGATGAAAGAATTATAACGACTTTGAAAGGGTTTGCAGGTAGAATACATGGTAATTTGAAATAATCTGGGATATATGAGGTTTAGAGATAAGTGATGGTGATTCTAGAACTGATGTGCATGCTGCCTCCTGCTTACAATTGCTACTAGTTGCATGGAAACAGTGGAAGAACATTTTTTCACACTGGCTTGTGATGTCTGGTGGTAATGGGACTGACAGTGTATAATATGGTAGGGAAACTGCCCATTGTTTTAGAATTCATGCTGGTTGCAAAGTGTGTAACATTAGATTGATGATGGTTCTGTGTATAAGTGATGGTTCTCCCACTTTCAGTTTTCCTCCATTTCTGGATGCAGCCCCACTTCTTCAGAGGAAAGTTTGAACAGATTAGCCAAGTGTGTCTATTCCAGTGCCCTGCAGCACTGTTTCATGCACTGTGCCACCCATGTGATTATGTGCTTGCATTCCAGAAAGTTCTCTGAACCTGGGCATAATGACTGGGAATGAGCTGAATGTAGTTTGTCTCTGAATGAGTATTGTGTCTGTGTTATCTAATATTATTGCACTTGTTTAGTGCCCAGCAGTTACTAGTGAAGCAGGTAATAGTGTTAGTAGTACAGCCACAAAAGCTGGTTTCATATTCGTTCATTTTACCAGATTGCTTAGTGTTTGTAGCTTTTCAGATGTTGGTGAGGTTTTATGACTTATGCAAGATTTTCACTAAAAATAGGGCTCTTAGTATACATACCAATGTCCCTATTTCTTTATAACTCCCACTTTGCAATATCTACAGTTTTATCCAGTGCCAGTTTCGGTATGTCATCTGTTGAATGCCATGCTTTCTCTTAAGGAATCCCTCTATAGTATTGAAATTGGCCGTGGCGCTGGTCACGTTTTCTTTGGATTCCAAGGTAACTAATGTGCCAAAATCAGTTCATTATTTCAGCAGTTGCTGAAAACTTGAGGGAAGAAAGGAAATTGTAATGAGGTTTGTCAGTGTGAGCTTGGTCTGTGTTTACTTGTGGCAGTTTCCTGGTGAAGGTTTTGGGGCAAATTACCAAGCTATAGGCACAGCTTAGGGTACTACTTCCCAGAGTCAGTGGTAACCACTCATTACTACTTTGTAGTAGATGGTGTAGTATTAAAAACAATACTTATCAGTTGTTTTGACATTCATTACTCTTGTCACGTAACTATTAATTATAGTGGCAGTGCACCTGTTTCAAAATAGTTAAGATATGAGATGATTTTAAAGATGGTAGAGTTAAAATATTGAAGTAAACTGTGTTGTGACATGGAGATTTTGTTGCATTTTAGGTTGGCTGCTGATATTGGCAAGGGCCCCGCAGAGCGTGAATTCAAGGGTCTGGGAGACTGTCTTGTCAAGATCTTCAAACATGATGGCATCGTTGGCTTGTACCGTGGCTTCGGTGTTTCAGTTCAGGGCATCATCATCTATCGTGCTGCTTTCTTTGGTTTCTATGACACTGCCAAGGGCATGTTGCCTGATCCCAAGAGTGCTGGCTTCATCCTCTCATGGGCTATTGCACAGACAGTGACCACCGTTGCCGGTATCATCTCCTATCCCTTCGACACTGTACGTAGGCGTATGATGATGCAGTCTGGTCGCAAGGGAGGAGATATTATGTACAAGAACACAGTGGACTGCTGGAGGAAGATTGCCAAGACTGAGGGCGGTGCTGCCTTCTTCAAGGGTGCATTCTCCAATATCCTCCGTGGCACTGGTAAGTTACCCTTACTTTCAGTGGTAGTGCTAGTATAACAAGTTGCTGTGAAGTTTGTACTAAATTACAGAAATCTTGCACGTTAAAGCTCTCGCTGCTGGTAAAGTTGATTCGTCAGTGTTTACGATGTACAGTGCCAGTTGTAAAGAAATATTTCCTGTAAACATCTTAAAAAAAAAAAATCTGCCTTCCATGAGCCTTACTCTACTCACTGGCTACCTTTATGCCATCTGAACTGTTTTGTCATTTGTTTTCATCATACATGTGCACCAGCATAAGCTCTTTCACTTTTTGTGAACTTAGTGCAAGAAGTTTAGCCCATAGAGTTACTGCCTTCATTAACATACCTCTAGGCATGTGTTCCATCTGATACTTTATTAAGTGTACCGGTAACCCATCACTCCTGTGTTGTCTCAATGATATCGTAAACAGCTTCTATCCTTCCTATTTCATACAGCACGTTTGTTCTAACTTAAGATCTCTATCCTCTTTTAGTTCAGTTAGTTATCCCCTTTTAGTTGCCAAGTAGACAGATTTTAGATGGGTAGACCAGTAGCCAAGGAGACTATTCCTTCATCATAACGCTCGTCCAATTTTGACAAAGTTGTGGTAGTGTCGTAGTTGGTAGGTGAGTAGACAGGGTAACTGGATATCATAGTATAGTTGGCAAAATAGTTCTCAGCAGCTGGATCAGTGGATGCCAAGAGTGACATCTAATACTTGATCTTAGCAGAGTGGTTGGTACATCATTCGTGGTGTGCATCTGTGTCAATAATAGCACTGGATATGTAACTCTTGTTTCTCATGGCTAATGGTCTATTTCACCCTCAAATAATTTCCCCGAGACACCAGTAAATACAGGCCATACTATTTACCCCTTGAATCTAATGGTTTTATTCAGCCATAGAAAGATCTCTTGTAGGGAGGAACTGTAGCTTTAGCCAACTCTAGCAGTTAAAAAACAACCTGAAACTTCTGGATAGAATAAAAGGTAAACTTACTGGATTGAAGGCTTTGTGGGCAAAGGTGTAGTTATCATCATCATCCAGACCTCCTTTCCCACCCAAGAGCAAGGTGAGGAGTAGCATTGTCCAGACAGCCCAAGTTTGCCCAATCCAATGGGCCAAGCTTCCATTCACTCATCATTCAAGCCTCCGGGATCCTGGGTCTATCTGATACACTAAAAACATTCACCACATTCTGTAGCTTCACATAAACGTATGTTCAGTCCAGACAGTCACATTAAAAAGGGGTGTAGGAAATATCCAAATTTTGTAGTCATTTGTAAAGCTGTATGGTATTAAGGCTGCCATCTAATGTAGGCAGTTCAATGTTACAACCTGTTCTATACAGCTTAAGTTTCCAGATGGTCATGTTCAGCTTGTGAGATACCTCAGGGTGAAGGTGTTGGGAATATTTCATTAACCCCTTCATTGTGTGTGTGTGTGTCTGTGTGTGTGTGTGGGAAAGGGGCCTCTGGGATGAAGGGAATAAAGCTCAATTTGCAGTACTGGAAACAAGTATATCACACACAGAAAGTAGTGTTTAGTACATTAAGCATGTGATGTTCCATGTTTGCAAATAGATAATGGTAGATTAATTTTACTTTTTTACAGGAATGGGTTTTAACTTGGTCTTTTGTCCGTAGGTGGTGCCCTTGTGCTGGTACTGTATGACGAGATCCAGGTGCTTCTGTTCGGCACCAAGTCCGGCGGTGGAGAGTAAATGGCAGCTACGGTGGTACTCTGTTGATCTGCTTAAGTGAGAAGGTGGAGACAAGGGGGTGAGGTTGCAGGGCAGGTTTGATGGCTTGACTTGTACAAATAGTTGTTGACGCCTGAAAACCTGACCCGAGTGTGTATAGTAAATAGTTCTGTGAACTGTACTTATTTCTGTCCAGGAAATGCATACTACAGATGATAGCTATGTTCACGATTTTTTTTGTTGAAAAACCTTTTTAATGAAAATTAACGAATGCATAGTTTGTACAGAATTACCATCAATGCATAAAGCCACGCCACATCTACATGAATTCAATGGCAAAACCATTCCTGTAATAAATTATAAGTTAAATAAAAATTGTAAACTTTATTATTTTTTAAAAATTTCCTGAAAATGATTGTTGAGAACAGTTAATTGCTTGAGTTGGTGTGATGGGTACGGTAGTGGAAGTTGGTTATATGTGGGGTCATAGTTGCTTGGCAAGATGGGTTTGTTTTAATTTATAAAGGTTCCAACATGCTTGTATGCTTCAGCCTGGATCACCTAATGGCTGCTATCCATGCTGGTTGAATATAGCAGCATCTAGACTCAGTCGCATATCATTGGATGACCTCGTCCCAAGTATTTTTCAGACTGTCCGTTGCAACCCTACCCTCAACATTCACACCTCACCCTCTGCACCCAGTTGTTATCTTCCACCCTTTCCACATGTCAAAACTATTTCAGTCTAGTAATCACACCACTATACATTCCACTTTCCTCTCAGCTCTTCATTTGGACTTCTGACCTTCCCAAGTCTGTCAATCACAGAAGTGCTACACATCCATCTTAACATTCTCATCTCTATACCTTTGAGCCCACGAATATCCTTCACTGCCAAAGTGTCAGTTAGGCTAGGGCACTGACAAGAGATCGAGCTGACTGGATGAATGTTGTGAGAAGTGTTGATCTGGGATTTGGCACCCCTCTTTAATGTGACAGCGTTCGGACTGACTCGGATACGTTTACTGCATGTGAAGCTACAGAATGTGGTGAAAGTTTTTGGCGTACCAGATAGGGCCAGGATTCTGGGGGCTTGAATGATGAGTGAATCAAAGCTTGACCCACTGGAAAGGGCAAACTTGGCTGTCTGGACGTTGCTACACCTCATCCTGTCCTAGGGCGGGAAAGGGGGTCTGTCTAGGATGAGAAAGGAAGTCCGGATGATGATGATGATGATGATGGTAAAAGTTTGCTTATACAGTATATACATTTTTCTACTCTTACACATCACAACTAAGTAAATACATATCAAACTTGTAAAAAAAAAAAAAAAATTGATGTTAGTGTAATCTTTATGAAGACTTGCATATTTTAAGAACTGGTTACAATTCTTGATAAGTGTGACCCCTGTACTGTACGATGAACAAGGGGGGAGTTCCTCAATTACTACATTTCAAGGTGTTAGGGCCTGGGGATATGATACCATAGTAAAGGATATTTAAGGATTGACGGCCAGTGTACTTCCACTGGTGGTACTGTATTGTGTGACTGAAAAACCTCCACAGAGTTTTATCTTGGTGATCGAATTGATGCAAGGCCATCACTTTGACTTGGCTGTTCTAACCACTAGGCTAAAAGGTGTAATTCTGAATGAGGACTTGCTATACAACAACAAGGAAAGTAATGAGATGATTACAGCAGTCATCTGTATCTGATCTGTTTGTATCTACTTGCTTGTGCTGGTGGTGGAATGGCTGTAGTTTACTCAATGGGATCATTTTTATTTCTCGATGTGATTAAATGGCTGTGAAGGAAGTACCACTGGTGTTGGTATCTTCTCTTAACCCTCTCACAGTCAGGACACCCTTAGTATTCTGTTTCAGCTGATGTTAAACTACTCGGCTGAGAGGGAGTCTTAGGAGCATGACTGTGTTAGTGCTGGCAATATCAACCTTCTCCAGTGGTGGATGCCTCTAGTGTCCTATCCTGATTAATGCCAGACTATTTGAACAGGTTGACAGTGAGTCACAGGAACCTGAGTATTAATTCAGTGTTTATTATTGCTTTAGATTCAAATCACCTCTTTGTGATAAATATGTACAGACTGTTGGTAATAATTAAATAAGAACTTACTAGTTTTAGTAGGTTAATGCAGAACATGACTACAGTACTGTTCTTTTCCCTACTAAAAAGAAGGTACATTTACAGGCTGTAGGTGTAGTTTATTAAAATCTAGCTTGCACTCAAGACACTAACATCAACTCACAATAGCAGAACTTACTATAATTGGTTTTGGCCTCGTCTTGAAAAGCAACTTCTTTTTGATAAAAGCTCTGACATTATATGCTACCTCAGCCTCTCCACTTCCATCCATTAAGCTACATTCCTTGTCAACCTCCATGGGGGTGTTGGCACAAGTCTTCCTCATCACCAAAATGGGCTTGTCCAATTCCTGCACTTTGCCATAAAGGATATGATGTCCAATAATGAGTACTGGAATACCCTGGAAGAGATAGTTGGAATAAGTCTCATACACAGAGCGTGATTGTAACTAGATATCTTAATCCCATGCGGAAAAGCATCTCTTAAGTTGACAGTACTTCTTCCATTTGAACACACCATGGCAAAATCAAGACCCATTTGACCTTTTGGTTTTTAGATAATCCTACAGACAAATAAAGGTTAAATCAAGTCAAACAGGCCTACTAACTTTCATCCACCTCTGGAAGAAGTAAAATTAATTACAGTAGTACAATATTGTCCAGTAAAAAAACTCATGGCATTATGAATTCACAACCCACGTACCCTTTAGCTTTTTTATAATCCTGCAGGAAAAGGGGTGAAATAATAGCCTTCATATATCTTAGTAAATATTATAGGTAGCATGTTTGTTCTAGCCTAATGAAATCCCTAACCACTTTCAGCTATGAAGGCCAAGTTTAGACAAAGTGAAGTGCTGATTTGACCAGTAACCAAAGAGATGTGTTCCTACCTCATAACTAAGATGCATCAAATTTCATGTAACCATGACTTTATACTGAAGTCGTGGGAGTGGCTCAGTTGTTAAATGAAGGCAAACTGACTACAGTTACAGCAACAACAGCTGATTCTCAAGAACTCAAAAAATGACAAGCTACATGATGACTCAATGCTGCTACCAAAGTTGTTTTGGCAGCAGCTCAACAAAATGATTCCCCAACATGGTAGTGTTTATCAGGGAGGTATGCAGCTCATTAAAAATTCTATGCACGATACTTATGGTTCATGAACTTGCCAACACCACTGTTAAAAGGTGATTATGTTAGTGGAAACAGGAGTGAAGGTTTTGAAGGTTGATATCTTCACAAAAAGCAATACCTGGAGGAGGAAACATAGACGTGCAGATTTCATTAGTCCGTTCGCTTTCACCTGACAGAATTACTTTACTCTCACAATCTGAATATTACAAGAAATTGTGGTTGCCTGAAATCTGATGATCCTTAGCTATAACGTGTGAGCAAGTTTCCTCCATTAAAAACACTCCAATCTGATTACATTTGGCCATCAACTAAGCTGGCAATGGGCAGGGATGTAGGTTATGTCATTACAACAAATGTGCTGTCCCTTTAACTGGTGATGTCAGTAGCTATCCCCTTAACTGGTGATGTCAGTAGCTATCCCCTTAACTGGTGATGTCAGTAGCTATCCCCTTAACTGGTGATGTCAGTAGATATCCCCTTAACTGGTGATGTCAGTAGCTGTCCCCTTGACCACAGTTGTCAGTACCTGCTTGGTGAAGTGAAGGTCTCCAATAAATTTGTTGCTCATTTCTGACTGTGTACGGGACTCCAAGTCTCCCTGAAGTTCCAGCATCATCCACTCCTGCACTCCATCATCAGGCTGTCTGTAAGTGGTTATCATAGTCTTAGTCAGGCCACATATGGTAATTACTGAGTACCATCGGTGTCATTCAGTCTACATACAGTACTTTCTTTTTCGAGGCTTCTTGCCTGTATTTTTAGTTAGTTGTTTTCCGGGGAGAGGCACTAACCTTCCTCCAACCCACTTGCTGACACACAGGGAACATGTGTTGGTTGGTTATAAGGTTACCACCCAGTGTATTAAATGATTTCCTGGTTTACAGGAAATCATCTGGCTTGCCACTCAATTTAGGCTTGAGCTACCCTGAAACAGAGTACCACTTCACTAAGTGGGTGGATGATGGGTAATACATTGATGAGAGATATAGTGAGGTGGTTTGGCCATGTGGAAAAGATGGATATTGAGAAACTAACGAGGAGAGTGTATGTGAGTAAGGTGGGGGGGGGGGAGTGGGAGGCCGAGGATGAGATGGAGGGATGAAGTGGAGAGGTATATGAGTGAGGGGTGTGTGAGCTGGGAGCAGGGCAGTGAAATGGCAGGGGACAGGGCAACATGGAGGCGATTTGTTTGTGGCCATCCCTTATGGGATTAAGGTGTCTGGCAATACCGGTATATAGATGGAGAGACTTTTCTTCCTTCACTACAAAGGAGGTCTAATGGTTAGAATGCCCCTGGAGTGATGGCCTTGCATAGGTCTGAACCCCAGAATATGATTGGAGGGTTTTCAGTCACGTAGCCTAATGCTATCAAGGGAAGTCAGCAAGCCATACCACAGTTAAGTATCCTCCACCCCATACACCTCAGCAAGAGTAATAAAATCCCCCCCATTGTTGGTAGAGGCAGACCCTAAGTGGTTTGGAATAAGAGAATGATGCACTATATTGATGGGATAGATGGTAAGGAAGAATTGTGTTTGAGAGTGAATGAGGTACAGTACCGGTAAGTGTGAACTAGAAAAGTGTTGAATGTACTGTACTGTATTCGCTGGATCCTCCAAAAAACACTATAGGCCTAATAGAGTCTATACAAGGCAATATGAAGATCCTCTCTTTGGCCTGTGTAGTGTGCATATGCAGAGCGTTGGGGCCTGGGTCTGAATCCCAGCCAGTACAATGATTATTAAATTTCATATATGACAATGATGACACCCTTTACTGCACAACTAAACTACACAAAAATACAGTATTTATTTCATATACCGGTAGTTGATGTCATTAACTGGGTTGGATTATGGGAAGGAGAGAGGGAGGGTGAGGAGCAGTTAATGTTTCCCCTATCTTCTTACACCACACTGAGTGAAAGGGAGACATGCATGGCCTGCTACCGGTACAGGATGCCAGAGGTCTACAAGATGAAAAATTATTCAAATTTGTTTGTGTTCATTTACCTGTCTTTTTGCCATATTTTTTGTGATGTATGGTATACATCTTTTATTTTATATATGGTATCTGGAGACTCCAAACACAATGTTCACATGACAGATCTAATATTACAGTTTGGCAGTGCAGAGTGCCTTGGTGGTGTGGCAGATACAAGTTAATACAAGTGACACTCTGTGCATTAATTTCAGTGACTGACACAAAACTGTTAATAGGCTGGTCCCTGGGAGGGTCCAACAATGAAGTAGCCTGGAGGTAGTTCTGTCATGGCCATACCCTGTCCAAGAGTCTGAAGAGAAAAAAAAAAAAAAAATGTCAGAGATGATGATGGTTAAGTCCAAAGGATTCTTGGATCTGGACTCAATTTACTGTATGTTGCTTTCATGGTTAGGGCTGATTTATGTACTATAGTCATGGCGCACAACTCTGAGGTTGTTATTATTGTGTCCTGGCAACCTTTCATTCAAAAGTACATCCGATTTCATGTATAATATAAGACGTATTGATTCGTGTATAATAATATTTGAGTATAATATGATAAGAAATTGGACGCACCTTTGCCAGGGTACGATAATGACAACCTCAGAGTCATGCGCCGCGACTATATTCATAGCTAGGGTGGCACAACTCAATACAGCAGCCTAATTACAAAAATGATAATGGACATCTGTTAATGACTCTCCAAAGAGCACAATACTGGGAGGAATGCAGAGAGGAAAACTAAAAAAGTACCATATTTATTTACAAAGGAAGAAATTATGCCACTAAATACATACAATATGGCATCAGGAAATGCTGGGGAAAAAGCCTTGTTGTGGCTGCCATGCCACTTAATATAAGTAGAAAACAAAGGAGATACTTTAAAATGAATGATTCTTTCAGTACGGTAACATCTAACATTATGAACTCTGATGAGGGGAAAAGAACCTCAAAGAGACAGGGAATGCAGAGGTCAGAACAAAACAATGCCAAGGTTAGGATTCTAGGATAAACTGATCAAGACTAAACGATGTTAAGGTATGGACCGAAAGATGTTGCCTAACTTAGCTTTTCATAAGGTGAGTTAGGTATTACTACATTAGGTCTGTGCAATGCTCACTACTGATCCTTCGAACAATGCTAAAGTTAGGATCAATGAATGCCAAGGTTAGAATCAGAGAATGATGAGGCTTAAACTGTCATGCTTAGGACCAAAGGGGGTGGCATTTTGTGATTATTCTCTTTATGTTAACTTGGACTCCTGCCTCCACCAAAGAAATTCTGAGTCACTAATCTATGGATATATTGAAATCAAAAGCCCAGACTCAAATTTTATCCACTTTTTTGTTTGATAATCCTGTTTGACACCTCCTACAACTCCACCTCTCGCCTTTTCTGATCATAATCACTCGTACTTTTATAGGTACCTGCACATCCCTGTTAGACATTTGAGACAGCCATACCACCCTCTCGCCCCCCAGACCACAATTACTTACACTTTTAAAGGTATTTGCATGATCCTGTTCTGTGCCTGCCAGTCCTTCTCCCGCCCTCAACCTAAACAATTCTCAGCAATGTTGCCAAATCCACTTTCAGCATTGAAGTTTAGCATGTCTCAAAGTAATTAGACGATTTTTTTATTTAGAAAGGCTTAGAGATATTTTGAGATTTTAGCACATTTGCTAATATCATCTGACGTTCTTAGGGTTTGACGTTTTAGGTTAGGTATATGTATTTTTTTTACATGGGTTTGGTATGACTGTCCTCCCGGGTGGGTATTAGGTGGCCGAACTTTTCGTAAACACGTGTGTCAGTGAATGGCCCGGAAACTATATTCCAGTGCTGTGGTGGTGTTATAGTTAGAATATTCAGTTCTTACAGCCATACGAATTATGGATAACCCTACTGACAAGAAGACGAAGAAGAGGAAGGAAGTTGGGTTGAATTCAGCAAAGGCATTCCACGAATATGTTGCTCACAATGTGCGGTTTTATGATTTTGAGCCCAAAGCCATCCATTGCATGAGCTATGAGGACGAAACCAGTCGATTGGCTTTGTCAAGGTAAGTACATGTGGTAAAGTAACTAGCCTACAGTTTAAGCTGGAAACCCTGAATGCTAATAAAGCACCAGTACCGGACGGCATTTCACCACACATCTTGAAGATGTGTGCTGGACTGCTATGTGAGCCACTAGCAGACATATTCATCCATGGCCACAGGAGAGGTACCTGACGACTATAGTAGGACTCGCGCCCGTTTGCGGCTGTGATGTGGCCCGCACCTGTGTACAATGGTGCCACGTTTCCCCAACTTACGATGTGAAACGGAAGCTATTTATGTACAAGGCATCACAAATTCGATAAATTCAGATGAATAAAACTTACACTTGTGTATTTTGATGGATGAATCAACAGTAATCTTATTATGCATAGAATATTTATACAGTAACACAGAAACATGGCATACATTTTGTACAGTGTTTCTAAAAGAAATTGTAGTCACTTTTAATGGTTTTTAGCGTAGTTTTAGGGTGGGTAATAATATCACAGTTATGGATATAAGATAATGAGCCTGAAAAAAGAAGAAATATGCCAATATCCAAAGTAAAAGAAATAATTCATGTAATTCTTGTGAGTGGCAACACTTACTCAGTCTGGCCTTAGGTAAAGTACGTACCTCCGTAGACCCAAGCATAGCTTGTACAGGTGTTGCTAGGGAAAAATGCTCACATTTACCGGCATTTACCATAATTTTAAGGACAAGGAATAATCACATTTATAATCATAAGCTAATATGTAGGACAAAATAGTAGGCATATGCCAATACCGAAGTAAAAAAAAAAAAAACATTATTCACTCGCGAGCGGCAACACTTCCACACCCAGTCGGTGAGAGAGCGAGCGAGCGAGAGAGAGAGAGAGAGGCAGGAGAGGGGCATGCATTGAATGCATTGTCGGCATCACTAAATATAACAAAACCAAATTAACAAATGAAAGCACAATTATAAATAACTTATAAAAGAATCAGAAGTACTCAGGGTGGCTCACATTTCCCGCCAGGAGAGAGAGAGAGAGATAACGGTATAGAAAACGTGGCAACACTGTACACAGATGCGGGCCACACCACAGCCGCAAACGTGGGCGAGTCCTACTATAGAGAAGGGCTAACATCTCGCCGATACACAAAAAGGGTAGCAAGAGCAATCCACAAAATTACCGACCTGTATCACTGACCAGTGTTGTCTCCAAAGTTATGGAAAGTTTTGTCAGGGAGGAGCTTATAACACATGTGGAAATTAACTACATCCTGAGTACTGCACAACATGGGTTTAGGACCAGGAGAAGTTGCCTCACTAACATAATGATATAGTGAATGCAGTAGACAACCAGGTGTGGGTGGATGCCAATTACTTGGATTGTGAAAAGGCATTCAACAGAGTACCTCACCTACAGCTGGTGGTGAAGCTCCAGGCAGTAGGTATAACAGGGGATATGAAGAGATGGATCACCAATTTTCTGGCCAACAAGACACATCGGGTGGCCATAAGGGATGCCTTCTTGGAATGGCTACCAGTGAAGAGTGGCGTACCTCAGGGATCGGTGGTGGGCCCAATTCTTTTCATTATCTACATAAATCTTGTGAAAAACATGGAGTCACCGGCAAGTCCGTTCGCGGATGATGCCAAGATATACAGGACCATCAAGACCCAGGAGGACGTTGAGGCACTGCAAAGAGATATGGACCGGGTGTCAGAATGGAGCAGGAAGTGGCTGCTAACATTTAATGTGGACAAGTGCAAAACTATGCACTTCGGCCGTGGGTACCCCAGGACCAACTGCAGGCTTGGCACGAGAGAGCTGTAAAAGTCACAGGTGGAGAAGGACTTGGGTGTCTTTATTTCAACGGACCTGAAGTCTTCTACGCACGTGGCAAAGGTGGCAGCCAAGGCCAACCACAGGTTAGGGATAATTAAAAGGAACTTCTCTTACATTGACTGGGAGATCCTGCTGCCCCTGTATACTGCCCTGGTGAGGCAGATATTGGATTATGCATCCCAGTGCTGGTCACCTTACCTAATAAAAGACATAAAGTTGCTGGAGCAAGTCCAGCACAGAGCCACCAAGCTAGTGCCAGAATAAGCAGATCTACCATACGAAGAGAGGTTGACAGCCCTTGGCCTGCAGACATTGGAAGACAGAAGGAAAAGGGGGGACATGATCGAGGTGTACAAAATTGTCCATGGCCACGAAGACATCCCCTACACCAGCTTCCTCAAATTTAGTGGCACTGGCCTGAGTGGGCACAGTGTCAAACTGGCTGTGCCGGACCACTGGAGAACCACACTCAAGGGAAATTGGTTTTCAATACGTACACTACATGAGTGGAACCAGTTACCAGAAGAAGTAGTAACAGCACCATCTATAGCCGTCTTTAAATCTAGGTACGACAAACATAAAAAGTTATGAGCAATGGAAGGCTGGCACAATATATAAGGGGTGGGGACCCGACAAGAAAATATTCTTATTTCCCCACAAACCAATACTAGGTAAGATGGATGCCATCTTGACAGATGGATGTCATCTGAATGCCAGTTTTGACATAAAATTGCCCTTGTTAGTGCTGAGTTTTCCAAACCTAAGCTTAATATTTGTAATGACCCAACTTATCCCGCCATGTGCCAGCTATGTTTAGCCCTACGGGTCACCCCAGTGCTGGCCTTTTTTTTTTTTTTTTTTTTTTTTGGGGGGGGTTAAAATGATAGATTTTGATGTGGAAACAATGAATTTTGCCATTAAAATGCTCACCGAGGCTCGGAAATGAGTTTTATTGAGTCCTGCATACTCGTGTACAGGTATAGTCGCTCTCATGCTCACCACATACATGAGAGAAAGCTGTTTTCTATGTAAGATATACTCAGGTATTTATGCTGGGAAGGTACGGTATAGCAATGTTCAGTACACTTTTCTGATTACATATTACTTCAGTATCTATCACAATTTGCGTGTCTTTCTCACTGTGAATGCATTACAGTATCTTACACTTACTGGAAGATAGGTACAGCCTACTGTAACATCATTATGTGCAGTCCTGGCACATACAAGAAGGTATTTACAACTTGACTTCACTATATAGTCCATACACTTACAAGAAAATATTTACCATCTACACTTACATGAAAATATTTACAAAATGCCTTCCCTATGTACAGCACTGGGTGAGGCACACAGGCAGAGTGAGCATGAGGATGGAAACGAGTGAGTGTATGGCCTTAACAGCCAGGGAGATGGTAGAGGAACAGGTGCCTTACATGCCTGCCAATTTTTACCCACAAATCTTGAAAAATGCGGTCACAGTGAAGTTTTTTCTTTAAACCGTTTTAAAACGGCACTGGCCATGGAATTATGTCAGGCCATTTTAAAACAGCACTGGCATGCGGTGGGTTAATGTATCCCAGCCTAACCTAACCTATATTGTGCTAACTTAACCAGACTTGCCCTAACCTAACCTAACTTATCCCTTTTATGAATGTATTTTCATTGTTAATTCTTGGATCCTCCTCATACTTGAAAACACATTTCTGCACATCTTTATACAGTCACTGAATATTTTTTTTTTTTTTTTTTTTTTTTTTTTTAAATTTAAGCCCATTATTGCATCTACATTAAAACTAGATTAGGTTGTATTGGGTTTACTATTGTTTGGTTAGTTCATATTAACAAAGACGCAGTAAAAGGAGACAGGAGTTGGAGAATCTTCCCTCTTTTTTTTATTAAATACGTGGTCTGTTCAGAAAGTATCTGACCTTAGGCTCTAAAAAAAAATAAGTACCGGGTAACTAACCTGTTGAGCTGGGTTACTAATCCCCCTCAAAGTAAGCCCTTCTGACTTGACACGTGTAGCCCAGCATTTTTTTCACTGCCTGAAACATTTTTCATAGTTGGTTTTCAGTATCTTCTGCAGGTGCTTCATCGCATTTGTCATGATCTCTTCTCTTGTCTCAAATCAGGAACCCTTCAGCAGAGTTTTGAGCTTGGGTAATAACCAAAAGTCACATGGAGCTCTGGTGAGTAGGGAGCCTGCCAGACGTGCAGGATCTTGTGCATGGCCAAAAATTCCTGAATCATTTGAGAAGGATGGGTAGGGTCTTTGTCATGGTACAGCTTCCAACTTGCTGCATTCCAAAGGCCTAGTCACTTCCATTGAACTGCATCATGAAGACGACGGATAACGTCGAGGTAGTAATGTTTGTTGACGGTCTGATCTTCTGGTGCGTATTTGTGATGCACAACACCTTGGTAATAAAAAAAAACTGTCAACATGTGAGTGCATTCACCTTGCTGCAGACCTGTCATGTCCTTTTTATTTTTTGGTGGAGGCGACCCTGCATACTTCCACTGTGATGACTGTGCTTTGGTTTCTGGGTCATCTGTACATTCAGGTCTGATCTTTAGTGAAACAATCTTCAGAAAGTCTTGATCACAATTTTTCACACTCCAGTATGTCTTGAGCAATGTTCATCCAAGAGAAGAGATCATGACGAGTGCAACACTTGCAGGAGATACCAAAAACCAACTTTTGAAAACTGTTTCAGGCAATAGAAAGAACACTGGGCTATATGTGTCAAGTCAGAAGGGGCCTGCTTTAAGGGGGATCAGTGTCTAGCTCAACAGGTTAGCTATTCATTTTTTTAAAGCCTAAGGTTGGATACTTTCTGAACAGACCTCGTATGTAAAAAGTACAGTATTTATGATGGATGCTTATTGAAGAAACAGTTTTGGAAATGCATATTAATATTGATGTCCACTAGTTGGATGTCTGTCTTTCAATAGCCAGATGCCACAATCCTGTAAGGGATGGCCATTTGTCTTTAAGTCAGTGGTTTTGTGGGGAGGGGCACCAACCCTCCACCAACCCACTTGTTGACATGTAGGGAACATGTATGGGTTGGTTATATGGTTACCATCCAACATTGTTATGGTTTCCTGACTTGCAGGAAACCATTAGGCTTGTCACTCAGTGTAAAGCTGCCTGAAAAGAAAAGAAGAGTAATAAAAAGCAAGAGGAAAGATGGGGGGAAAGGAAAAGAAGTAATTCTGAAAGTTTACCCTCGTGATCCTGCTAACTCATTCCAGTATGTTTATACCTTCTTACATTTTTTTTTTTTCAGAGCTGATGGAAGTATAGAAATCTGGAACTGCACTGACCAGCCATTCATGCAGAATGTTTTACCAGGTAAGTAGCCTACCTGGTATGGTAATCTAGCTTATCTCAAGTGTGATCTGGTGATGCAGTTTATCAAATTCATAGTACTGTACAAAGCACCAGAACTTCCACATAACCTGTTGTTGCCCCAGGCTTATCAACGTGTGAACCTTGTATAATCGGACAGCTCCACGACCTGGGTATACAGCATTGATACCACCATGTAAAGGTGTTCCTTTCCAGCAGCTCTTATGATCTTATCTGACATATGCTTATTCATGTCATAGACATACACATCCCTTGTGTGAATTTTGTAATCACTAGATTAACAGGCAGATGTACAGTATGTGAAGTGCTTCTGTAAATAAAAATATATACAGGGATATGTACAGTAGCGGGTATGTGTATAAGGTTAGGCTTGTGAGATGATGCAGATTAATAAGGCAGAAAGTCTGGTTGTAAAACTTTGTGAATAATTCAGATGCAGTTAGTCAATGTAAACCACTTTTTTTTTTAAACATTTTGTGGCTTTTAAGTTTATAGTAAATTGCTGAAATAGACCTGTTAGTTCCATTAGCTACTATCTATAATGCTGCTTTGCCAGTTTTCCCCAAATTACAGTATCATTTATATGGTAGAATTGTGTAAATTTGGAACATCCCTGATATAGTGATGACCACTGGTATGATTTCTTACCAAAGTGTTGTGAAGAGAATATATTGCAGTTCTCCTTCCCAGTTGGTGATGACAGCTCATTTAACGTCTTCAGTCTCGTGATGCATTTTGTTTTATGCTGTCTCCATACAGTTTTCTACTTAGGGGACACTTTTGGAAATGGTAAGATTAGATTTAGCTGTAATTAACTCCTTCACTACTGGAGGTCTGTCCTAAATAAAATAAAATCATCTAGTGATAGTAAGGATAAACTGGAAGATGTCTCCCGATTGAGGGGTTCAGGGGGATGGTATGGTGTGTTGGTATACTTGTGAGATTGTACTGAATTTTAGTTGTGTGTTGTGAGGTGGAGCCAGGATTCCAGTGGCTTGAGTGGTGTGTGAATGATCTGTCTGGTCCATTTCACTTGGGATGCTGTTCATAGTTCTCTGACATTCTGAAATTTTGTTTTGGCATCCTACTTCACCCCGTATGTACATAAGAATAAAGGTCAGGTTGATGATGATGATGATGGTGAGGGTGATGTGTATGGTGGTGATAGTAATAGTGAGTATTGTATGGTGGTGTGAGAGGCATTTAACCCATTTTAGTGTCAGTTAAATGATGATAATTCAATGGAGGGTGTAGTATGGTGTTGTGAATGGCATGGGAGAGCGTGGTGTGGTTTGTGAGTGTGGGGAGATGTGAGTGGTAGTTAATTCAGTTACATGTTTCAGATGATGATTGGTTTTCAGTGGATGGTGTGACGTGAGTAGTAGTAATGAGTATGATATGATGTGAGTGGCACTTGACTCATTCAGTCCTGCCTTTCAGATGATGAGAGTTCGGTGGAGGGCGTGGCATGGTGTCAGGGGCGGCTGTTCAGTGCGGGTCTACACGGGTTCATCTTGGAGCACAACGTGGTCACTGGAGAGGTCATTTCACGCACTGCCGTCACAGGGGGACCCACATGGTGTCTCGCCCTATCTCCAGACAAGCGAAAGTTAGCCGTGAGTATTTTAAAGGAGTTAATAGCAATGTCCAAAAGGTGACTTAAAATATAGATGTACAATATTTCACTTTCTAATGTCTCTGTGCTCTTCATATTGTCATACTTAATGGTACAGTATTTTACTTTCCAATTATCTGTAGGCTGGGACAGAGGAAGGCTATGTGTGCTTGTTTGATGTGTTGGAGAGCGGCATCATGTACGACAAAATGTTAGATAAGCAAGAAGGTAAGGACAATGTTTCTACAGTTTGTAGGTCCGTATTAGATTGCCATTTAACCCCCACTGCGCTAATTCTTATCAACCCGATTACCGTGTGTCCTTTTGGGGGCTTTTTATTTTAATATCAAGTTGATCTTTTGTCATCAGAGCAACAGTTTCTGAGCTCGAACTCTTCATCACCCTTGTCTTTTCATAATTTTTGCCTCCTGGGTGGGTGTGAGGGCGACAATAGGTCACCAGCACCACGGGAGGTAGACAGGCGTGAATCCACCATTGCTGAACTACAAACGAGAACTGATTTACTAAATATGTGGTATTTGGCAACTGCGGTGTGGCAGGGATTGGCAACAGCTCCAGTGGTGTAGAGCAATACTCAACGTTCCCAGTGAAACCACTAACGCTTCCTCATGCTTGAAATTATGGCGTGTAGACCCATCACCTCATGTGAGACGATCAGCATGGTCAGGGGTGGCCTGCATATCGCCTCATATGAGGCGATGAGCATGGCGGGGGTTAAGATACAGCCAGTCTTCTTAAAATCTCTGGTGTGTGTAAATTTTAAGTGAAGACTAATGCCCATAGTCTTGAAACTGAGGACAGAGGTTACCCTTTCTGCATCCCGCTCAAAGTGGAAGCTCACACCTTCAATGTAAGTGGCAATCTTGAAAGCGTGAGAGTGCATCCCTTCATGTGGGTAGGCGTGGCAAACAGTTGGTAACACTGATTTATTTTCAAATTTAAAATCTTAGAATTTAAAAAAAAATAAAAGCATATGACAGTTTCTAAGATGGACATAGAATTTAATCCCTTAATGTTGGTAATACTTACCTTTTTTATTGTTAAAGACTGGCATTTGTTCCTGAATCCTCTGTATAAGAGTATGCATACAGGGTTTGGAGAACCTGTACTGTAGGAAAAATTCGGTTCTAGACATAGCATCAAAGGGGTTTGTGCAGTCGGTAATAACCCTACGAATACGCCATGGCTGGTCATACTGATTTTGACAACATTTGTCCCCCAAATCCTTGTTTTTGTTATTTTTCCCTCCCCAAACCCTGAAATGCCACCAGTCCCTCAAGCCACTTGGGAGGAGGGGTTAATCTGAAAACCAATCACAAGCACCGAAAATAAAGGTAAAATTTGTTCAAATCACTCCAAAGTACACCAAAAAAATATATTGCCAAGCCAAAACAAAATAGTGCAAACTTGTACGAGTTTACCGAATGCAAACATGACACTTCGTTATTCAAACTAACCAGTTGTGAATGATTCATCTGTTTAAGAACTACTCGGCCATTCTTTACTGTAGGAATCATTTCATGAACTAATCAAACTAATTATAAAAGTATCATGCACCATATCTGATAAACAGCGTAGTAGCAATAGTGAAAAATAAAATGGAAGTGGATACAGTATCTCATCTTTTTTTTCATCTCATCGTAAATTAACCATCTCCGGAGTAGCGGTGAAGTCTTTTAGAATGATAAAAATATTAAATGCTTATTTTTTTTCTTTATACAATGTTTTTATCATTAAATTATAATTCCAAGCACATACCCCGTAGGGTCCTGCAAATTCTACACAGTTTTCTCTGCACATGGCAGCTATAATGTGATGAAGGGGCATGTGAAGGGGTGCTTTGAGATTCTCGCGGATTCCAGTACTATGCAGTAGCAACCGTCTCTCATTCACCGGGGAATGCTGTCCCTCTCATGCTTTAAGATTACCTAAAGTTACAGATAGGTCAAGGTGAACACCTGCCCACAGTTTAAGACTATGGCCATAAGAGTCAGTTCAGCAGCAGCTAAATAATAAAACAACTGTTAGAAAAATAACTTTGAATTGGAACTAACTTTACAGGCAGTCCTTATCGTAAGTTGGAGTTGTATTCCAAAATATCACAGCTTCTTCCATGTACAGTACTTAGCATGGTCCTGGAAATTAGGGAACGCTGGCAAAATCAGTTGTGTAAGTAGCGGAAGTATGATAGAGTTTTTCATCATCATCATCATCCAATCCTACATTGCCCCATGAGGAGTGTAGGAGCCTGGGGCTAGGCAAGTTGGTCCTGACATTTAAGATGAGAGTGACCAGCCTCACTCATCCCTGAGTGGCATTACATGAGCAGTAAACCCCAACCATCCCTTGGATACAAACCTTCATTGGCTCAATTCGATTGGAGCGCTGTAATTACCCACTAAACCACCAGGTGCCAAAATTTGGTTATATGGTTACCACCCAGCATAGTAAATGGTTCCCTGGTGTACAGGAAACCATATGGCTTGTCACTCAGTGTAGAGTCACCCACACACAGAAGGAAGAGAAAAGAATGAAGAAAGTAAGACAAGAGGGAGTGTAGAAGGACAAGGAAAGAATGAAGGAAAGAAAGACAGAAGAGGATGCAAGGAAAGAGGGATGGAAAAGAGGAAAGAGTAGACACCCAAGAGCAGCACTACATTGAGTGAGTGGATGGTGAGCGTCCCCATCTACCTGTAAATTATTTTGGATCTTATAGCAAAAAAAAAACACCATTAGCCCCATTGGATTTGCTACATCTTTAAATATACCATTGGAATTTATATACATTGGTATTACTGACTCTTGTGATATATATAACAATAATGCTGACTCTTATGTCTGTTGTGCCAGGCCGTATTCTTCATTTGACCTGGCATTGCAGTGGTGATTTCATTGTTACCGGCTCCATCAACTTTGTTCGCCTCTGGTCTCTCAAAACAGGACGGGTAAGTAAGGTGTGTGTGTGTGTGTGTGTGTGTGTGTGTGTGTGTGTGTGTGTGTGTGCATGAGAGAGAGAGTGAGAGAGACTAACAAGGAAAGCACCAGAACATTCCCCTGGACTATGTCAGATCCCTTTTCAGTTCTAGGTGTGAACAGGTAAAGTATTTGGGGATGTGTACTGGCATTAGAAATGTGTACTGTATTTTGAATATTATTGTGCTAAAGAAATTGTTAGACATGCTCTTAATCTTTCACCCACTTTTGTGCTTTCTTGTTCTGTGTTTGTGGATCTTGGCACACCATCTGTAGGTGGCAAAAAGTCAAGCTGATGTGGATGATGGTGGTTTATTGGTGCTGCAGAGATGTAAATTGGTATGAAAGAAACAGCTTGGTGGGATATGAAGGTAAAGAGAACAGTGGAGAGAAATGCAAGAAGTTGGGATGGATACAAGATATCAAGCAATGTGAAATGGTCAGTAAAGAGAAAGAAGAAAAGATTAATAATGAATTTGGAAGAAAAGTGAAAGTTACTGTCATTTCTCTGCTAATGGGAAGTTGTTTTGGTGTTTGGAAAAAGTTGCAAGAAATGTAGGAATGAGTAAAGTGAAAAATATGTAAGTTCTTTCACATAAATGGAAATAAACATACCTGTATTGTTTTGCGGTTAATCCATGAACTGTGGGAGAAGAAAAATCTAGTTGTACCTTTTGGCTGATTTTTTTTTTTCTTTTTTTATTTTTTCTTTTTCTTTTTCTTTTTTTTTACATGGATGCTATGAAGTATATGTATATCAATTTTTAGGGTGATATGTGTCATAGTTTAGCAGCTGCTGTGTTTCACAGTTCGTTGTGTCATGGCTCTGAGGGATAGGGTTATAGTTGGGGGCTGGGGGAGGTGTTGGCAGGTGTGGGTGGTAGTAGATGGGGGAAAGTGTTGTGTGGGATGGGGCAGTGAAGGGTGAGGTGGAGTGGGGGGGACAGCTTGAGGCTTCAGTTGCAGTCTGCCTTGGTGTGGCTCAGGTCATCACTTGCAGTTTGTAGGTTAAAAAGTAGTCGAGAACCTCTGCTGTAGGCCACCCAACTATGTGTGGACAAAAAAATATTAAATTAGGCTGATGGTCTTTTCAGGTGACAAGGTGCTCTATACCCCACCAGGGAGGGGAGGAGATAATTGTATGGTGTGTAGGTATCCTTGATGACATGATCATAGTCAGTGGAGACTCAAGGTTAGTACGCAGTGTTACCATTAAGAAGTTTTGTAAAATTCAGGTTCTTATTCATAACCTTCTGATTCTGGTGACATCTGTTCTAGTTTATTTTTGGTGACATCTGTTTTAGATTATTTTTGCCATCTCCAGTTGCTGTATTTATCCAATGGAAGATTTTTGAAATTGGAGAAGTTAGCTGTAACCCCCATTAACTCCTTCACTATAGCTTGTTTCCCTCAAATCGAGTCAACTCAGAGCATATGGTAAGGAGTTCATGCCTGCATACTTGAACTGTCCACAGTAGTAATGGTATATACCCATGTTATAACAGGGGAAAAGTTTGCTTCTGGAATGGAAATCTTGGCGTGATCACTCAAGTCATCACCACACACAAAGCAGACGTCCTCAGCCTTGTGATTACATCCAACCAGAAGACTGTTTATGTTGCTGGTGAGTTACATGTTTTAAGATCAGACTGTACTGCTGTTTGGAAGAATTGTACTCCCATTTAGAAAAGCTGTAGGGTAACAGTTGGGAAGTAATTAGCTGTTTGGTTTAGCTTCCAGTCCCTAGAAAACATCAGCTATATCATGGCCAACCTTAATCCCTTCAATCCAGTGATACTTTTGTGTTTTGTTCCTGCCATCTCCATATGGTTTTATTCAACTTAGGGAATGTCTATAGATGTGAAGCTCTTAATGTATGCAGTATGTAGTCCTTCAAGTCTGTCATCAGCTAAATAATATTGTCTGAACGTAGCAAGAATAAAAGGACAAATATGTCATCGGAGTGCAGGGGTTACCATGAGGATTGCTTAAGAGGAAGCATGGGATCATTTAGTTTTATTTTGAGAGCAGTTTTGGCCCAACTTGGGCCCTCGTGCACCGAAAGAGGATCCAGTTGAGGCAGAAAGTGTTGCATTACCACATTAAGCAAGTTGCAAATACAGTAGATGCATGATTTAATGAACTTATTCAGCCAACCTGCATTCCGTTATCTCGAATTTTCCACTAAATCGAGTTTCATAATCAAGGCTCAATATAAAGAAAAAATTTCTTGTATTTTGAGTTATTTTCTGCTAAATCCTTGAAGCCAACGATCAAACTAAGTTCCTGACATTGCACACCTAAATTTAGCAAATTATGCTAACTCTCAGTGCTACACGCAGCAGTCCGAACCCATAATTAATACCCCCACTTAAATGCATTATTGTGTACATGTTAACAGTGATACATACAGCACTGACTTACTGATAAAATATACACACATAAAGAATAAGGTGAGGATAGTAGTGTACTAAATACTGTAGTATAGTCATTAAGGATAGCAAACTACAGTAAGGTTTACCTCCAAAAGTAGGGTTTATGCACTTGTTGCAGAAATTTGCCTGACACAGGTAGCCATACTGGCCTCCCCCCAAACCCGTTTCAGGCCTGGGTGTGGTTTACTCACTGTCAGAGTCACCCTTCTTCAACACTGGAGGTGGTAGAGGGGTGACAGAGGGGCTGTGGAGCATCAGGGATGGCACTCCATCTTCTCATTTACAGTAAAACCTTGATCTGACGGACTTCAATAGACTGGAATTTGCTTTTATCGGAATCGAGGAGCTACCGGACTAAATTCTTATATATTGGAAAAAGTCTGATAAAGCCAGAAGAAGTCTGGACTGCCTGACCACTTATGTTCTATACAGTAAGGTAATTAAAAGACATGTTTATCAGTATACAGTACAGTGTTATTATATATGGAATATTATACCATTTGATTATTGTATTGAATATATAATACAGTACAGTACTGCAGTGGTAGGGAAATCAGTTTAAAAACCGTTGGTGCCATCCGGAGTACTGTCCAATACTGTATATTGGAAAAAGTCCGGGTTAACAGGAGGAAGTCCGGATGTCACTTTTATTGGAATTTCGCTTTTTTTTTTTTAATGGCTTGGGCCCCAATTAGTCTGTTATAGTGAGGTTATACTGTACTGTATTTCCAGTTTCTGGCCAAAAGAAAGCCCATCCTCTCCTCCTTTTCCTGAACCTTAAGCATGGTTCATAAAAACTTTGGTTCACTGAAAAAAAAAACACAGATAAGGCTGCAATACCAAGGCAAAGCTGCACACATGCAGAACAGTTGTTTACAGTTAGGGGATCACAGGAAGACTGCATGTTTGGCAGAGACGTGTGACAACACCACACACTGCCCATCAGGGGAGTGCTCGATGACGCGTTTGATTTACGGGTCTTTTTCCAGTAATTCGGTGTATTTTGGAGCGGAATTTCCATAATGAAATTGTACTAATTTTAATGGAAATTTTTCTTTAAATTGGGAAAAAAAAACACCTGGAAAAAAATGATTCTATTATCTCGGGCATCTGCTAAATCAGTGTTCATTAAATCGAGCATCTACCATACTTTATGAATATCATCATCATCATCATCTGAACCTCCCTTCCCATCCTATGGCAGGGTGAGGAGTAGCAGCGTTCAGACAGCCAAAGTATGCTCAGTTCAATGGGCCACGCTTCCATTCACTCATCATTGAAGCCCACAGAATCCTGGCTCCACCTGATAGGCCAAAAGGTTTCACCACATGATGTAGCTTCATAAATACCTAACCGATAGAGTCAGTCCTAATGCTGTCACATTAAAAGGAGTGCTAAATCCCTGGTCATGCGCTTCTTTGCACAAAATTCATCCAGCCAGCCCGATCTCTTGTCAGTCCCCTAGCCTCACCAACTTCCATACCTCTTTTCCTCACACACTCATGTACCATTGCTCTCCACCTTCTTGGCCTACCTTGCCTCCTCCCTCCTTCAGATTCGCTGAGATATACTGTACCTTTTTCACCATTCTATTGTCATCCATTCTCTCCACATGACCGTACCATCTCAATACACTCTCTTCAATTCGGGTGTCCACAGACTACCTCACTCCACATCTTTCATGAATCACATTATTCTGTATCCTATCCACTCTTTCATTTAAACAATTTGTAGTACTATGATGGTGTTGGAGAGGGATGCCTTCATCTGGAGGCACTGATGTAACCAGGCAGCTTCGCTGGTTGGTTATACTGTACAAACATCCCCCAACTTCTCCCCTATCCCTCAAAACAAGGATGGTGAATTGCTGGATGATAGAAATTTCAGTCTGCAGTCCACTGGGATCACATTTCAAATGAACCTACAACAACATAAACAACAACAACATACCACCAAACATATCATGACACGGAGTTGGTGTTTGTTATTCAGCAGACCACTGCATGGCATTTTATCTTAGCACTGTTTTTGAGATTAAATTATGTTGATGTTTGTTATTCTGCTCATTTCATTACAGCACAAACTCCAAAACATGAACAATGAAAGAAGAAAAGCATTCAGGAGCCGAATGCAAATCACCTGCCAGAATATGCTGTTGGCCAAGTCCAAGGTTTTGGCCATATCTTAATACCCTGAAAGTTTCATTTTGATAGCTCAAGCCATTCATGAGATATAATGGTGCTAAAAGGGGGTGATAAAAACTACTTGACCTTGAGCAGCCATTTTGCTGACCTTGACCATGACCCTGAGTGCCCATTTTCGTACACGGCCAAGATTTTGCATCTTGATACCCTGAAGGTGTCATGTTGATAGCTCAAGCTGTTCATAAGATATAATGGTACTTAAGGCAGGGGATAAAAACTAGTTGATCTTTGGCAGCCATTTTAGTGACCTTGATGTTGACTCTGAGTGCCCATTTTCGAACTCAGCCAAGAATTTGACTGTATCTTGATACCCTGAAGGTTTCATGTTGATAGCTCAAGCTGTTCATGAGGTATAATGGGAAGAGATACACACACACACACACACACACACACACACACACACAGGCATAAACATTATCATTCCGCCTCATAAGGGGGTGATGAAAAAGTGACCTAGAACAAGGACTTTGTGTATACTTTGTTATTGTCGTATGCTGCTGTAGAGTTATGTAACCACAGTTCTGTATTCTTAAAGTATAATTCCCATCATAATTTCTGTCATTTCTAAGTTGGCCTAGAAGATTATGAAACACCTCTTCCCCAGTGATTTTCCTGAGTATTTTGCCTTAGTACTTCCTTCATTTTTCATGTCCTTGGTCTGCCTCTCAGTCTTCTTCCCACAACTGTGACAGTCATTGCTTTTCTTGGTATTCTGATCATTTAACTGCCATTCTTTTTAAGCCTGTCACCTGAATGAGATACTTTTCATTATACTCTTGCCACCTCTAGATAATTAGTTGGCTTAGGAGAGACTCAAGCTGAAAGGGTTAGATATATCCTTCATTAACTCCATCACTGCTAGGGAGCTCCTTTTTTATTAAAATTATCCAGTAAAGGCCAGAAATAATTAAATAACTTTCTCATGCCAAGGATGGACCCAAGTGTAGTTCTTTTCAGATTTCAGTTACATTAATCCTTGGTGCTTGAGAGGGATGCCTTCACATGGTGGCGCTGATATTATCGGTTGGCTCTTCTGTCTGGTCATACAAACATCCCTCAGTTCCCTCTCTGTTTCCCAAAAGAAGGATGGTGGACAGCAGAAATTGAACTTCATTCTGTAGTCCACTGAGTTCACATTCAGGTGAGCACTGGATTGCAGCCATCACTACTACTACTATTACACTTAGCCACAAGTTTCGTCTTTCACAGCTGCCAGTATTCCCTAACTAAAACTCCATGTAACTGACATTTAACTATAATCCATTCCAAAGTATAATTTTAGTTAGGATGATGGAGTTTAAATAAAGTAGTATGAACAAGTGTGGAAGGGTGTGTGTTGTGGCTTTATCTGATTTTGTTTCAGAATGGACTGTAATCACCTTGTTATTTTACCTGTCCCCAAGGAGTGGACCCAGTGATTGTGCAGGTAACTCGTGTGAGGACCGAGGGAGATGGTAAGGGGGCAGGAAGTGAGACCTGGGTCAAAACACACACACGCCACCTCCACACACATGATGTCAGAGCCCTCACCCTTACTGCTGAAAACAGGCTATACTCAGGAGGTGAGATGTTCATTTTTTATCCTTCCATTTACCCCACTAATCCTTTTCTGCTCCATGAGGAGCTTGGGAGCCGGGGGGTTACTCTGCCCTGACATTTAAGGCACGGGTCACCAGGCATCGTTTGGTCATAAGGTTACTACCCAGCACAGTGAGTAGTTTCCCTGGTTACGTGAGTTACAGCAAACCATTTAGCTAGTCACTTGGTGTTGTCACCTGAAGGCAGCACTACACTGAGTGAGTGGGTGGTGGGTGCCCCCCACTTTTATAATTGATTTACTTGTGGCATTTCTTATTTTTGTTTTTATTTTAAATTTAGAGAACCTCTGAAGGTCCAGTAACTGTCCAGGGCCCAGGCAAAATGAGCATGTTCATGTGGCTGTGTGTAATGTAAGAGGTGTGAATGGGGAGAGTAAGAGGGTGAAAGTGGTGAATATGTTTAAGAGTAATGGCACTGAAATGAAGATAAAAGGATGTGAAGTGGAGGAGCAGGAGGGTGTGAAATGGGGAAGGTCGAGTACAAATGCACATGGAAGATACGAAGAAAGAATTGCGTTGGTGATGAGTGATGAGTGACAGAGGGGAATGAAAGACTACAAATGTGCCAGGTACAGTTGGAGGGACACAAGTCAAGAGTAAAGCACTGGAAATTAGTTATTTGAGAGGAGCCTATGGAGTCACATGGAGAGACAGACTGACAAAATAAGGATGTGAAGGAGCATTGTGGTGTGGATGTGGATGTGATAGGAAGTGTTAGGAGAAACACATTGAGGTGGTTTGGCCATGTGGAGAGGATGGAGAGTAAGAGACTGATGAGGAGAGTATGTGAGTGAGGTGGAGGGGGAGAGAGGGAGAGGGAGGGGGAGGCAGAGGATGAGATGGAGAGATGGAGTGGAGAGGTATATGAGAGAGGGATGTGTGAGCTTGGAGCAGGGCAGTGAAATGGTGGGGGACAGGGCGATGTGGAGGTGATTTGTTTGTGGCCACCCCGTATGGGATTAAGGCATCTGGCAATAGATAGATAGATAGACAGTTGAATGTCAAGTTTCAGTACAAGAAGGTGAGAATGGCAGTGATTGTTGCATATGCATCTTGCAACAATAGGGGTGAGGCAGAAAAGGGTTAGGTTCTGGGATCAGCTGGATAAAGTTAGAGAATAGAACAGAATATTCATATATATATATATATATATATATATATATATATATATATATATATGAGGCGTCTAGAACCAAAGGGGCATCGGTGCCAAAATGTACTTTTGAGTTATGACGCTTTAAAGTTGTGTTTATGGCAGCGTCATAGCCAGAAGGCAATAAACAAAGCTTTTATACATCAAAATGATCATCAGCGCCTATGCTCAACATGTAAAGCCAAAAAAACAAAACAATAATAACCGTAACCACAAAATAGGCAGTAAACCAAACCCCCAATTTATAAGTGGGCATAATAAAATATTGTAGGGATTTAAAATCATAGCAGAAAAAACATCAACGAATGTATTAATGTACAAAACTGTATTAACTGAAGATTCCAGTTCACTTAATATTAATAAACGAATAATTATTACTGTTATTTCACGTTTTTTACAACTAAAACTGAAATCAATGCAGTTATTATTTTTCCTCTACCATAATAGATTGAAATAATAACACTAAAAAAAAAAAAGTAGTGTAGTGCTTAAGTAAATTGAGAAGGGGTAGTGGGGGGTTAAATGCTGGGGTCATCTAGGAGAACGACATCCAACTCTGCCTCCTCAGTGCCACGCCCCCTCCCGCTGTCTCCCCTCACCACTCTCTTTTCCTCTTCCTTTCTACCTTTTTCCACTTCTCCACACACTTCTGACACTTACGAGAGGTTATAGGCACCACCTCCTCACTGTAACTATGTGATGAACTCATCTTGTCACCCCCCCTTCAACCCCAATAACAACAGCTCATCTTGTCATCAATAATCCACGATAAATGGGGTAAAAATCCAATACGTAATCATTATACACCTCAGTGAACACGGGAGGGAAGCCTCAACGGCACACCGGGTGGGCCACACGCTTACTGATTGGCTGCTCTGGGGGAGTGGCAGAGAGTGAGAATGCTGATTGGTTTGGGCTGTGTGGCTTAGATGCCTGCCTGCTCTGATTTGTTCGCCCGGCAGCATGGACAAACCCACGTGACTTTGAGCCCCTCTACCACTGTCCAGAAGGCCGAATCTTGTATGGCAACCAGTGCTGCCACTGAGAAGAGGGTTAAACCTGTTGTCTCTCCTACCTAACTCAAAACCAGTATATTGGTGGGGATGCCCCTTTGGCTCTAGACGCCTCATATATACACACACACACACACACACACACACCAGAATCGAAGAGTGTCCTGAGATGGTATGGTCATGTGGAAAGAATTGATAACAATAGAGTGGTAAAAAAGGTATTCCTGAGCGAATTTGAAGGAGGGAGGAGGCAAGGTAGGCCAAGGAGAAGGTGGAGAGATATGGTGAATAAGTGTGTGAGGAAGAGAGGTTTGGAAGTCGGTGAGGCTAGGGAACTGACAAGAGATCGAGCTGGCTGGATGAATTTTGTGAGGAGAAGTGCGTGATCAGGGATTTTGGCACCCCTTGTGAGCATGGCAGCGTCCGGATTGACTCAGTCAGATACGCGGTGTGAAGCTGCAGAATGTGGTGAATGTTTTTGGCGTATGCGGTAGAGCCAGGATTCCAGGGGCTTGAATGATGAGTGAATGGAAGTGTGGCCTATTTGGATTGGGCAAGTCTGTGCTGTCTGGACATTGCTACTCCTCCCCTTGCCCTTGGGTGGGAAAGGAGGTCCAGATGGTGATGATGATGATGATGGTGATATATACATACACATACAGTAAAACCCCTCCAATATGAACACCAGTAATCCGAATATCCCAATATTCCTAATTCTTCAGCACAAAATTTTCCAAATTTTTATGGGCTTTTTTTGAAATTTTCTGGGCTTTATCTAAAGATTTATCTGGGTTGGACGTGCTATTGGACTTGGACGTACTGTACACACAATAAAAAAAGTATTGTGCAGGAGTGTTACGATGATATCTGAAATGATCGATATAGCTTGTGTAGTGCTTGGAAAATTAATTGATTATAATCTGAATATGCATCCAGTGACAATATCAACCATAAATTGTCATAAGAAACCCATCTATGACATACTTATGTAAGCATGTTTGACAACAAGGGGGAAAAATCATCAAACATTCCTAGAGTCCATCATCCATGGCGTCAAAGTGTTTCAGGCCAAATGTGCACCGATACTGTTTTTATTGTGTGTACTTGCTTGCAACTATTCATCTACACTTCTGTGCATCTTCGGCATCTAAAACAATAACCCGTATAATTTTAAGAGTTTATTTGATGATCAGCTGCATATTTCTAATGTTTTCAAAGGCCCCTCCCAATATTTCAAAAAAACAATAGCCCAAAAGACCCTCGGTCTCCTGCCATTCGGATTACAGGATTTTTACTGTATATTTTTTAAACTCTGGATTGTATAACTAAAAAGAACATGAAAATGCAAATTATAATGAGAACATACTGTATTAATTTTTATAACCTTTTTCATACATCAGGTGTGGACACAATACTGGCCCTGAGCTACTACCCCCCAAAGACTGTCCTAAAGTTCCATGCAAACCCACCGGTCAGTATGTAGTGTTGTGTAGTGTAACTGTTTGTTTTGTGAGTACAGATAACTCATTCAATCCCATGAAATAGTTTTATTATTATTAATATTATTATTATTATTATTATTATTACCATATTATTACTATTACATGTTTTTTTTAATTGCTGCTATCTTTAAATGCTTTTGTGTATCACAGGAGATACTTTTTGAACTAAGTATGGCCCTCATGAACCCCTTCATTGCTAGGGTACAATCCTAAGCTGAACTGAATTGCCTGGAAGTAACAAGAATGGAATATAAAAGACATCATCAAAGTCAAAATACCCCAGCAGTTGATGACAACTTTTTGCAGGCTTCCAGTGAATGGCTCTTTCTTTTAAACAAAAGCGTTGTATAAATAAAAAAGCTTTAGGTCATTTTGTCATACAAGATGAGGGGAATTTTCACAAGGGGTTTCCTTTCGTCAGTAATTATATAATGATGATGATGCTCAGTGTAGTACTGTGGTGTCTTGTTCATATTAGTTCCACCATTGATAAATTGTGTTGTGAACAGCATGGGAGTGTGTGTGTGGCGGGTGCAGCCTCGTGTGTGTTGTTACGCTACTGTGATAGACTAGAACTGTGGCGTCTGGGGTGCACCATACCTAGACCATCAGGAACGCGCAAGCGCAAGAAGAAATCCAAGAGCACAGCAGTCCTCTTACCCATACTTGAGGTGAGTGTTTAAGTGTCCTTGTAAGTATATACATGTACAGTAAGTCCTGTTTGAGTTGCCGTATTTGGCATTATTTTTTGCTGTTTTGTCCATCCATTCATTATCCATCTAATAACCAGTCCCTTTTTGCCCCTTCATGAGCTGAGGGATCTGTTGACTAGGCTTCTCAGTCCCAACATTTAAGGTGAGATTGACCAGCCTGCTTGCCACTCAGTGGTGTTACAGGTTTACCTGAGCAACAGAAATTCTTATGATCTCCACCTGCATAGTGCACTTCAGTTTAGTAGACAACCAGGTGTCATTTAGTAATATGGTTACCAACCACACAGTGTAGTAAATGGCTTCCTGAATTTCAGGAAACATTTCAGTATTTGGCTTGTCAATTAGCACTGTCACTTGAAGGCAGCACTACATTGAGTGAGTGGATGGTGGGCCCCCCTAATTACCACTTACACTCCTGTTTGCCACTTGTTATTAAGTCCTCAGTGAATGACAGAAAAATTGCTTGTCAAAATTCCATTGCTACCCATAAATCTGATGTACCAGTTCCCACAATTTACTGTTCCAGTTGTGCATATACTATATAGCTGGTGTATATTAACACACATCCCTTACTTATGACAAGGATTATTGATAGTTTTTGTTGTGACCTTAGATACATAGCATAAAAGAACACCAAAAAAAGGCCACGTATGGCAAGGACTGCCCATATCACAACAGCATGCCACCTTCATTCATATGATGTGTGTTTTTATGTTTTCTTGCTGCCTCGAAACAGTTTTATTCAGTTTGAAAGAGTGCACCAGTAGTGAAAGAAATTATCAAGAGTATACCTGTCACTCAGGTCTGGAAAAGTCTCTCCTGAAATGAACAGAATAATCTTTAAGTAGCAAAAATAAAACGGTAAAATGCTGCTTGGAAATTAAAGCCTTTGTTTTCTTCTTCCATCTCTCCAGGATCGTGCCAAGCTGTTAGAGATCCGCAGCAAGCAAGGGAGGCTGATTGACTGGTGTGCTGTGTCCCAGAATGCACTGTGGATTGTGTACATTGTCTCATACAGCCTCAGAATATGTCAGTTCTGCCCTCCTGGTGTAAGTATTGTGCAGTTTTACTTAATATGATGTTGTGGTTGTGTGTATTATTTCATGAGAAGAAGAGAGAGAGTTAAACACATATACAAGCATGCTTCTGATTCAGGACTGGTGTAATTACATTGGCTGAGGTGTTTTTGTTACCTACTGGTGGGTCTTGCAGAAGATTAGTAAACAAATTCAGATAGTTGAATTGTTCCCAGCTCCAGCCTGGAATGGAACTTGCATCCATTTAGACAGCAGATAGCTTCTCTGACCACTTTATGATGATGATTATGATATTGACACAGACACTGATACTGTTGGTTATAATTCTTGCATCATTTTTTTTTTTTTTTGGCCGCCTGCCCCCCCCCCCCCCCCCCCCAGTCTGGCAACCAGGCCGGAGTGCGTCGTGTGAGAGGCCTGAGTAAGGACATTCTACCCAGCTACCAGGCCGTGTGGCTTCAGGAGGCAAAACTGGCCTCAGCATCCACCACAGGAGTCATACAGGTGAGAATGGGCTTGATGGTGGCTGGGAGGTGTAGGTGGCAGGAAGGATAAAGCAGGGTCCTACTACTACTCAGTCTTTTTCGCCATTGACATCCTGTCTTTCAAACCATTCATTGAAGCTCCAGGAAGTTAAATTGTCATGTGCATCTGGAATTGGTGGCAGGGATGGTCCAGGTTGAGCCAGAACCATTGTGTCTCCCCATTAAGCAGATTTCCCAAATGTTGCTATGCTGGGCATCTAATCCACCATTCAGTATACTAGATTGTAGCAGAGTAGCCTTAAGCCTCTACTCCTCAAAGGAAGATATTTTTTTTTTTCTGCTTTATCCTCATATGTTTCATTTCATAAGGTTGGAAGATATTTTGGCATATTTCCTGTCATCCAAAACAAAGATAAATTTTTGCTTTCTGTTTCCAGATCATCTCTATATCTGAGATTGAGGCAAACGTAGAGGGTGAAGTGCATTTGGCGGAGGGCCCAAGTGTAGTTCAAATGACCCCCAGTTCTGATGGTCACTTCTTAGTTGTGGTTGACAACAAAAATCAAGTGACAGTCATCAATATAGAACTGGGTGAAAAGTACCCCTTACCGAGGTATGACTCCCCCGTAACAGCAGTTGGCATGCATCCATCCACTCGGGTAGTGGTGGTTGCACATGCTGACATGATGATCAAGGAGTTCAGTCTGGATACCCAGCAGTACACGCCCTTCACACGACAGGCCTTGTGCGACCCCCACCCGGATCTTCACAGAAGATCCTCAGTCATAAGAAACATCAGCTTTGATCCTCAAGACTCTGCTATAATCCTTTTTCATGATGATGACTCCATTATAATTCTGAACAAGAGCAAGGCAGGGTTCATTGCAGACCAGCAAAATCCAGCAGAGGTTGATGGTGAAATTCAGTCTTCAGATGCAAATAACAGCACTTCTAATGCCAGAAGTACTAGTAAAGTTGCAAACCAACCAAATCCAATAAAGGTACAAGGTAAAATGCCTAATCCAACAAAGGCAAAAGGTAATATCCAGTCTTCACATACAAATAATATTGCACCAAAGGCCAAAAGCACAAGTATTTTTTCTTTCGTGAACAGAACCAATCGTATCGTCTATTTCTCCCATGTCAAAGATGATTCGGTGGTAAGTGTGGAGCTTAACCATCTACAGCTTCAGGAAAAACTGCCTCCTATGTTAAAACTCAAGAAATATGGTGCTGGTTGAGGAATCACTTTGTTGCTATTTATAGTTTTCTTAAACAGTATGTGATAGTTTTTTTTTTTTTTTGCTTTTATTCTTAGTCTTAACCTTGAATCCCTTGGTTATCACACGTAATTGGTACCGCACCTAGTACTGTACATGATAACAACCTGCGGGATTTATCCTAACTGGTACTAAGTGCCCTACTTGTAAACCCAAATGTTCTCATATACAGCAGTTTAGACTCACTGAATACATATATATATATATATATATATATATATACTGTTGTTGTAAGTATCAGAAACACACATAGGCATGGTTAGGTTAGTAGAAACTGATGTAAAGGGCACAATAATGAAGGAACAACATGTACGATATAGAGACCTGAGATGGGTTTGGGTAAGGAGTTCTGTGGAAAGGATGTGAAGAGTTAGGGGTCTCCACCACCGGGATTAACTTCTTGAGTAGGGCCTCATCTTTGAATCCCTCAGAGTCATCAGAAACCATAGATTTTGTCCCATCATTATTGACATAAACAGCTCAGGTGCATAAAAAAGTTTTTTAGACCAAAAATTCATTATAACAGTAGGAGTACAGGTTTTTGTCAAGCAGTGAAAACAGAAGCTGCTATAACCAAGTACATGATAACAAGGGATCACTGTATAGCTGTTATAAATACTTTGTGGTACAGATTGTTTTGTATTTTTATTCTTATTAACGATCATACTAGTCACTCATCAGTGTCTGGACAGAGTAGCCTAACACAGGTCCCTGCATTCCTGATAGGGCAATAATGGATTGGATGATGGGTAACAGTATTGATGGAGATAGATATTTTAGCAAAGAAAGTATTCAGTTACTCATCTGTACAACAGTAATGTTCTTATTTTTATGCTGTAGTAGGCAGCATAGTGAAAGTAGTCTTGGAAGCATTTGGGCCATGCACTCTGGTTCAGATCCGAGAGGTATTTCTCACATAAGCCTTTTCCACTATCTGTCTTTCTGCAGTTATTTGATCCACACATCCTCTGCCACTCATAAAGCCACCCTGTTCATCACTCACTAGGACTTCTGATACCTCTCTTAACTTCATCACCATCTAGACCTCCTTTCCCACCCCAGGGCAGGGTTAGGAGTAGCATCGTCCAGACAGCCCAAGCTTGCCCAGTTCAGTGGGCCACATTTCCATTCACTCATCATTCAAGCCCCCAGAATTCTGGCTCTATCTAATATGCCAAAAACTTTCACCACATTCTGTAGCTTCACATAAACGTATACGATAAAGTACATCCGAACGCTGTCACGTTAAAAAGGGTGCCAGATCCCTGATCATGCACTTTTTCTCACAACATTCATCCAGCCAGCTCGATCTCTTGTCAATCCCCTAGTCTCACCGACTTCCATACCTTTCTTCCTCACTCACTCATCTACCATATCCCTCCATCATCTTGGCCCACCTTGCCTCGTTCTTCCTTCAGATTAGCTTAGATGTACCTTTTTCACCACTCCATTGTTATCCATTCTCTCCACATGACCATACCATCTCAGTACACTGTCTTCATTTCTGGTGTCCACAAACTTCCTTACTCCGCACCTTTCACAAATCACATTAGTTTGTACCCAATCAACTCTCTTACTGTCTCTATAATAATTCTTCCTTATATCTTCCCTACAACACTCAACAAACTTATGTCATGATAATTCTTGCACTCACATGCTCACCTTTATTTTTGTACAGGTGTACAATTACAGCCTTTTTGCACTCTGCTGGCACAGTTTCACTCATCCCTGCCTTCTTGCATATCTTCAACAAGCACTTCATTCCACTCTCCACCGCACTTAATCATCTCTGCATACACCTCATCAACCCCAGCTGCTTTCCCATTTTTCAGTCGCTTCACAGCGTTCTTCACCTATGTGAGTGTCACATTTCCTGGCACTGCATTCATGGATCTGGAAGAATCATACAACAAAGTAGACAAAGATTTTGGAAGGTTTTGCACATGTACGGTGTAGATGGTAAGCTACTGGGTGCTGTCAAGAGTTTTTATGATGGTATTGAAGCTTGTGTAAGGGTAAATGGCCATCTAAGTGAATGGTTAATGATCCATGTGGGGATGTGACAAGGTTGTGTGATGTCCCCATGGTTGTTCAGTATACAGTAATACCATGATATACAATACTTTTAGATGCGATACCCTGGCTTAACGATGGAGGTAGAAATTGCTCCATACCCTGCCTAATGATGGCTGGACCCCAGTTTAACAATGGGTGTTGATTTTTCTTACCGATTTTGATGATATTTTAGACTAAAATTGTGTGTATAGGTTGATTTATGAACTTTTTGTAGACTTCGATTAATGTGTTTTAGCCATTGTCATTTGGGGGTACAGTTTACTAAGTTTGATTTTTTCCAGACACATTTGACAATATTCAGATTTGATTTGTTGGTTTTAGTGAGTTATTTAAAGGTGTTAGGCATAGGTTAGCTTCTTGACAGCTGTTAGGCCATTTAGATTGCCGTTAAACCTGTTTTGGGGCTCATCTGGGTGGGTTTTGGACTTGGTTTGGGAGGAAACCCAAGGCAGGTAAATGGTCCACGTTGAAATACATGTTAAAAGTACCCCGATATATGATACCCAGCATAACGATAGGGTTTTACCTAACCGATAGATCGTTAAACCGGGGTATGCCTGTATTTATCGATGGGGTGATGAGAAATAAAAACATGAGTAATGGAGAGAGGGAAGGTGTTAGTAATGAATGGTGATGGATGGAATATCTCAAATTTGTTGTATGCTGATGATGCAGTACTATATGCAAATGCCAGACAAGAACTTTGTAGACTAGTGCAGAGTTTTGCTGATGTCTGTGAATGTCCTGCCTTGAGAGCAAACGTAAAAAAAGAGTAAGGTGATGGTTATTGAGAGAGAAAGTGACTCCTAGTGTGATGTTACCGTGAATGGGGAGAGACTGGAATTAGTGAGAGAGTTCAAATACCTGGGTACAGTGAGAGAAAAGAGAGGAAAATGTGCAAAAGAAGTGGAAAATAGAGTGACACAAGGAAGGAAAGTAGCTGGTGCCAAAAAGGCCTTGATAAGAAACAGAGGCACGAGTGTTGCAGCAGCATGAGGCTTACATGAAGGAGTGTTACTGCCAACTTTAACATGTGGATGTGAGACTATGGTGTGGCATGAAAATGAAAAGTCAAGAGTGAGAGCCAGTTGAGTGACAAGGAGGTTCAGTGTCAAGTACCACCCTATAATTACTAGCATCACATCATCTACAGACTGAATTGAAGATACAGTACAGTACTTCCGTTGATGGTACACCCTCGTACCAAACTCCGCACATGCAGGGGTACGGGAAGTTCATTCTCTCTCTCTCTCTCTCTCTCTCTCTCTCTCTCTCTGAATTACCCCATCAGTTCAGTAATGTTTGTCTGTCTGTCTGTCTGTCTCTCTCTCTCTCTCTCTCTCTCTCTCTCTGAATTACCACATCAGTTAGGTAATGTCTCTCTCTCTCTCTCTCTCTCTCTCTCTCTCTCTGAATTACCCCTTCAGTTAGGTAATATTGTTTAACATTGAGATGTTATTCGGCTTTAGAGATGCTTTTTGAACTGGAGAGATTAGATACAGTATAACCCTCATTAACCCCCTCACTACCAGAGGTTTCTCCTTAGTTGAATAAATTTGTAAAAAATATGATTTTAACACTCAGTTTGAAGGGGCTAATGACCGTTGAGCACTCGCTTGGCATAAAGCAACGGTATACAGTGATACAGACAGGTCCACTATATATTGCTGAAAATTAGCCTGTAATGCATTCTTTAAACCGCACGGTATGACAGGCGCGACCATGAGATCGTATGGCCCGTCTCTTACTGATGCCCGACGTATTGTCGCAGCAACTAGTCCAATATTGCACCATATACTTTGTTATAAGTGAAACAAAAAAAGTGGATTTATTGCACAAAAGACATTTTGAGGACATTATTCGGTTTTTCCAAGTCTTGAGATGATTAAGAGTGAATGGTGTTTATCGAAATTGACGGTCTCTTCCACTTCGCCGGGTGACCTCGTGTGTCGTGGTGACGGCTCATTCAGTGTTATTAGTGACAAACCTGCATCATTTATTCATTACCCCGACTGCCTCACCCACACACACCTGCACCGTCCCCACAACACAGGTATTTTGTGGTGCGCTGTTTATGGATACCCCTGCGGATCTGAAAAATAAAATAAAATGTATTAAATACACAAGTTACATGAAAGTTCTTTCTTGCATGTCATTCTTCACGCAGTGCCTTGGTAGACTGGCAACAATCAACAATGCCGAAAATGTGGATTTTTTTTTTTTTTTTTTTTTTTTTTTTTTTTTTTTTGGCGTTGGAGACTTCTAGAAATGATTTATTTTGCATGCTACGTTTTAGCATTCGTGTTTTTTAAGAATATTAATGTCTACATAGTTTGCATCAGTAACAAATGAAAATTATGGTGTAAATAACAGAGGCGTTGCGAAATCTCCAGTTCGAGTTGCGTCCGTGGGTGGCTGGTGACAATATTGGATGACACAATGGTGAGAAACGGACCAGTCACCATTACTCGCCACTTCAGCTCCGAGACATTCATGTGGCCAGTCAGGTGAGAACAATAACATCTGCAGTCACTAGTTTCATCGCACTCCGTCAGTTAAATCACCTTGCATGTTAGTACGGCACCCACTGCATTTCATAAACTTAGGAAATAGGAAGACTACAGTAGACCGATTGGCTCACACTACAGTTTCTTGTCAAGTTTGTAACAACTCTGTATGCCCTGTACAACTGCTGTCTCAACGATTTTACTCGTCCTAAGAAGGAAATAGGGAGATTGTGGTAGCTATTGGCCGCTTACTATAAAGGCAGCATTGTTGGTTAGAGAAGCTCCCAAATACTTATTTACAATAATCGCACAGCCGTTTATTAATCCCATTTATGTATGTGGCATTCTGTGCTAGTAAATGTAAACAAAATAAAGGAGAAATGTATTATGGAGAGAGTTGTTAGTAAGGTATGAAAGAAAATACTGACAAGGAAGTGGTAGTAAGATGAATAAAAATCTCGTAAGTGTTACAAACCGTCTTAAGCAGACGAGTATACGGACTTAGTAAACTAAATAAAATCGTCCTTGCTGGAGGAATGAAGTAAAAATTCACTTCCGCATTCATACCTTATGTTCATGCTGTTATCTTCACTCATATCCCTGCCAAACACTTCACAAATAAACCAGAGTGAATGTTAACTTACGTATATGATTTGTGTGGTATTAATCATCCACTTACGAGGCCGCCTTCAGGTGACTTTTTTTTTTTTTTTTTTTTTTTTTTTTTTTTTGACCCAGGAAACCATTAATATTACATTGACTGGTAACCGTAGTCAAATGGATGCCTGGTTGTTTAGTGGGTTAATGTGCTCCAGCCAGGTGTGGCCTCTAACATTAAATCCGAGTGACAGAATCTAAACGACTGGGTCACCCACACCTGTTGTTGTTTTTTTTTTTTGTTTTTTTTATGCGAGGAAGAAGGAACCAAAGGCCATGAGCCCGCAGTAACAGTTCCCTCCAAGAGAAAAACAAAATACAATAGAGAGCCAAATTCAAGATCCGATCATTTTGAGATGCCTGGACACACTGCGTTTGAAAGACTGGAGATCATAGGCAGGAGGAAATACAGACAGAGGGAGACAGTTCCAGAGCTGACCTGTTGCATGAATGAAAGACTGGGAGTAACGATTAACTCTTGCATTAGAGAGTTGGACAGAAAAGGGATGAGAGTTTGCTGCCAGACGGGTGCTACGCGCCCGTCGTAGAGGTGGAGGAATGCAAGCAGACAGTTCAGAGGAGCAGTGACCATTAAAGTAGCGATAGAAAAGAGATAAAGATGCAACAGTGCGGCGAAGTTGGGAAGCCAGCACTGCACCATTATGGTCTTTGTGGGCAAAAATGTTAGAATGATAGGTAGATACACAGTGCAATAGATGATAGATAATCTGCAGTAGATGATAGGTTGATAGATGGTAGGATGACAGATAAATAGCAAAGACTGCTTGTTTATAATTCCCCTCAGTCACTCAGTCACCAAACATCACATCCAAGGCAAAACGAACAATGGAAGTTAAAAATGAGATCAGACAAAATGGATTATGATAATTCATTTTTATGGTGCTTTGTTTATCGTAAAGAATTTAGTAACCCTGTCACTACGATGGCATTTTGATTTTGTTTCTTCCACTTAACGTATGGGCCTGGGTTATGGGAGGGAGCTGGGGAGGTTAAAGGAGGAGAAGTAAAAGAGGAAAAGAATGAAGATGCAGTACTTTATAATCCGCATCAGGACTGCATCTTCATTTGGGAGGGTTGCAAACAGGAAAACCTTGGTATAGCTTAGGTTATGTTGGGAAGGTGTGTGTGTGTGTGTGTGTGTGTGTGGTAAGGGGAGGTGGGGTTAGAAGCCTACAGAAACAACTATCCTCCCAGTTCCGTCTGAAGAAAGTGTACAAATGGTGAAGCACAATGGAAAACCATATCTCTGCCAGTGCTTGTCTCGGATGGTTCAATTTTTTCGCTATGTATTCGTTCAAACACTGGGAAGATGTATGTGTCTGTTCAAAATGATTACTAAGTGTGCAACAGTTCTAGTCTTCGTTAATTCTCTCACTGATAGCGGTTCTTCCACACTGAATAATATCATGCTGGTAGCGTGATCAACCCCTTCAGTCCAGTGACGTGGTATAGAGAGGGACGCCTTCACGTGGTGGCGATGATATAACTGGTAGGCTACACTGGCCACTTATACCGACTTCCCATAACTCCGTCCCTATCCCCCGAAAGGAGGGACTGAAGGAGACGGACAGTTTCAGCCTGCAGTTCACTGGGTTCACATTCCAGTTGAATGAAATTGGGGCTACAACAAAAGCTACTGTCAGTTCGATCACATATTTTCGTTTTTGCTCTCTTTGCTACAGTCCGTTCACCTTACCTTGGCGGAAATTTCGTCCTTGTGCAGCCCATTTTCTCGTAGCTCAGTGTTAAAAACTCTATTACGTCTCTAGATGGTTTGCATAGCACTTCATTGTGATTAGCGGCATGTTCCATATTGTAGAGTTAATCTCCTGCGAAAGCTCAGTGACAAATTAAGTCAGTGTTATGGCTCTATATCTTTTCCATTCTAATTCTTTGGAGGTAGGCTGTGGCGACTATCATCCAATCACTTGACGTCTTCTTGCTTGTGTCGGTTCTCTTGTATGTATTTTCCCATGTTTCGCGTCACTTTTTATTACTCTTTTTTTTTTCCACTTCAGGTGACTGCACTGACTTCACTCTCACATCACTCCATTCTCAGATCATTCTCACATTGCTCACTTCACCCTTAATTACTCACTTCACTCACATGACCCACTTCACTGGCACTCCCACTTCACTCTCACTTCACAATCAGTGCATATACATTTTTTCATATAGCTACTTGTTTTTGGTGAGAGAGACTGGTTGAGTGTGGCTTTACGGTTATGTTGTGTGGGAAGATGTGGGAGGGTGGTGGCAGGGTGTGGGTGAGTGTAGCAGGAGTATCGGAGGGTTTGGGTGAGTGTGGCAGGGTGTGGGTGAGTGTGACGGTGTGAGTGGGTATGGGAGGGTTTGCGTGAGTGTGGCAGGGTGTGGATGAGTGTGGCAGGGTGTAAGTGGGTATGGGAGGGTTTGCGTGAGTGTGGGAGAGTGTTTGAGAGTGTGAGTGAGTGGCAGGAGTGTAGGCTAATGTGGGAGGTTGTGGGGGAGTTTCGGAGACAGTGGGGTGTGTGGGAAAGTGCAGGAGAGTGTGGGGAAATGCAGGAGAGTGTGGGGGAATGCAAGTGAGTGAGGGGAAGTGCAGGAGAGTGTGTGGGAGAGCAGAGTTTGGCAGAGTGGGGACGGGTTCATGAAGGTAGGTTAGAGTGTGGGTGAGTGTGCAGTTACGTGTCAGCAACCCATTTACTCTCCGTTGCCCTTACTGCCCACATCCTCCTCCGTCCATTACCTCACACTGGTATCATTTTAGATTTAGTTACAGCGCTCTCAGTCTCTATGTGAAGCTTGAACATTGAACCGCTACGTGGAATTCAAGGTCCCTAACTTTGGCGATTATTTCAGAAGCCAATGAGTCATAGGGAACGTGTTTAGCCTTTCTGTGTTGCTGACTGCTTTTGGTAATGTGAGATGCAGGTGCGATCCAAAATGACAGCACAGAATATAGGGGATTGGATTCCACTTTGCACCTCTTCCATACCACTTAGTATTTGTGTCTGGTACGGTCATTCTTGTGTTATTCATGTAATGTATGTCGATGGGAGAACGATATAACAAAATACAAGAGAATAGGAAAGTGTAACATGCGAAGTGAATCGTTAAGGAAGAGATGCAATAACGTGTCCTACGCTGATGATACTGGTTGAAGGGCGAAAAATCGATATATACTTGTTAGCTACAGGGATGACCGATTAGTATGTTAGTTAGGAGTCCAAGGCTGGGCTACCGTAGTCCAGTACATGCAAGGATTGATGTATAGTCCTTCCCCTTTGTGGCTTTGCATGACAGTTAGACCCACATTGCACTTTACCTCACCCTTTCTGCCCCTCTCCGTGTGTGTGTGTGTGTGTGTGTGTGCGAGGGAGCTGGTGATTGCAGGAGGGAGTGAGAGGATGTGGGTGGCGTTGTGAGGGCGTGGGAGAGAGGGGAAGTTTAGAGACTGCGGGAGAACGTGGGAAGGTGGGAGGGTGTAGGCAGGTGTGAGGATGTGGGAGGGTGTAGGCAGGTGTGAGGATGTGGGAGGGTGTAGGCAGGTGTGAGGATGTGGGAGGGTGTAGGCAGGTGTGAGGATGTGGGAGGGCGTAGGCAGGTGTGAGGATGTGGGAGGGTGTAGGCAGGTGTGAGGATGTGGGAGGGTGTAGGCAGGTGTGAGGATGTGGGAGGGTGTAGGCAGGTGTGAGGATGTGGGAGGGTGTGAGAATTTGGGAGGGTGTAGGCAGGTGAGGATGTGGGAGGGTGTAGGCAGGTGTGAGGATGTGGAAGGGTGTAGGCAGGTGTGAGGATGTGGGAGGGTGTAGGCAGGTGTGAGGATGTGACAGGGTGTAGGCGGGTGTGAGGATGTGAGAGAGTGTAGGCAGGTGTGAGGATGTGGGAGGGTGTAGGCAGGTGAGAGGATGTGGGAGGGTGTAGGCAGGTGAGAGGATGTGGGAGGGTGTAGGCAGGTGTGAGGATGTGACAGAGTGTAGGCATGTGTGAGGGTGTACAGTAGGCAGGTATGAGGGTGTGGGAGAGTGTAGGCAGGTGGGAGAGTGTAGGCAGGTGTGAGGAGAGTGTGGGAGAAAGAGAGAGGAAGTGAGTGAGTGTGTGTATCGGAGTGTGGGAGGGTGTGGAAGGCTTTGAGCGAGTGTGAGAGGCAGTGAGGTTGTTGAAGAGTGTGAGAGAGTGTGTAGGAAGGTGTATGAGTTTGTATCAGAGTGTGTGAGTGTGTAGGAGGGTGTGTGGGCGTGTGAGGAATATAGGAAGGTGTGGAAGATTAGGAAAGATTGTGAGCGATACAGGAATAGAATGTTTGAGTGAGAGTGGCCTTGTGTGTGTGTGTGTGTGTGTGTGTGTGTGTGTGTGTGTGTGTGTGTGTGTGTGTGTGTGTGTGTGTGTGTGTGTGTGTGTGTGTGTGTGTGTGTGTGTGTGTGTGTGTGTGTGTGTGTGTGTGTGTGTGTGTGTGTGTGTGTGTGTTTGCTGGATCACAAAAAGGAGTAATTTAATACTAAATACTGAGAGAGACAGAGACAGACAGACAGACAGACAGACAAAGAGGAAGGATGAGGGGGAGGGAGGGAAGGTCAGGGAGAGGCAGGGTTTCTCCTCCTACTCCTCCTCCATTGCTAACGTTAGGACTTATTTGCGTTGGTGAAGGAAGCCCCCAAACACCTCTGCCTGTGTGTTTGTGTGTGTGTGTGAAAGAGAGAGAGAGAGATTGTGGTAGGAGATGCGGTTAACCCTTGACCCTAAGAAGGTCATTTAAAATCACACCACAACATCACACACCACATACCACCACGCCACGCATCACCACACCACACACCACCACACCACATCAAGTAACACCACACCACATCACATAACACCATACACCACATCACATAACCTCACACCACATCACATAACACCATACACCACATCACATAACTTCACACCACATCACATAACACCACACACCACATCACATAACATCACATAACACCACACACCACATCACATAACATCACACCACAACACATATCACCACATCACACCACACCACATCACAGAACACCGCACATCACCACACCACACCACATACCACCACACCATATCACATAACCTCACACCACATCACAACCTCACACCACATCACATAACATCACACCACATCACATAACACCACACACCACATCACATAACACCACACCACACACTGCTCCTAACTGGGCAGTATTCTGATATAGGCTTAGGGGTTGTATTATGAATGGGTTGGGAGGTTTCGTAATACCTTTTCCTTAGCGATTTATTCTCTATATTACCTCTCTCTCTCTCTCTCTCTCTCTCTCTCTCTCTCTCTCTCTCTCTCTCTCTGTATGTATGTATGTATGTATACACCCAGGGATGAGTGACGTTGGTCTCTCTCATCTTAAATGTCAGGACCAACTTACTTAGCCCCGGGCTCCTTCGCTCCTCATGGTGCAACACAGGATTGGATGATGGATGGATGGAATTGTTATTATTCATGTTGTTTGAGGCTTAGGAGAAAATTTTTTAACGGTCATCGACTCCTGTTCCTCTTGAAATATTTTGATAGTCCGGCAAAAACTTTCACATCGGCCTTTTAATTTTCCAGTCAAAGTCTCATGCACCGTGAATGACGCGTGGGTTGTAAAATATATACATAAAACGCATATAAAATGTTGAAATACGTCTGTCTCAAAAGGAAAAGTTTGCGTTTTTGCAGTAGGTGCGTGCGAACTCCCGAAATCGGAGTGGTGTTTGTCCTGGAAATTGGAGTGGTGTTTGCCTTCGAAATCGGAGTGGTGTTTGCCTTCGAAATCGGAGTGGTGTTTGTCCTTGGAATCGGAGTGGTGTATTGCCTCCTTCCATCCGATGACGTATTTTTATATTCTTGACCTGTTGGCTACCGGTACCACTAGATTTTATTCATGTAAAAAGAGACATAGTTGTAAAGGGTTAATGAAGGCTGTGTATAAGTACTTCATCTTGAATAGTGTCTTAGGAGCCGAATGAAAACGTGTGATGTTAGCTGCAAGAGAATATTCGTATTTGAAGGTTGTTTTTTTGTGGTTGTTGGTGTATGTTGCTCTTATCGTGTTGTTGTTTGTTATTGTTGTGCCTTTGTATGTCTGCTACAGTACATACATACACCGTTTAGGGATCTGGCGCCTCCTTGTAGTTGACAGCGCCCCACCATGGTCGGATCAGAGTCCTTCCCCACGGCGAGGTGCAGGGAAGTATGAGAAGGTTTTGGTCCTGGGTGGACGCCGCAGCTGCTTCACTCAGAGTGCACAGTGCCAGCACGTGTAGGCTCCCCGTCACCGAATTGCTTTAAGGATGAGTTAATTTCCTCATGAGGCTGGTTCTCCCCATGCCGCAAGGAGGTATAGTACTTGTAGCCCCTTCACTACGAGAGGTTCTTCTGGATCTGAATAAACAGTGTGGCAACAGCAAAGAAAATAGTAGTAGTAATAATAGTAGTAGTAGTACCGTAGTAGTAGCAGTAATAGTAATAGTAATAATAATAATTAATAATAATAATAATAATAATAACAGACATGGTGGTCAGGGGGAGGAGGTTAATGAAGCTTAACCCCTTCAGTTCAAACACCTTTTTTTCTTTACGGTTTCCTCTTGCTTCCTTAAGACGATTTTATTGTCTTAGATTTTAAGCAGTAGACGGAGGTTAGATAGGCTAAATATCCTGGGGGTAGCAAGAATATTAATACATTTTTAATAGTGACTTACTTGATGTCAGTGATACCTATCTATCTATAGCCCGACCCCCTAATCCCGCAAAGGGTGGCCACAGACAAAACGCCTCCAAGTCGCTCTATCACCCACCATTTGACTGCCCTCCCTCATAAACCTCTCAACTCCCTCCATTCACCCACAGTAATATACAAGAGGATATTGAAGCGTATTTTGCAGAATAAATCGCGAAGGAATAGATGTTACGGAATATGAAAAAGTGTAGAATATTATCCAAGGAAGTTTGTACAGTAAATATGGAACATGATCTCTCTCTCTCTCTCTCTCTCTCTCTCACACACACACACACACACACATACACACACACTCCACCGCCATATTGTTCTCTCTCCTACGCATTCAAGGTTAAACTAATATATATATATATATATATATATATATATATATATATATATATATATATATATATATATATATATATATATTACGTTCAATTTACCAGCCACGAAAAGGAAGGAAAATAAATGCAAATAGACACTGAAGCAACAAGTGAAAGTCGTTTGAGAGAGAGAGAGAGAGAGAGAGAGGGAGATGCGAGTGTCTAAATAAGATGAAACATGAGAGAGGGAGAAAGAGAGAGGTAGAGATTGTCCATGAAACAACACTGACAAAAAAAAGCAGTCTGCTTCTTAATATCGACCCAGTTACAACGATAAATAGTGGGACGGTGAACGGTAACTTTTGAAACCCCCTGTGCGATCTTCAGAATTCAGCATTGTTTTTTTTCTTTTCAGATTAATGTGTCAGAGTTTCACAAGCGTTCGTCTGAAAACTGAAGCGATATTCGTGACCGCAACCACACAGGAAGCACTTTAGACGGATTTTCATGTTATTCTTTCTCTCTCTCTCTCTCTCTCAGCACCGGACTTTTTTTTTTTTTTTTTTACAGCTCAGGAGAGACATTTCAAGCAAGAAATGAAAATAACATCATCGTAGGGAAAGGGTTAAAGACACATATTTGAAAATACCTGTAGGGGCAGAAGCCCGTAAATAAATACATTATAAGATGATACAAAACACCTCAATAAATAGATGTGACTTCATGTATACAGTGACAAAAACACATATATGGATTTGAATTTATTTTTTTTATCTTATATATGAGAGTGGGACATATAAACACATATAAAGATTGGAAGAATATGTAGACTGGAACCAAACATATAAATAGGCTCGATAATTTGTATAGTGTGGAACATAGACAAGACGAGACCATCTGCACAGACCTGCGGCGAAACTACATGTCATCTGATGCAACAGCTGGCATGTCAGGTCAAAATTTCAAGCTGAACAACTTTGTATTTTATAAGAAAGTCACTCTGAGCTCTGCAGAAGGAGGTATTCGAACATTCCTTGAAGAAGAGAGAGGAAAAAAAAATATCCCGTGGTGCATCACTTAGAGACCTGTCGGTTTCGCCGCAGGTAAAAACACATACAAAGACTCAATAAACTGGAAGATAAAACCGAATAAAGAGAATGTACTGTATATAAGTAAGCTGGAGATGAAAAGATTCGTAAATTAAAGCTACATAAACACAATGGGAAGAGACGGGGATTATATACATTCCTATATACATTTCCATATTTCAACATACACGAGAATGCAGATAAAAGGCTATACTGTATTGGATTAATTTATACATATACACAGACCCCACTTTCAGTACACTGTGTGCTTGCTGGCCCAGACGATTCTCTCTCTCTCTCTCTCTCTCTCTCTCTCTCTCTCTCTCTCTCTCTCTCTCTCTCTCTCAAAAAAAAAAAAAAAAAAAAGGCTGACTCCAGACGGTTATATTCGACGTAAGAGAGACTGAAATGGAGAGGTTAGATCTGTCTGTGTATCTGTCTGCCTGTCTATCTATCTATCTGTATTTCTATCTATTTACCTGTATCCATCACAACTATTCATTCACCAGTTAAACTGGATTATAGAGACTATAATAATAATAATAATAGTAATAGCAAAGAATAATAATAGCAATAATAATAGTAACAATAAAGCCAGTATCTTAGTATTATTAGTGATGAGTGGATAGTTGTGGGCCTTTTTGCTCATAGTCACTCTTGTCACAATTATCACACTCTTATAGTCACTGTGTTGGTGGTGATGATGATGGTATTAGTAGTAGTTGTATTTGTAGTAGGAAAGGTGGTGGTGGTGGTGGTGGTGATCATGATGATATTAGTGTTTGTTTCACTAGACTTATAGATGGACCCTACCCATCTTAATTATTAGTGATGATGATGATGATAGTGGCGGTGGTGTGGTGGTGGTGATGGTGGTAATAATGATGGTGGTGATAATGGCGGTGGTGGTGATGATGATGATGATGATGGCAGCGTGATGAGTGAGTTACTGTGATCTATTTTACTTCAGCGTTGACATTTTTCTTTCAATTTCTAATTTTATGTGACTATTTTTGGATCCAGCCTCCCCCCCCCCTCCCGACACACACACAGTATCTATAAACGAGAGAGAGTTTTAATAGCTGTAATTCGTTCACTTTTACTACAGTTCTTTCGCCTTAACTTGGTCCAGATTATTCGCCCTTGTGCAGCTTATATCACGTACCGTATCCATATGACTGCATAAGACGGTGCTATGGCTCTATATCCTTTCCCTATCACTTCTTCGTGACTAGCATCCTATTTTGGTGTTACTCTCTTGTTATAACTCAGTATTCAGGATGGAGAGATGGCGATTTTAGGCCAAGTTAGAGTAAAAATAGTATATACCGGTATTTTCAACCTGTAGCAGCTTATATTTCATAGGTAAATGGTATTATGAGACAGTACACAGCTCCACAATCTTCCCAGAGCACTTCTTCGTTACCAGCATTATATTTTTCGTGACTGGCACCATATTCCTTTTACAGCTTAATGAGAATACGAATTCACCACTGATTTACGTCCTTTTCACACCACTTCTTCGTGACTAGCATCATTTCTAATGTTAATCTTATGACGACAATATTATGGCTGTATATCCTTACATAGCACTTCTTCGTGACCAACACCATATTCTTGTGTTAACTATTTATTAGTATAGCTCAGCATTCACGATGAAGAGATGATAATTATAGGCCAAGTCTAAATGTACGAACTTTTAACAGCTCAGCATTCAAGATGGAGAGATGACAATTTCAAGCCAAGTAAAAGTAAACAGAACATCGTGGAAATTGTCATAGGTCACTGGACGAGGGATACGGATGGTGTTGATGATGTGTTGTCTGGCGTTTGACTCAGCTCCAGGATTTGGTTGTCCAATGGTGGAGTCCTATGCGCCACCCAGGACATCCCACGTTGACCTAGCAAGCAGCACCTGTCACCCAGAGACCGCCACACTTTGGTCCTGCACGTGAAGGCGAGGAAGATGAATACACCCTGCAAAGTGTTGAGCACCACAAAGAGGTACCAGACGGCCTCCAGCTGCAGATAGCCAGCCACGATGCCAGTAATCCACGTGAAGCCCATCAGCACAGCCAGACGGAGATACATCTTATACTGGCCCTTGTGATGCCCACTGTCCACGGAACTGGGGGTCACCAGGGTAGATTGGGTAATAATTGCGGCGCTGCTGATGAAGAAAGCGCAGTTGGCCACCAAGATTATTACCATAGGTATAGCGAAGAAGATGAGTAGAGCCTTACGATGTGCAAACCAGCACCAAGACTGACCTAGACGCGGCAGAAGGTCCTCAGGCATGCCTGCCGGTTCCACTAGATCAACCAACACAACCAAGCCCATAAAGGCAGCCGGCATTATCCAGCCATACAAGCAGTAGGCCAGGAATCTATGCCACTTCTTGCCAGTCGTCACTCGCAGTTCGTGCTTCGTCATACGGAAGGTGTACCAGATATCGAAGGAGATGGCATTCATCCAAGCAAAGGAGGAGAGGAAAAAGTAGTACATAGCGGCGGCTAGGACGAAGCAGGCAGTGTGGCCAGGCTGGGTCACCACACTGGCTAAGAAGGTCATGTAAGCAGCCAGCAGGGCAACACTTAGACACGATAAGTTCCTCCCAGAGAGATTCCTGAGGCCCGGTGTGAGGATGAAGGCGGAGAGGTGGAGCAGGAGGCAGAGGCAGGAGAGCCCCAAGCCTGCCAGAGACACCCAACCCATTGCAGCCGAGAATTTTTGTGTGGGTGCGTGAGGCCAACAGACTAGCACTCCTCCATCCACCTCCTCATATTCATACACCTCATATCGCCGCCCGTATTCCTCCACGAACACCGTACCATTCTCGTATACCACGATTTCCTCATCCTTTAGAAGTACTTTGTAACATTCCAGAAATTCGGCCGATGCGTTAGCTGAAACTGCTGTACTAGTTAACGTAGGTGTAGTCTGTGTTCCTGGTACTGAACCGGATGTTGTGGTATTAGTCTGGGGAAATATTATAGGCCTGTTCTTGTCCGTCACATTCGAGGTTTCATAAGGTGCGAGAGTGGGCGTGTCAGTGGGTGTGGGTGTGGTGGTGGGAAGGGTAGTTGGATCTTCACTTGTAGCAGCATCGAGGTCTTCATCAACTTCGCACTTGCCGTATCTATATACTTCATTTGGTCTGGCACAAACGATACTTCTGCATTTCCTAAAAAATGGATCCCATACTTCAGTGGCTTCACATGCAGAAGTGAATCCAACTAAATTGCCACCACTGGTATCGGTGAAGTCAAGAAGCAAAGCAAAAGATGTTCTAGGTTTAAGGCGTGGGGCGAGGCTATATGTTAAGACATTACAGGAAAATTCACCATATCTGACATGATTACAGAGGGCACAGTGAGGGTTCCTGAAGGGCACCGTGAGGTTGTAGACGACGGCTGTGTACGACTGGCACTGGTCAGCCACGTCATCGTCATCCCAGTCGTCAGCACACGTTGATACAGCCTGAGAGCACTTTCTGATCCATCTTTTCGCGTCTTCGGGAACGACTGGTACAATGGAACATGGATGGAATTCTGTTGTACCATTGTCCTTCAGCAATAAACCCCACGTGTCGTTCTGGTACAGCAGGTTGTTCTCGAATACCTCTATGGTGAGCTTGGTGATGGGCAGGGATTTGCATGCGTAGCGGGCTTTCCACAGCCTTAGGGCCTGTGTGTCGTTGTTGCAGATGGCGCAGTAGTAGTTGGTGTAGGTGTGGGTGGAGTGGAGGCTGGTGGCGGGCAGACTGCTTAGGGGATCCGCCCTCATTCCGCCGCCTCCAGACTCCAAGCTAAGAGATCCTGACTCCAAATTCATGGACCCAGACCCCAAATTAAGGGATCCAGACGTTAAACTGAGAGATCCGGCATCACACAACTGAGCTACCTCTTCGTCGTCCCAGTCGTCCATGCACGTCCCTTTCATGTACACATCCGGTGAGTCTTCCTGACTGACGCACGTGTGCTGTGCCAAGTTGACCCTCTGGCTCTCGGCATCGTAGTACTGTGAGTCGAGGCAGCAATCAGCGTATTTGTCGCACAGTTCATCGCAGCGGCAGTTCCTCACTTGCCACTCCGGTAGTGGTTGTTGCTGTGACTCACCATCGCATGAGTCCCACGGTTTACAATTTAGTTTTAGTGCCACCAGGTCGGTGTAATTCACTCCCAAACACACCTGCACTACTGCTGCCAGAACTATGGCTGCTGTGGTAAACATATTGGACTCTCAGACGCCACAGGGACATCCCACAGACACCACCGACGCGACACAGACCGTAGGACCCACCATGAGGAGGTCTGCGTGCTGACTGAGTGGGTTGCAAGTCTTGGAGCCGCTGGAACTGGAAGGCCCACTGGAACCTCTATTTATAAACCTTCTGAAGTTTAAGTTGTGTATAAGATTCCTAGTGTATACGCCCATCTTCACTCATACAGCTGCCACACACTTCATAATGAGAGTGACAACATGAAAAAGTAGGAAAAAGGAAACGACATCTGATAACTGTTATGGAGAACTGCTTTTCTTAAGAATTAGTTGCGATCCCCTCAGGGTGGTAACAGTTGCCAGACGCCTCAATCTCGCCACCCACACCTGCGGCTCGTATATAGAAAAGATCCTAATTAATACGGTGAAGAAGAAATTACACTTAACTGCAATATTATTCTTTTTTTCTTAATTCTCTCTTTCTTATGGACTCATATGATTGTGAAGTGTCTGGTAGGTGTGTGAGGGAAGACGGACTTAAATTCAAACAGTCTTACACACAATTTGAGTTAAAGGAAGTTGTAAATCGTTGACACATGATGCAAACATTATTCTTTAGAAGATGTAGGTTCTTCCGAATTACGTATATCTGTGGATGGGATCTTAAGTAGAAAAAAAAAATATATAGAGGTAGCATTTCTAACCGTCATTATTATTATTATTATTATTATTATTGTCATTATTATTATTATTATTATTATTATTATTATTATCATTATTAACCCCTTCAATCCAGCGACGTCTTGTTATCTCCAGACGATTTTCTTATCTTTAGGAGTGATTTTTTGAATTGGAGGGGTTAGGTAAAGCCTTCATTAACTCATTCTCTTCAACACCTCCCGCCTAAGTTGATGAAAACCGCGTATATTGGTAGCATAATAATAATAATGATAATAATAATAATAATAATAATAATAATAATAATAATAATAATAATAATAATAATAATAATAATAAAAATAATAATAATACGTCCTCGGGGTGAAAGCGTCAGTAGAAAGTTTTTTACCTTTCAAAGTTTTTATTTATATTTTCATGGATTAATTTTATTGTATTAATTTTATTTATTTATTTATTTATTTATTTATTTATTGATGTTATTCCAGGGGGTTTGTTCATATATTCACGGGAGCCGAAGTTGTGTGTGTGTGTTTTTTTTTTTTCTTATACAACTGCCACAAACTTTACCACTAAATTTGAGTGAATAATAACATGAATGAAGAAAAAATATTACTCATGAGATTTCATAACTACAAGTATGTCTATCTGTTTATCTATCTGTCTATCTGTCTCTGTATATTAGCTGTCTGTATCTATCCATATATGTCTATCTCTATATCCATCCATCTATCTATCTATCTGTCTATCTATATATCCATCCATCTGTCTATCTATCTGTCTATCTATCTACCTGTCTATAGCCAGATTCCATAATCCCGTAAGGGGTGACCACAAATAAATCGCCTCTATGTCGTCCTGTCCCCTGTCATTTCGATGCCCTCCCCCCAACTCACACCCCCCTCTCTCATATACCTCTCTAGCTGCAAGTGATGTGGAGGCTTCAGTGTTAGAGAAATTACACCTGTCTCACTTTAACTTGACCTAAAATTGCCATCTCTCCATCTTGAATGCTGAGTTTTAGCAAGAGATTAACTGTGGGATACGATGCTAGTCACGAAGAAGTGCTGTGGAAAGGATGGTGAGCCGTAGTTCTGCCTTCTGCCACTGAGTTACGTGAAATAAACTGCAAGAGAACGAAAATCTGGGCCAAGTTAGAGTGAAAGTAGTATAGATATTTTATGACTACTATGCTAGGGGTGGGATTTTGAAGTATATATATATGATTGATTCTCTGTCTTAAGTTAGATTTCTTTTTGCAGGAAGAAGTAAAAGAGGCAGTAAAATGCTGTACTCTGCTTCCCTTCTTCCTGCAGAGAAAAGTTACAACCTACCATCCATTTCCTCTCGTAACGTAAGATTTTCTATTTGTAGGAGGAACGGGAGACCTGGAAGTACTCTACACTCTTCTTCCCTTGCTCTTCCTGCAAAAACAAATCACAGTTGACATGGGAGTAATCTACTGTATACTCTCCATTTCCTTCCCGTGTTCTTCCTGCAAAAACAAATCACAGTTGACATGGGTATACTTTCCATTTCCTTCCCTTGTTCTTCCTGCAAAAACAAATCACAGTTACGAGGGAGAATGGATCGTAAGTGCGTTCGTGAATACCATCTTACGCAATGTGGGAAAACTTACGCAATCTGGGGAAGTCTTGGGAAGGGTCAGTCTGGGAGGAGGAATGTAAGGGAGGGATTGTGTGTGGTTCTCTCTCTCTCTCTCTCTCTCTCTCTCTGCTGTCGGCATAATCAGTGTTAATCTATTGTAGCGACTTAGTTCAAGATGGAGATGGCAGTTTTTAGGCCAAGTTATTGTAAAAGGGATGCTCCGTCTTTACATTCTTCCCCTAGCATTTCTTCGTGACTAGCATCATGTTCTTGTATTAATCTGCTGTTACAACTTAGAATTCAGATGGAGAAATGACATTAACTGATGATAATAATAATAATAATAATAATAAATAATAATAATAATAATAATAAGGATAATAATAATGAAGGGTTGAAGTAGAGAGATACATGAGAGAGGGGGTGTAAGTTGGGGAGAGGGTAGGGAATGGCAGGGGACAGGGCGACATGGAGGCAATTTGTTTGTGGCCACCATTATGGGATTAAGGCGTCTGGCTATACTGTAGATGATGATGATAATAATAATAATAATAATAATAATAATAATAATAAGGGGTGATGGGGTGCAGGGGTGGACCCATCATTAATAATAATAATAATAATAATAATAATAATAATAACAACAACAATAGGTGATGAGGGATGGAGGGGGTGGACGCATCCTCAGTACCGTTAGTACCACTGAATCACAGGGCAGGCCGTACCGTACTTCCCCACAAAAATCACCTCGTGGACTTTCCTTTACGTCACAACCAGGAAGGAACCGGCCTTAACAGCTGCCAAACGTATGATTAGCAGTGATTTATTAGTACAGTGATTTTTGTGCTTAGCAACATCTTTGAATGCCAGTTTATTGAGGGTTGGTTGGAAAAAAAAGATCATATTATAGGACCTCTAAGCACCTCCTCCTTAGCGATTATATTGCACTGCATATATACAGGACTATTATATATATATATATATATATATATATATATATATATATATATATATATATATATATATATATATATATATATATATATATAATGTAATATTTGGGTGGGTTTTTATCACAGTGACGTCACGGCCAGGCTCAGGTTTCAATTACGAGGACGGAAAGGCCCGGGACTAAGCTGTCAAGTGATGTGCAATGTTGTATTTGCACCCGCGCTCACGACGCGACAGCTGATGATGTGTATTGGTCGATGTGTGTGTGTGTGTGTGTGTGTGTGTGTGTGTGTGTGTGTGTGTGTGTCGTATTCTAAGTGAGTGAAGATTCCTTAACACCTCTTCCGTAGCGATTTATTCTGGACCTAACACCTCACTCTCTTGTATGTCGCTGATGCAGACAAGTCGATAGATATTTAACCAGGATAAATAGCCGGCAAGAAAATATTAAGATGCAGCCTGTAAATTATTAACCTGTAAATGTAACCTGTAAATTATTAACCTGTAAATTATTAACCTGTAAAATGTAACCTGTAAATTATTAACCTGGAAATTAATAACCTGTAAATTATTAACCTGTAAATTATTGACCTGTAAATTATTAACCTGTAAAATGTAACATGCAGAATATTTACCTGTAAAATATTAAGATGTAAACTGTGAAATAAATCGCTAAGGAAGAGCTGCTACGGAACCTACGCTGTGACCTGGAATAATGCCCCCTGTTGTAAGCAGCCATACTACCCCTTCACCCTGATGACGTACTTTATATTCTACTTAATACAGCCACAAAATTGTCACTCTGGTTTTGGGTCACTTTTCAAAAATTTTCAGTGGATCAGTTTTTTTTTTTTTTTCGCCCCCCCTTAGCCTTGGTTCACATATTCCCCCCCCCCCCTCTCTTCCTGGCATTATCTGACATCAAAAATTAGCCTTTCTCACTCTGTCTGTTTTTCTTACTGCCTATGATCTCCAGTCTTTCAAACGCAGTGTGCCCAGGCATCTCGAATGAAACGGATCTTGAATTTGGCTCTCTGTTATTTATTTTTTTTTTTTTTCTTGGAGGGAGCGATTTTTGCGGACTCCTGGCCTTGGGTTCCTTCTTTCTTGCATAAAAAAAAAAAATCACTGTCCTCCCTTTCGTTTCGAGGGGTTAGGGGGAAGTTATGAGACGTGTAAATTTAACTGGGATCTGGTCTGTCTTGCAATATAAGGCTTTTTTATCTTTAACATTCTCTCGGAACGACCGGATGAGAGAGAGAGAGAGAGAGAGAGAAGGTGACAGGCATTAAGGAAAGAAACCAACATCAAAGAAAACTGTGCTTTGAAGGCTGAAACAGACAGATTATGATTACTGAACACACACACACACACACACACACACACACACACACACACACACACACACACACACACACACACATAAAAAGAGAAATGAGGACAGTACTAAGAGGAAACTACTCATCATGGAAAGAAGTGACTAGTGGAGTATCACAGGGTTCGGTGCTGGCACCAATCATGTTTTTAGTGTATATAAATGATATAAACAGTAACACTGGAAATGAGAGCTATCTGAATATGTTTGCAGATGATGCAAATACAAAGGAGAATTACTAACACAGACTCTTGTAAAGAGCTACAAGAAGAATTAAATAAATTTCATGAATGGAGTAGTACATGGCAAATGGAATTCAATGTGGACAAGTGTCATGTAATCAAGTTTGGTAAAAGTGGAAAAAGACCTGATTGGGATTATAAGTTAGGAAATAAAACCCTATACACATCAGAAAGAGAGAAAGACCTAGGTGTGATTATCAATAACAGACTATCTCCGGCTGATCACATCAGCGAGAAGGTACGGAACATGTATACACTGCTTGCAAATATGAGAATAGCATTCACATACATAAATGAAGACATGCTAAGAAGGATAATAACATCATTCATTAGACCAACCCTGGAATATGCATCAGTAGTCTGGAGTCCTCATCTCAAAAAGCATATAGACAAGATTGAAAAAGTTCAAAGGGCCGCTACAAGATGGATACCAAGCTTAAGGGACCTACGCTACAAAGAAAGACTAAATAAACTGAATCTACCAACACTACAGGAGAGAAGGAAAAGAGGTGACATGATAATGCTATATAAGTGCATATCAGGAAAGGAGAAAATAGACATAAATGATTACTTAACATATGGAGAAGCATCAGCAAGAGGACACTGCAAAAAACTGCATAAGAAGAGAGGTGATAAAGACGTAAGGAAATTCAGTTTCCCAAACAGAGCAATTGATCAATGGAATGCACTACCGAATGAAACAGTGTGTGCCAAAACAATTCACAAATTTAAGGATATGTACGATAAATATGGTTTAAGACACGGGACAGTACGAGCTTGACTCATTCCTGTAAAGATACAATTAGGTAAGAACAATTAGGTAAGAACACACGTTCAAACCACTCCCTTGGAAATTGGTCACGCCCCCCTAGGTTTAGAGCCACTGGGATACAGCCTTCATTAACCCATTCATTAGCACACATCTCGACAGAATTAAAGTCGTCTGTGGTAGCATACAAAAAATAATTTTAGCACATCGGACTGAAAAGGTTAAAACTGTCCTATTGTGTGTGCGTGTGTGGGGTGGGTGGTGAACGTGACGGAAATCCCATGTAGACTAACACTCGTAATTTTTTTAGAGTGTTTCTCATCAGTTGTCGCTATTTTACTCATTAACATCTATAAAATAACCTGTATTTAATATTAGCATTTGGTATGATTCATTTAGCAGCGTCAGTAAAATGTAAGCTTTAGTTTTCGTTCCTGGAAGCTGATGTGTTCAATTTAAACGACTGATTTTGACCCGGCACTGTACATAGCAGTCAGAACAGAGGGGTATATAAGGCGGGGAAATTGCGGATCCTGCCTAGGGTCTTTAGATTAGTTTGTCTTTATATTATAAGGTATAAAAAATATAAAACCAAGAAAAAATTAAAAAAATAAAAACAAAAAAATAAATAAATAAGATTAAAATTATTATATATATATGTACGTTTGCATGAAAATGTGTCTGTATGTATGCATGGAGGTGTGTGTGTGTGTGTGTGTGTGTGTGTATTTATATGTTTGTATTATTATGTATATATATTTAAATGTATATACATATATATATATATATATATATCCATGGCCTTAATAACCAGGGGCTTCGGCCCCGATGGTTGATAGGCCGGAAAAAAAAAAAAAAAAAAAAAAAAAGGATCCTGCCAGTCGTGAGCAGAAAAGAAGAAGCGAAGGAAGCATGATGAAGCTGATAGTCCTTCTGGTGTGAGTACAAGCATGAGTTTTAGACGAATGCGGTCACTGTTCATCATACGGTATGCTGTCCTTTTTGGTGTGAATAGGCGTGGGTGTATGTGTTTTGTATCGTGGGTGTATTTTTCGTATGTGGGTGTATTTTTTGTATGTGGGTGTATTTTTTTGTATGTGGGTGTATTTTTTGTATCGTGGGTGTATGTTTTATGTATCCTGAGGTCTACTGTATGATACGTGCCAGTCTCGCGAAATTCTGAGTTGTGGTATATAAGGTTGGGGGCTGAAAAACACTGTAAAACTGCTGTATTCTTTGGCTGGTGTGAGTAGAGATGTGAGTGTTTTCATATTTTGAGTATTCTCCAGTGGGGCCAGGAGAGCTCAGTGGCAGCGCTCGCACTTCACGACCATAGAGTTGGCAGTTCGAGCCCGCACCAGGGTAGCGTATTTCTGGTGAGAGATGTAGCGGTCTCTCCATGGATTATATCTTGCCCTGTAGAGCTATATGGTCCATTGGTGCTAGTTTAGGGGATTCAACCCTTTGCCTGTCAGTTACACTATACGATATTTTAAGAGTAGAGGCTGAGAAACAACGATGATGATGATAATGATGGTATTTTCCTTGGCACAGGGCACTGATGGTGGTGGCGGCGGCGGTGGGGGTGGCTGATGCATCTCCCTACCCACATCCAGGTACGTTCAAAATATCATTGTTCTAAGCCATATAACAGCCTATCCCCGAGCCCCTACGCCAGACGATTTTATTAAGCTTAAAGTGGGTCATAGGAGCATGTATCTTATCGTGCATTCGTTATAACCTGGCCCAGAATTTTCGTCCTTTTGCACCTTATTTCACGTAGATCAGTGACAGACGAATCCATACAGCTCTACATCCATTCCATAGCACTTCTTCGTGACCAGTATCATGTATTGTTCATCTACTGTCACAGCTCAGAGTTCAAGATGGCTGGATGGCAGTTTGAGGTCAAGGTAAAATGAAAACCGTGTAGTACTGTCACAGTTGACCCTCATGATCGGAACAACTCTCTTTACCGCTGATGATCCGTTGTGACAAGTGGCGAGGTTGTGGCCACCCCTTACAGGAAGTTGTCTGGCAACAGATAGGTAGGTAGATGGATAGATAGATAGATAGATAGATAAATAGAGAGATAGATAGATGGAAGAGCAGTAGACAGACAGATTGGCAACCGGGCACTAACCACAGCCAAGAACTAACCCCCAATATTACTTTCCTAGGTCCACTCAGTCCCTGCCTCACGGTCCCCTGCACCTATCCACCCTGCCCCTGCATACCCTAGTGATGAGGAACATGGACACACCTTAGCCCTGAAGATGAAGGGAAAAGACACACGACAGCCCCGTACAGTGAAAATAACAACCCTGCACAGTGAAAATGACCCACGACACGTCAGCCCTGCACAGTGAAAATGACCCACGACAGCCCTGCACAGTGAAAATGACCCACGACACGACAGCCCTGCACAGTGAAAATGACCCACGACAGCCCTGCACAGTGAAAATGACCCACGACAGCCCTGGACAGTGAAAATGACACACGACAGCCCTGCACAGTGAAAATGACACACGACAGCCCTGCACAGTGAAAATGACACACGACAGCACTGGACAGTGAAAATGACACACGACAGCCCTGGACAGTGAAAATGACACGACAGCCCTGCACAGTGAAAATGACACACGACAGCCCTGCACAGTGAAAATGACACACGACAGACAGCCCTGCACAGTAAAAATGACACACGACAGCCCTGCACAGTGAAATGACACACGACAGACAGCGCTGCACAGTGAAAATGACACACGACAGCCCTGCACAGTGAAAATGACACACGACAGCCCTGCACAATGAAAATGACACACGACACCCCTGGACAGTGAAAATGACACGACAGCCCTGCACAGTGAAGTTGACATATTGCATCGCTCAAGATCAAACGCCTTGGCAGTCGCAATTTGGTGTCTGATTTTTTTCTTTTTATGCGTTTTTCATGTTCATTAAATTCTCTTCGTGTTGACTTTTTTCGATGCATTATTTTTTTTTACCTGACTTTCTGGTTTAATCTCTTCGTATTGCCCTTCACTTTAGTTGCGATATTTTCTTTATTTTCGTATAATAAAATCCTGACAAGCTTATCCCATTCTGTTTTACTGCATGTTCCCTTCATGCAGTGGCGTGGCTTCGGGTTGGGGGCTAGGGGAGGGGCCGGCCGCTTCCCCCATTCAGACATTTGGCCCCTCCACCAGGACCTTCCCCCCACTTGAAAATGTGGGCTATTTAATGCGTGGACATTTGTAGAACTGTTCCTCTCCTCTCCCCCCGAATAAGCTTGCTCCTCCTCGGTCATCGACATTTGTAGAGACCCATCTATATATAGCCAGGCGCCTCAATCCCTTAAGGGTTGGCCACAAACTAATCGCCTCCATGTTGCCCTGTCTCCTGCCATTTCGCTGCCTTCCCCCCAGCTTACCCTCTCTCTCATATACCTCCCTATTCCGTCCCTCCATCTCATCCTAGCCCCCCCCTCCCCACCCCACTCACCTACACTACATTATTTCATTAGTCTGTCTTGAAGCTTAAGTTCTGGTGTTCCTTTGTTGCATGTGATTCAACTTACGTGTAACTGCCTTGAAACTGGGGGAAGGGGTGAATGAGAGGGTATGGAGTTCGATGGGTGTTGTTGGGAGGGTGGGCGTCAGTGGGATGGGTATGTTAATGAGTGGGTGTTGTGTGTGGAAAGGTGTGTGTGTGTGTGTGTGTGTGTGTGTGTGTGTGTGTGTGTGTGTGTGTGTGTGTGTGTGTGTGTGTGTGCAGGCTGGAGTTGCCCGTCTTGCAGCACTTCACATTCTCCTTTCGGGGGACGGAAGGAGCTGATATCGGTGCCACCACGTGAAGGCGTCCATCTCCAGCACTCTGCAGGTTGATGTTCCAGCCCAGAGCCCCACGCTTTCCAGGGGCACCTGGCTGACTCAGTGATTAGAATGAATTATGCTGCTTACCTCCCTTGCCCTGGCATAGCTGAATTTCAGAGTGTGCAGGTATTCAGTCAAGTTTGTGTTTATTTTCTCTGTCATTAATTTATCACATGGTAGTGTAATATACTAATATTCATCAATGGAATGTTTACAGAAATGAACGTTTTGTCACGCGTAAACCTTTATTTTGCATTTGCCAAGCCTAGTTAGCTGCATTTGTATATGGATTATTGTATTAGTATATAATTGACTTTAAAAATAGCCCAATGTGCTGCGGCCCTCCCAGGGCACTGAGTACTTCAAGGGTCCGGGGCTAGGCTAGGGTCGTCCAGTATACTTAAGGGAAGATGACCACGCAGCCTACTCTTAATGGCATTATGGTCGAAAATCCTCTAGACACCTCTTAGAGATCGAACTTATGGATGGTCGTCACTCTAACTGATAGCTATTAACAGCACGAAGGTCTTTTAAGGCAAACAATAAATTTTTGCTGAGTCTGAATCCTCAGAATACGGCACGCAACAGTGAGGAAGGAAGGACAGAGTGAGAAGGGAGGGGGTAGAGTAGAGAGGTAATGAAAAAACAATAAAGCAGACAATACTAAAGCTAGGAAGGATAAGGAGTAGTGAGGAGAGAATTTAGTTATTTTTGCACCAAAACCTATATATTACAGCAGAGTCACTCGTAATATGTTTGAGTCCCTCCGCCTGTTAGTTGATAAGGTGGTAGCTTATTTCGCACGGGGTTCTTGAGTTTACTAATTAGACTATAGTAACGGAGAATGAACCGGGAGACTTCACTTGATGGAAATGTTACGTCACACTAAACGATGACTCTCCTCACCATAAATTAAAATATAAAGAAAAGTATAGAAAATACATCTGTATACTGCAGAAATATTGCATCAAAACCTGTTATCAATATCTGTCCATGTGGGAGACGTTTTCACCCAATAAATTAATATTGTTTACTTTGCAACACTGGCATTAAAGTCAGGTTACGTAAAAATAGTATCCGGGATGTCGCACCTCACCTCCATTCTGTCATCATTTTGACAAATCATAACTAACCGCATGGGAATTCCGGACTCTCATTGGTTAGAGGAGGCGGAGAGGAAGGTTCCCAGGTGAGAGGCATGCAGGGTTGCAAAGTTAGTCTTGTTTGTGCTAGATTTAGATAATGATTTAGTGATTCTTTTATGCATAACGGCAAGGCTTTAAATAGATTTTTAAAGCTTAGCGACCTTTTAGGGATTTACGTACAGCTCTAATGATATTCTGGTTATTATCTTGGTTTTTATTTTGCGTTATTCTAGCTGTTTTTGAGAGCACGTTTAGCAATAATGATGATGGCAACCCAATGTCAACAACATTGCCAGTGCAACCTCCCCGCCACCTTCAATAAATGGTGTAGCTTTACTTCGGAACTTCATTGACAGTATAAAGGTGACAGGGTGAGTCTTCATTTAAAACATTAATGAAAGTCGTGATGAACTTCAATGCAAAAGAAGAACTGACACTAGAATCGAGCAGAGAGCCCATAGTAGTATGGGAAGTGCGCTGTACTAATGTGACCTACTGAGGTGTGTGGCTTGCGTAATTGTTTTAGTATTTTCAGACAGATAGTGCTGAGTCTGTTATTAACCTCACTGTATGCTATCTTGGCTTCAGCCTCCACCAAAATTTGGGAGGGCTGTGATCAAGATTAATGTGCTTAGTAGTTGCATAATAGGCCTAACATACATTAGGCCTATTAGCATGATGTGATTATTGGTGGGTGTTGGAGATCTCCAGTGCATATTATTTATTTCTCAATAGATCATAATATAATTATTATAGGGATGCGGTAGGTTTCAAAGTTGAAGAAGTGCTTACCTTTGAGGGTAATTGTACAGTCTCATCAGTTTTTACATGCAGTCTTTGGCAAGTAACAGCCTGTCTTGAATAACCAGAACGACCTGTGGATGAATAGGTTGCTAGTCCAGACTGACCTCTTGTTGCCTGTAGATTGGTACTGCCCATGTCAACAAACTTAACTTTTGTGCTTTTAGTATTGTATTCACTGTACCGTGTTATTTTTCCAAAATTAAAGTGTCTTAAATGAATTATGAAACTTAATTCCTGCCATAAAGTTATCATTAATTTTATTAATGGGGGATTTTGTACAGTATGTCCTGATAATTCACAAAACTCTTTAGAGATGTGGTTGTTTTTTTTTATGATAATATGGTGTTGTTGAAAGTGCTGATGAGTACTGTAATAGCTGCCTATGTAACCCCTTAGATTAAAGTTCTTCAATGTGATGACAAGTGTTTAGTTTATTCTTGATTTTTTTCAAGCAGTTATCATTCAGCTTATTGGAGACATCCGGTAATGAAAGGCTTAATGAAGGCCATATATAACACCTCCCATTCAGAAAGTTTATTACAAGCTGAATCAAGTCATGTAGGGACAGAAAGAATGAAAGAGAAAATACATCCTGAGACTGAGGGAATAGAGTCCCTAAAAAAGAAACCTTACACTGGTTGAAGGTCATGGGAAATTGTGGTAAAAGCACACCAAATGGTAACATCTTACTAGAAGCCAGTGAAAGTCAAAGAAAATGCAAAAGACTAAAAGTGGCATCCTAACATACCGAACCTGAGACCTTTGCCTACCATAATGTGCCTTTATTTAATCAAGGACCCAGCCTGGAACAACTCAACATCTTAGAGGAGACCTTTTTTTTTCCTCCCCCCCCCCACCTGAGGATGGGATGATGTGTGGTCCATAAAGCAAAGAAAGAAAATGTAAGAAAAAAAACAAATGACAGTTATCATTTGCATGCCTAGTGAAATGGGCAAAGGATTCCTTCACTCACCATTGAAGCCTTAGGAATCCCAGCTCCACCTGTCAGGCCTGAGCATCTGCACTTGTTTATGTGGTATTTTTTTCAGGGGTACCATGTATGTAATACTGAATATAAGCCCTTGGTACTCCTTTTCAGTACCATAACTTTTGTAATTATATGCTTAGTACTGTACGGTAGGCCATTTTTAAATTTTTTATTGGAGGATTTTTATTTTTTTAATTCATACTGTCTCCAAGTGATATTACTCAGTTTAAGAAGATCTGTATTACAGTATCGGGTAATGCATGAGCATATTAAGGCTATACTGTAGTCCTGAGTTGAGTGTGGTGTAATTGCCCGGAGATGGAGATAGCAAGAATATTCTGTTTTAGGTTCTCCTTACGTGTCAACAACTGGGTTGGTGGAGGGTTAGTGCCCCTCCCCGTAAAACAAATAACTCAAAAGTCAAATGGCCACCCCTTGCGGGATTATGGCGTCTGGCAATAGATAGATAGATAGATAGATTCAAAGGTTAAACTTTTTTCTTTACCAGTTTTCCTTTTGTTGTTGTGTACAGAACTTTTATCTTTTGTCATTGTGTACAGAACTAAGCTGTGTCAATATGTTTAATTCTGTCACTTTAAATTCCAGATTTCATCAGATACTTAAAGGAACCAGAATGACCACCATCCACTGGTTCCGTAAGGGTCTGCGTCTGCATGACAATCCAGCACTGCAGGCTGCAGTAGTGGAAGTAAGTATGATAATAAATGATAATTTGTTTACATTGTCACTCATGGCAGTCTTCTGTAGATTCATAGTAACAGAGTTTTCTTTATCATATGGTATCATATGGTGGTGGTTGCTGTTGGTTCATTTGCCAGCCCCCCCCCCAAAGAATTTAATTGCAGGAAGTTATTGTATACTGTAATGTTATCCTTAGTGGTAAAATTGCCTTGTAGCTAGCAGTGCAGCCCTTCTTTTTATGTACATTGTAACAAAATTCCAGGTAATACCATATTCTGGAATTTATTGTTGGTGTATTTATTCATAATACTTGGTGTAGCTATGTATTGTATTTAGCAAGAAACATTCCATTAAATTTTTGAATCCCATGACATATTTATAGTTTTTTATTTATTCTGATAGTTTTATTTACGTTTGTAGAAACTTTTTGAACAGGGGAGGTTAGAGATAGCCTTCATTAAGCCTTTTGCTACCATGGGGCTCCCATAAATTGAATATAATTGTCAGGTAGCAGTAAAAATTAACTAAAAATGCTGTCACCTGGATTCAGGGTTTAACACCATGTTTATATGTGAACAGAATTATGAGCTGCGGCCTGTGTTTGTGCTGGATCCCTGGTTTGTGGCCAATTCCAGAGTGGGAATAAATAGATGGCGCTTTCTGGCCCAGACACTCACCGACCTGAACACCAGACTGCAGGCTGTGGGAACCAGGTCAGTTTGCATGTTTGTATAAGAATTCTAGTTATAATAACCCCCTTCTCCCCTCCCCCCCCCTTTTTTTTTTTTTTTTTTTATAACATAATTTCATGTGTAAGTTGCCTGAAATTACAGGAAAATTGCTCATTAATCTCAGTAAAATGGTGATTCATCAGTTTCTCAATTTAAAAGGGGGGGGGGGAGGATTGTGATAGTTTGAAGCATATCCCTGACTTAACTGCACCAAGCCAAGCTTGTGGCTGTCACCCTTCCTGGTTTCAGTACCAACTCAAAAAATAACTCACAAGCAGTCCACTATTCTCTCATTGTAACATAGTCCCACACACCACAACACACTTACTTACCTTATGCACCTTACTTTCACAACACAGACAGTCCTTCAGCATAACCTCAGTTTAAGATCTCTGGAAGTGTCTGCCTGAAGTGGCGGGTTTTGTGCAGTCCACAGGGTTCATGTCCAGATGAGCCTGGGGCCACAACAGCAAAAGTGACAGTGATGATTTTCTCTCTCCCTCCTCTGGTAAGCAACACTCAGCAGAAGAATTATTTCAAGACTAGTGTACTGTGTTGTGATCAGTGCTGTCATTTTTTCATGATGCCTTAAATCGTTTTCGTTTTCGTTTTTAAAGGCTCCAATATGCTTGCATGTGTCGGCCTTGGTCACCTAATGGCGGCTCTCCATGCTGCACGATCCATTGCAGCCTCCCTGTTCAGTCCCTTAACCCTAAGGTCACACTTAATGACCTCGTCCCATGTCTTTCTCGGTCTACCCCTCATAACCCCACCCCCAATATTAACACTTCTCACCTTCCTCACCCAACTATCATCCCCCATCCTCTCCACATGTCCAAACCACCTCAATCTACCTCTCCTCATCACAACTCCAATACACTTCAGTCCCATCCTACCTCTCAACTCTTCCATTGTAAACCCAGCCCCTCCAGGCCTTGGACGCAGGGACGCACTGCACATCCACCTAATCATTGTCATTTCTGTACGTCTGAGCCGGCGAATGTCTTCCTCCTTCACTGCCCAGGTCTCACTGCCATATAGCATTACACTCCTAACACACGCTGCATACAAAGACCCCTTAGCACGTAGGGAGAGCCCCCTCAATATCAGGAGAGGCAAGAGCTCCCTGAACTTCTTCCAACCACTTCTCACCCTAGCCACAGAGCTAGCTCCAGCCCCACCTCCAGCACACAACATGTCTCCTAAATAACAAAACTCTTCCACACACTCAAGAGATTCACCAGCAAGTTCAATTCTTTCACGTCTGACGATCTCCACCTGCTCACCCCGGCACGCCGTACACATAAAATCAGCATTATCTCGCAGTCTACCTCTGATACCACTACATCTCTTATGCACCCATTTATCACACACACCGCACAAGATGGAATTACTTCCCACGCCCTTGTGGCAAACTGCACATGGCCACTCTCCCTTGTCTTTGACAGTACCGCCACCAACCCTAGATATCATCATTTTTGTTTTATCTGCATTTACCCTTAAACCCTTTTGCCCCATACCATCTCTCCACTTCCTAAACCTTTCCTCCGCCTCCCTTTCATTCTCTGCAATCAACACCAAATCATCAGCATACAACAACTCCCACGGGAGTCCGTTTCTAAAGTCACGTGAAAGGGCTTCAAGTACCATGATAAACAACATGGGACTCAAGACTGACCCCTGATGCACACCAACATTCACGGAAAACTCATCACTCAAATCTCCATTCACTCTCACCTGGGTGTGAGCACCCACATACATGGCCATAACCACCCTAACCAGCCACTCCTCCAAGCCAAGCTTTCTCATTGCCCACTTCACCACCTCTCTAGGGACTGTGTCAAAGGCCTTTTCCAAATCAACAAAAACAAAATAAAGATCCCTTCTCCTACCAATATATTTTTCCTGAAGCTGTCGAACAATGAATATGGCATCAGTGGTCCCCCTACCTGGCATAAACCCAAACTGCATCTCATCAATATTCACTCTTTCTCTAATCATACCTTCTAAAACTCTCTCCATTACCTTCATTATCTGATCTAAAAGCTTTATACCTCTATAATTCCCTCTTTCCAGGGCATCACCCTTCCCTTTATACACATTTACAATTACACTCTTCAGCCAATCATCTGGGACAACACACTCATAAATAATCCTATTTATCAGGTCAGTGACTAAACTCACCCCTATATCGCCTGAGGCCTTCAACATTTCGGCAGTCAACCCAGACACACCTGCTGCCTTCCCCACCCTCATCCTGCCTATTGCCTCACTCACAGTAGCAGTATCAATCAAAGGCCAAGGGCCAGACACTGGATCTGCTGGCTCCAAACCTTCCCTGTCCCAGTCAAACTCCTCATTCAACAACCGGTTATAATGCTCTCTCCATGCATCTTTAATATCCTCACTGTTCACCACTACCCTTCCTTCATCATTCTTCACACACTGCTCACCTATGACATCCTGATTATCCCTCTTCACCTGACCTGCCACCCTAAATATATTTTTCCTTTCCCCATGATTTAGGTTATGGCTGGACGTTCCTGTTGGGACATTAATTAATTGAATGATAGACAGATAGGTAGATGCAGTACTCATGATGTTGATGATGTTTAGACTAAGCCAGCCCAATGCAGTTCAGAGTACAAACAGAACAACTAAAGGAGTGTTTGGGAAATTTCTCAGTTGAAGAAATGTGTTTGTCATTACATGGTAGCTTGAAAGAAATGCAGTTGTGTCCATATCAGCAAAGGGATTGACCCTTGCAATACAATGATGTATTTTTAGATTTTATTCTTGCTTCCGCCAGTCAGTTTTACTTACCTCATGAGGTATCTCTTGTAGTGAAGGGGTTAATGAAGTCTGTATCTAACCCCTCCAGTTCTAAGTCTATCCAAAGCTAAATAGAATCATCTGGAAGCAGCAAGAATAAACCTGTAAAATAAATCATCGGACTGAAGCGATTAAAGAGGTATACTGTATACCTTGAGTGTAATGCCTATTTTATCAGACATACCATTGATAATTTTCTCTCTTTCCTTGCTTTCTGGATCTCACCATCCCTGATCCTTAGGTGGGAAAAACAAGTGGTGATAAAGATATGATGATACAGTATGTTTTTTTTTTGTTTTTTTTTCAGGCTATATGTTATTCGAGGAAAACCTGAGGATGTTTTTGCACGACTCTTTAAGGAATGGGATGTTCATAAGGTTACATGGGAAGTGGACACAGAGCCTTATGCCCGCAGTCGAGATGAGGCGATAGAAAAGTTGGCAAAGGAACATGGAGTGAAAGTTTGCTGCAAAGTTGGACACACACTTTATAACACTGAGAAGTAAGAGCTCATTCTTCATTATAAATCATTAATCTATTGAGTCTAGCCTAATTTGTAGGATGGAGAATGTATGCACTTGCTTTTTCATGTATGTAGTTTTAGCATGAGCTTTCAATACCTTAGCAGAACTAGATGTAGCCCATAGCTATCAGAGTTTAAATGTGAGGAGTGTAGTGATTTATTGCTCACACATCAGTAATGCTTCTCAGGGGTGAGTAGCTGGTCACTCACTTTAAAAGTTTGGACTGAGTAGCCCAGCTCTGAGCCCTTAAGTTGTTGATGGAACAATAAAGAACTGGAAGATGAATGATTTGATTGGTATTACAGCATTTTCATGATGAGTAATTGAGTATTTTTATTAATGCCAGACTGCCAGTACACTGTTTTAACTGTATCATTCTGAAGTTGTATTATTAATTTTGTTAGGCTACCACTATATGTTTTTATCAAAGTTAACCCCCACTGGGCCAATTCATTGTAAGGTAGTTTACCTGCCCTGAGATACTGTGTAACAGCCAATGTAAATTGTACCTCATGTGGGTTGCAGCTTGGCCTGTGCAGACCTTCATTGTGCCTGTGCCTCATATGAGGTCTGCAGCTTGGCCTGTGCAGACCTTCATTGTGCCTGTGCCTCATATGAGGTCTGCAGCTTGGCCTGTGCAGACCTGCATTGTGCCTGTGCCTCATATGAAGTCTGCAGCTTGGCCTGTGCAGACCTTCATTATGCCTGTGCCTCATATGAGGTCTGCAGCATGGCCTGTGCAAACCTTCATTGTGCCTGTGCCTCATATGAGGCCTGTAACTTAGCAGAGGATAAGGGCATTTAATAGGCCATTGAAGTGATAAGTGAAGGCATAACTAACTTCTCCAGTTTAAGCAATCTTCCTCAGTCTGAATAAAATACATCTGGAAACAGCAAAGAGAAAATAGTAATATGCATCATTGGAGTCATAGGTTAACTTCTCTCATAAGCTGACTGAAATTATTTGATGTTAGTGAGAATGAAGTTAAAGACTTCGTATTGTTTATTAACCCTGGTCTGGCTGGCTGAGCAAACCATCAACCACAGGTAAGCAACTGCTTCTGTTTGGCCATCCTACAGGTACAGTACGTTATATATACTGTGTAGGGATCCAGTGTCCCCTTGTGGTATGCATTGCATCACCAGGGTGTGGCCAGGATCCTTCCCATGACAAATTGTAGGGAAATATGATGAGGTTTGGCTCTTGGATGGATGCTGCAGCTGCTTCATCCAGGGTGCACTGTGCCACCATGTGTAGGTTCCTTCTCAATGCCACATTGTATTGTTGAAAGGGCTAATGGTGATTGTTTTTAGCATCTTTGTTGTTACCTAATGAATTATTTATATTCTGTTCTTGTTACCTTCAGATGATTTATTTAACTTGTTCATATGGAAGGGGTAATCAGGGGGATATCTAACTAACCCTTTCAGTTTGAAGTCCCTCCTCAGTTGAATACAGTCATCTAGAGATAAAAAGAATCAAATAAAAGGGCATCCTCAGCTTGAAGAGATTAAGCTGAATAGAACTGTATGGTAGAAACAAGAGTATAATACAACAGACAGAACAGGTATCATCACACTGATGGGACTAATGCCAGATATTAGATCTATTTTTTCTTATTATACTATTTTTGCTGGTGATAGTTCTCCCAATTTCATACTTTTTCCTTCCCTGCCTTTCATTCTTTTTTCTTGTCTCTGGATCCTAACCTACCCCATTTTCAGGTGCGAGGAGTTTAAAGTGATGATGATGATGATGATACTGATGTTGGTACTGTTGTTACATAGATGGCAGCCCTTGAAAAAATACAATAATTATGGTCATTTCCAGAATAATTGAAGCCAACTTAGGCAAAACTCCACTGACATACCAGGGACTTCAAGGTATTGTTGAGAGGTTAGGTCCACCTCCAAAGCCACTCCTGGCCCTCACCTCTCTCCCACCTTCCTGTACCTCTCAGTCAAACTCACCATCGGGACCTGCATATGATCCTCCAACCCTTGCAGGTAAAGAGATGTTCACAATTTTATATACATCATCATTATCATTATCGGTATTCCCATTGTCATCATCAACATCATCCATCATCATGACCTTTTTTTCCCACCTAATGATGGGCTGAGGTAGAATCCAGAACCATGGAATAAGGAAGTAGAAAAGGGGGAGAGCCTTCAACAAAATACCCAGTGAAATGGACCACAAGTTGAAGTCACTGAAGCATCACTCAGACTCCTGGAATCTTAGCTTCACCTCATGGGCTTTACCTTTTGTACATTCATATTATTTATTTATGTATTTTTTATGAGTACACATTTATCTCAGCGAATGCCTGCAGGTCCAGTGGCTCACGGTGTTCCAATCTGTCTGTATTTTCTACTGCCTATGATCTCCAGTCTTTTAAATGCAGTGTGTCCAAGATCTCAGAGTGAATGAACAGATCTTGAATTTGGCTTTTTTTTTTTTTTTTTTTAAAGGAAGAAACAGTCTTTTTGGTTTCTGACTTTTGATTCCTTCCTTGTATTAAAAAAAAAAAAGGTTCAAATCCAAGGAATGGTTGTTTTATTGATCACATAGTACCGTATACGCTCGGGTGAGTGACTGACACTCTTGCTTCAGCTACTTCAGTCTGGTGGTGAATATTTGTATTTTATTTTAGATCCCTTCTGTGATGATATTAAGTTAAGCAGAGATTACTTGAACTGGAGGAGTTAGGTATGGCCCATGTATATATCCTTTTACTATTAACAGACCTATCCAAAGCGAAATAAAATTGTATAGTACAGAAAGTATGAATAATTATACAGCAATAATAATAATGATATAATAATAATAATAATAATACAATAATAATTATCCATCTGTCATCCAATCCTGTGTTGCCCCCTGAGGGGCATAGGAGCCCGAGGCTTGGCAAGTTGGCCCTGACATTTATGATGAGAGTGATATGATGATGATGATGGTACTGTATAATAATGCTAATAACAATAGCTATAATAATAATAATAATAATAATGGTAAATAATGATGCATGTTACCATTTGTAGAGCTTGGTGTGAAGGAAAGCGACCTTGAGCCATGCCTGTACCCTGGAGGGGAGACTGAGGCCCTGGCCAGACTCGACAAGTACATGGAGCGCAAGGTGGCTCTGAGTACTGTTGTTATTTTTATACTCATATAGATTATAGTTTGACATGGTATGGTATATTTATGTATAAATGTATGTAGTGTACTGGGGCATATCCCCCCTATAAATCCATGCCTGTTGTACAATACCAGTGTAAGTAATATTGAACCATTGATGTTCTGTTTACCAGCATAAGATTCTGTGATCACATCATGAGTCATTAACCACTTCAGTGTTAGAATGTCTATTATATTTAATTTTAAACAATAACTTTCTCCAGATGAGTCCATTTAACTATGTACAGTATAGGTGTTTCAAATTGGAGAGATTAGGTAAAACTTTCATTAATCTGTACAGTATTAGGAAGCTTTCCCATGTTAAATAAAACTGCATGGAAATAGCTAAGATAACTAATAAATACAGTGTCTCACGAATTCAGGGGGTCAGATACCAGTCAGTTAAAAACTTACCCTTGCTATTTACTGTTTGTTCTGCCATGGATGTTTAAGTTTGATAAGCCCTAAATGTCTCTCAGAGCCATGGTACCAGCACCACCATCCTCAACCCATACCTAATCTGACCTAAATATGACTAAACATAACCTAATCTTTCGTCTTCCTCTGGTCAGTCATGGGTGTGCAAGTTTGAAAAGCCCAAGACGTCCCCTAATTCCCTGGTACCCAGCACCACCGTCCTCAGTCCGTACCTCAAGTTTGGCTGCCTCTCACCACGCACCATGTACCACCGCTTAGCTGAGGTAAAGTAGGGAGGTACTGTAAGGCCTGTATTCATGAAATATAAAAGAAAAGATGTAATCATATGGACTATATTCTGGGTCACATAGTAGGCTTTGTAGTGCCTCATCCTTATGTATGTTTTTGCATATTCTGTCTATCTGTCCATCTATAGCCAGTTGCCATAATCTTGTAAGGGGTAGCCATTTGACCTTGAGTTAGTTGTTTTATGGGGAGGGGCACTAACTCCACCAACTCACATGTAGACACCTAGGAAACACATATGGGTTGGTTGTATGGTTACCACCTGGTGTTGTAAATGGTTTCCTGGCTTACAGGAAATCATTAGGTTTGTCACTCAATGTAAAGCAACATGAAAAGGAATGAAGAGTAATGAAAAGTGACAGGAAAGATGGGAGATATAAGAGGAGAGGAGGGCAGACACAGAAAAAATTGATAAAGGTGAAGGAAGAAATAGGCAGTCGTACTTCAAGTGAGTGGATGATGGTCACGTGATAATAAAATATAATGTTTTTATCTACCACCAGGTGTACCGAGGCAGCAACCACACAAAGCCGCCTGTATCACTAATGGGTCAGCTGCTGTGGCGGGAGTTCTTCTACACTGTGGGCTCAGTGACTCCTAATTTTGACCGCATGGAGGGCAACCCAGTGTGTCGGCAGATTCCATGGGTCAGAGATGAGAAGCTGATGAAGGCTTGGGAGTTTGTAAGTTTGTGAATCTCTTTTGAGTAAGTCCTCATTAATATTAATATAGTGTATGTTTGTGAGTATCTGCTGAGTAAGTTCTTGTTAATATATTGTAAGTTTGTGAGTGTCTGTGGTGTTAGTCTTCATAAGTACGGTATATTGTAACTTTGTGGATATCCGTACAATAACTCTTTATTAATGTAGGGAGTTGCTTTGTTATTAAGTTGCTTATGAATTTGCACTATTTCTTCACTTAAAGTTACTTATAATTTATCATCAGTTTGTTTTGAAGTCAGAAAAATGCATCATAAAATGAAGACTTTCTGTTACACTTACCACTTATAATACGGTACTTTATAGATTAATAAAATCTTGTCATGGTCAGTAGTAAAATTCTAGTTAATTTATGTTCAGATGTGTTTTATTTTGTTATTGTAATTTAACTACAGTCACACCTCTCTTAAAGTCTGGGACATGTGCAGACAGAATGCTTCTAAAAGTTAAACAGCTTTAGAGATAAAAAATGTGTCATCATATTCAAGGAGCAAAGTTGGATAATGTACACTTGGTGATGTTGCATTTGTCTGGGCAGAACCAAGTTCCCTTTAATTGATGCCCGTTGATGTGTTATAAATAGAATGTTGAGCCTTAGTATTGTCTTATTCTGCTACTGAGTGATAGGAAATAGGCTGTAAAAGAAAAAAAATTGGTCAAGTCAAGGTGGATGAACTCCGTTGTGTGCTGTTGTGTTCATCAGGGCAAGACTGGGTACCCTTTCATTGATGCGTTGATGACCCAGCTGCGGAAGGAAGGCTGGATCCACCACCTGGGCCGTCATGCTGTGGCCTGCTTCCTCACACGTGGTGACCTCTGGCAACCCTGGGAGGATGGCATGAAGGTATACACACATGTTGACCCTTATTACAAGGCTCTCTAGCTACTCATTAATACTCTACCTTGTATTGTTGATATATATTATGATGATTATTTAATTTTCGAAAGACCTCTCACTAGGGAGGGGTTGAGTCTGTTAATCCCTCCAGTAGAAAAGTCTCCCCTAAACTAAAGAAAAGTATCTGAAAGTAGCAGGAAGAAAATGGGAAAAAACATCCCTTGTCTAAGTAGGTTAATAAAACATCTGAAAATGAGGACTTACGGTATTGATTTTGTCTTACAGGTGTTTGAGGAGCTGCTGCTGGATGCTGACTGGTCCCTTAATGCAGGTAACTGGATGTGGTTGTCGGCCTCAGCTTTCTTCCACCAGTACTTCAGAGTCTACAGCCCCATCTCCTTTGGGAAGCAGACTGACAAACATGGAGACTATATTAGGTATTGGGCAGGCCTTGTTGAACTCCTTAAGCCCACTGATCTAATCTTTATTTTGTTTCTGCCATTTCTGACCAATTTTATTCAAATTTGGGTAGATCAGGTACATTCAGTCCTTTTTTAACCCCTGCAGTCTGATGATATATTCTTTATTTTGCTCTTGCTATGCAACTTATGAAGCTGATCCACCAATTTCTTCCAGAATACATAACCAGTTGTATAGAAAAAGTAATATGCAGGTATATCTGAACAAATCCCTGATTTGAAATGATGACTGCTTGTACTCGTATGTAGTATATTGAACGGCTTTTTTTTCTTTTTCTTAGGAAATATCTACCCCAGCTAAAGAAGTACCCTGACAACTACATCTATGAGCCGTGGAAGGCACCGCTGTCCGTGCAGAAGGCCGCTGGGTGCATCATTGGGCAGGACTATCCACGGCCCATTGTTGACCATGACATTGCCAGGAAGACAAACCTTGACCGTATGAGTAAAGCTTATGCTGCAGGTGAGTGGGTCTTGTAGTAGTAGCAGTAGTAACAGTATTAGTAATAGTAGTACTGTAATATAGGAGTAGAAGTTGTATTTGTTGTCAGTGTTGTTGTTGTTTTAGTTGTGATGTTGTAGTTGTTATATTGTTGTTACTGTGACCCCAGGCTCATCTGACCATGAACCAAGTGAGCCACAGGTTGTTGTCCTTCTCTTGTAGTTAACCATTGTCCTTTGGGGGGGATAGGGTGGTAGATGAGGGGATAATTGTATAACCAGGCAGGAGTTGCTTGGCTAGATTTGCTCCATCACATTAAGGCTTCCCTCTCAAACATCAAGTAACCTAGAATAAAACAAAAAATTGGTATTGAGTAGAACTCATAGTGCAGTATCTCACGGTCCTTTGCCATGTGTTTTCGAATGTGAAGCACCACAGGAGTTTTGCCACAGGCTTATTAAGTCATTAAAAAAAAAAAAAAAAGTGCTGAACATTAGGCATGTGAGATGGAGCCAGGATTCCAGAGGCTTGAATGGTGTGTGAACGATTGTGTTGCCTGTTTCATGGGGTATGCTTTTGATAATTCTTCCACTTTCATACATTAACTTTCTTACGTTCTGGATCCTACCTCATCTCATCGTTAGGTGAGAGAAAGTCAGGTTAATGATTATGATGATATTTATTGGTGGTAGATTAGGGCACGCACCATCCACTCACTTGATGTAGTGCTGCTCTCGGGTGACTGCCCTTTCCTCTCTTCCTTCCACTTCTGTCTTTCTTTCCTTCATTCCTTCCTCTTCCTTCTACCTATGGGTGACTCTACACTGAGTGACAAGCAAAATGATTTCCTGTACACTTGGAAACCATTTACTGTGCTGGGTGGTAACCATATAATCAGATCATGGCGCCTGGTGGTTTAGTGGATGATTAAGGTTCTCCAATTGGATTGAGCTTGTGCAGGCTTATATACAGGGGGTGGTTGGGGTTTATTGCTCACATAATGCCACTCAGGGATGAATGAGGCAGGTCACTCTCATCTTAAATGTCAGGACCAACTTACCTAGCCCTGGGCTCCTACACTCCTCATGGGGCAACACAGGATTAGATTATGATGATGATGAAGATGATGATAGTATTATGAGTTGGGGAGGGTCAAGTGCAAACAAATGTTGAAATAAAAACTTGAACAAAAGTCACTGGAACTAAAGTAACCAGTGTTTTGTCTTCATTACAGAGAAGAATAAAAATCCTCCCACAAGTAATGGTTCACCTGCAAAGAAGAAAAAGAAATAGCTATAAGTGCAGCACTGTGTTTAGAATATGGTATATCAGGCTATTTCTACTTGGTTTTATTTACCTTATGTGAGCAATTTAGTAGTGAAGCAATCTATGTGTATGTCTGACCCTTCCATTTTCCAAAGACTCTTGTAAGCTTAATAAAATCATCAAGTAATAGGAAGAACAAAACAGAGAATGTAGGAGCAAAGACTCTTGTAAGCTTAATTAAATCATCAAGTAGTAGGAAGAATAAAATAGAGAATGTTAATCAAACTGAAGGGGTTAGTTTTATGGAATACAGCACTTACCCGGTATTTTTTATTTTATTTATTTTTTAATGTTCTTAGCATGATAAATTTCTGATACAGCAGAAATAGAATGCAGTAAAAATTAAATATAGTGATGTGTATGAAGTAAGTATAAATAAAACAGCAAATACAAAACAGCTGACTCACAGACAGGTTCATTTTCCATAGATTGATAACACTAAGACACTATAGCTAGATTAATCTCATCTCACAGATAACTGCTCTTTCTCCCTATTGAATTCTGAACTCTCATAGGACATAAGGAGTATAATATTTTGCTATCTCTGAAAAAAATGGTAAGGAAAGGATGTAGAGATGTTACATTATCTTATAGAGCCATTAAATAACGAGGAATACGCTTAAAAGGACAGCAAAAATCTGTCAGGTGTGATCAGACTGACTTTAGCAATAGTTTTACCCCTGCATCATGATGACATATTTTTCAGTTTACCTAGCCTGCATTCATAGGCTCTTATTTAAGTTAGAAAAGAACTTATAATAACGAATGGGATAATGGAGGCTATATTTAACCCCTCGAAGTGCAAATGTCTCCCCTTACCTGAATAAAAACGTCTGGAGATACTGTAGCAAGAAAAGCAAAATGATGTCATTGTAATGAAGAGGTTAATCACTGTACACACTAATGAGTAGCATGAGTGCGGTATTGAAGATACATTTATTGATGCTTCTGTTAACCCTTAGATACCAGTTATATCTGTTTTGGCTTAGGCTTGCTCATACTGTACTTGGCTTCAAGGAGCCATTTCAAGCAGGAGGGGATAGATGTAGCCTTAATTAAAACCTTCACAACTGGAGATCAGTTATGACATAGAATAAAATCACTGGGAAGTTTGTATAGTATCGCATCATTTATAAAGCAAGAATTGATCATCAGAGCTGGGTTATATCCTTAGTTACCACTTTAACATCATTGCCTAAAGAGATTGTTGCCTGAATGGGTAGAGTAACTGACAGCGCTTTAAGTTGTGTGTATCTCGTTCTTGGAATCTCAGTCTCACACACTTTTCGTCACACTCATCAAACCTCACCGGCTTATACCCACTGTGTTAGTCATCTCACACCCACAATATCTCCAGTCACTTCATCTCACGCCCACAATATCTCCAATCACTTCATCTCACACCCACATCTCCACTTACTGTACTTCATTTCACACTCACAATATCTCCAGTCACTTCATCTCATACCCACAATATCTCAAGTCACTTCATTTCTCATCCACATCTCCAGTCACCTCATCTCACATCCACAACTTCAGTCACTTTACTTCATCTCACCCACAACATCTCCAGTTACTTCATCACATCCACAACATCTCCAGTCACTTCATCTCTTTTCCACAACATCTCCAGTCACTTCATTTCGCACATACCCCTTCATTACAAAATGCCTTCGTGGAGCTGAATTGTATGGAGTAACTCATTAAAACACAGCATTGAATGAGGTTAAATGCCATATACTTTTTTTTTTTTTTTTTTTGGTACTCGTGTGTACAGTATTGTAGTGGTTGTCAGATTTTTATATGTATTTTTGGAGTGTATATTTGTAAGAGGTTCTATCTCCTCTATAATTTAAATATGATTTATTTAGTATTAAAGAAGCAAAGACACCAAGGTTAAGTTTTGAGAAACCAGGATCTAAAGTGCCTCAATTACTTTGGTTAAATTTTAATAGCTAATAGCTTATTTACAACACATGAGGTATGAAAATATTTTTCTGGAAGTTCTCCATCACTAAGTGAAGAAAATGAATGATTTTGGAAAAATTTTGCTGAGTCATCCTATTTTTTTAACCGGGTAATTTCACATAAATAGTGACACATATATATTTAATTTTCCACCCCTTACGTAAGGACTAAATATGTAAGGAAAAATAAAACATTTGCAGATGGCATCTTTGCCCTTTCAATTCTACATGCGTCATACATGGGGAGGTGTTAGTACTTTTTTCACTCTAAAATGACCTAGAAGTAGAGCAGAGTTGTACCAAGAGATTAACATGAAAACATAGCACTAGTCAATAGTCATGAAGAAGTGCTATGGAAAGGATGTAGAGCCATAATATTGTTGTGTTCTGGCATTTTGTGAAGGGAAATAAGTTGCAAATGGACAGAAATCTTGGCCAAGTTAAGGTGAATGAACTGTAGTTGAATAATTGCAGTTGTGAGTTGGTAATATTAAGACTGGGTTCAGTCTTGGGTATAATGAGGAGTACTCTTAATGGCTTGAATTTCTGTAACCCCCTTGATCAAATGATGTACAGTACTTTCTATGTTGTCTTTACTTCCAGGTAATATTATTTATCTTGGGAAACTTTATGAACTGGAAAATGTAGAGTGGCCTTCATTAACCACTTTACTACAAGATATCTCCCCTAAACTGAACAAAATAGCTTTGTAATGGCAAGAATTAAATAGAGAATACAGGATTGGATTGAAGGGGTTAATACAGTCTTCACTGCATATGATTCACTAACATGTCACATGAACACCCTTGCAAATACCATCCCATCGCATTAGTTCTGAATGAGATATGTTGGTACTCACTGTTCAGTAATTGTACCTGAGTGATGATGTGAGGGTGTGTAGCATTGTCTGTTGGCACCTTGGAGGACTGCTGGTTCTCAGGGAATTGACTACTTAGAGCAGTGGTTCCCAAACCCATGGTTGTGACCCAAATGAGTGTCGCAGGATGGTTTGGAAAAAAAAAGAGGTAATACTGTACTGTAATTAAAAAAAAAAAAAAATATGTTAAAAGTATAAACATCACAGTTTTGGAATATAAAGTGTCATTGAGACTCAGGAACAGGAAAAAGTTGAGTAATAAAGGATCGATAAATGTATGAAAACTCCTGATGCACTTGAGTCTTTTCATGTCCAATATTGGATGAAACTAAATGAGGAAACACTGAAATTATGTTTCCGCCCTGAGGGTCGCCAGGCCAAAATACTTCTGTGTTCAGGGTTGCAGCCATAAAAAGTTTGGGAAACACTGACTTTGAGTATGTCTAGGATTAGATGTAAAACAACGTATACTGTACTTTATTTAAGTAATTCTTTTTCAGGCTGATATGTATTTGTTTGTTTTTAACAGGAATTACTCTTAAGTTAGTTATTCACCCTCAGCAAATTAAGTTCATGAAATAATAAAAAAGTACACCATTTGTTTTATTGTTAAGGTAAGCTTCCCATGAAGATTTATTATATTTACCTCTTTTGTTAGTGGTTGGTGGGGGTGCTCACCATCCACTCACTCAATGTAGTGCTGTTCTCTGGTGCCTGCCCTTTCCTCTCTTTCTTCCTCCTTCCTTCCTCCTCTGTCTTTCTTTCCTCCATTCTCTCCCCTTCCTTCTGTTTATGGATGACTGCACTGAGTGACAAGCCAAATGGTTTCTTGTACACCAGGAAACCCTTTTCTGTGCTGGGTGGTAACCATATAACCAAATTATGGCACCTGGTGGTTGATTGGGTAATCAAGGTGCTCCGGTCAGATTGAGCTGTTGCAGGTTTATGTCCAGGGGGTGTTTGAGGTTTATCCATCCATCCATCCATCATCCAATCCTACATTGCTCCATGAGGAGCATAGGAGCCTGGGGCTAGGCAGTTTGTCCTGACATTTAAGATTTGAGGTTTATAGCTTAAGTAATGTCACTCAGGAATGAGTGGGGCTGGTCACCCCCATCTTAAATGTCAGGACCAACTTGCCTAGCCCCAGGCTCCTATGCTCCTCGTGGGGCAACACTGGATTAGATGATGAATGAATGAATGATCTCTTTTGTTTTTTAAAATTGTACCAGGTGAGTACCTCAGTCAAAGCACAGAATTCCCAGTCACTGTATTTTGTGAATTCTGTGTGGAGATATTTTCTCTTAGATGAGGGCCATGGCCAACGGCCATACCACGTTGAGTACACTGTTTCCCGTCCGATCAGCGAAGTTAAGCAACGTTAGGTCTGGTTAGTACTTGGATGGGTGACCGCCTGGGAACACCAGATGCTGTTGGCATCCCTATGTGTCAAGTGGGGTTGGTGGAGGATTAGTGCCCCTCCCTGTAAAACAATTAACTCTAAGCCCTTGGCCACCCCGTGTGGGATACATGGCGTCTGGCAATGAATGAATGAAAATGAATGAGGGCCATCTCCTGCACATAGAAGGTGTTATATATTTCTTCTGGAGTTCAAGCCAAGGAAGGGGTTATCTGGACTTGTGAAATCTTTCCCCACATCTGTCAACTTGACCCTGTTGATTTGTGGCAAGCCACTTTAGTCAGGGGTTATCATTAGCAGCTGAGTGCAAGGCATCAGTCATACTTTAAGCACTGTTGGCCTTGTCCTGGGGAAGTTTGGAGGGTTCTAGGACAAAGATGGCTGTGATAATGGGGGGGGAAGGTGTTGCATATAGGGTATCAGTGAGGAAGTGTGGTTTTCCAGGCAGGTAGATGGTATCAAAGGTGATCTGTGCAAGAATTTCACATACTGTAGGCAGATTCTCTCTCTCTCTCTCTCTCTTTCTATCTGATCAATTCCCTGAAGTGTTCTCTCTCTCTCAACAGCATCGCTTCCTTCCCTGAGTTGTTGGGTTTAATTATAATCATTATAGCATCAATGTCTTCCACACTGGGAGAGGTGGCGTGAACACATGCTTTTTTTTTTTTTTTTTTTTTTTTTTCCCCCCAGATAATATCGCATCGCTGTTGTCAGGAGAGGTGTTACTGTGGGGAGGTCACAAGCTCGCTGCTTGGCAACAGCGTTCACGCTTTTTTTTTTTTTTTTTTCATCTCCTTTGATTCTTTTTCTTTTGGGCACATGGAGTGCTCGTCTTAATTAAAGTATTAGGTATCATGGGGCCATTAACACTGACCTGTGCTTAGTTACACATTACATTCAGTAACTTTTCATTGCGAGTTCATATTGTCTCATTAGGTACATCATTGCAACAGAAGACATAACTGTATTTTACTACTTGAACAGTGTCTTGAGACTGGTTCAACAAGCAGAAATCAGCTGTAATGGAACACGGCCGCAAGGGTTAAAACACGGACCACTCAGCTGATCACGGTGTTGCAGGGGGAAACTTGATTCATCACTTACATTTCGTCATGGTCTGTATTTACCAGTAGGATTGCATAAAGTAAGAGTGGTACAAATATTTTTTACAATGGTGTAGTGTAGTACTAGTTGATATAGACCTGGTAGTGTCCGGTAGCAGTAAAATGATAAAATGGCCTGGGAAGGCAGCAGTGGAAGTGTGGACCTTGTAGTGTAGTTGACAAACGCGACAACCAGTTCGTGCCAGTCGTCTGTCAGTCCGCTTGTCTCGTTGGTGCTCTGTGTTTGTGTGAAACTGGTAGTACTGGATTTGCTACCATTTGCCGTTGTAAGTATTTGGTAATATGCCATACCAGCATAGGGAATTAGGAGTGATGGAAATCTACGGTAGACCAGTGCCTTACAGAAGCTCGTTTACCGATTTTTCACATTTTTCACGATCTTTTACTGAGAAATTGCCCATTTAAGCACCATTGGTACCAAGAAGCAGATCTGCCTATTAACTTTAAATTTATAGTACCATTTGTGTGAAAATTGATATTTTGGAACGTCATAGGCAGCATTATTGTCTCTCGATAGATAGAGTAGCCTACCATTGGCATTGGTGAATTATATTATTTTACTGGGAGTGTTTGCCCAGAGCCTATCAGTCAGTAAAACTAAAGGTAGAGGCTGCAATGCTGATCTATGCAACTTAGGCCTTTGAGCCAGTGGTGGGCTGTTCACCCAGTGTGCTGGAATAGAAAGCCGCTTCATTGTCTAGGTTACCACAGGTACCTTGCTGATGTGTTAGTACATACTCATTTTACTTATCAGCTCATAAAAGGGTGGATGGACCCTCGAGTCGAGTGACGCCAGCTGTCCTCACCAAGATTTCAACCATGGTGCAATTGAGCTGGCAGATTTGCAGTCAGCAGTGTGGACGAGACAACTAGGTCATGCTAGTCTTGTGTCATAGGTTCCTTGTCTTCCCTCACACTGTTGCTGTGTATATGTGAAATTGATAGCCTTGCATTCACCACAAATGGCCTTCGGTATTTCTCTGACAGGTGATTTGCCACGTCTGGCATGGAGGAAGAATAATAAAGAAGAGCTGTTGTTATAAGTCACCTAATCATGTTCTATTTTAAAGTTGTAAGTAATGTGTTGAAAAATTTCTTAAGTTTCATTGCTGTCTATAGCCAATTTACTGGTTACTCCAGGTTATGAGTGCCAGCTGCATAAAAAAAATTGTGATATTTGGATGCATTGTAGTCAGCATTAATATTCAGTAGTTAATTGATGTCAGTGGGAGTGTTATCATTTTGCTTTGTAGGGACAAACTGCTTTAAATCCTTCAGGATAGTAAGTGACCTGGTTGTGCCTTGCCGGTGCCTGGTGAATTGAGTTGGGATATAGCAACTTCAATGGAAGGGGTTAGAAACGTTGTTGCTGATGTGTCAGTCGTAAATGTTGGTAGTTACACATTTTTGTCAAATTTTCTTTAGATTTCCCCAGTTGATTTTATATTTGTTTTTATGGCCTTATGCCCAAATATTAAATAGCAGTGGGAAAGGCAGGCCCCTGGTTTGTGGCAATTGTGGGGGTTCTCTGCCTATCTCTTTGTTTGTAGCCTTATGCCATAATCCCATAAGAGGTGATCATAAACGAATTGCTCTCATGCTGTGTCATCTACTATTAGGCTGTGCATTCTCCAGTTCGTACCACCCTCATTCCTATACCTCCCCACACCATCCATCAGTCTCCCTTCCTCCTTTCCCCTCCACATCACTCACATAGGCTACACTCCTAATCAATCAAATTCAGGACTGGTACATTGGTATTAGTAGGGCTATTTTTATGGCATTTAGGTGGGTCTTGCAGAAGATCAGTAAAGTCTTGTAACAAAATTCTTGAAACTTCCCAGCCGTAGCCTAAAGATTAACTCACATCATTTCAGACAACAGACCACCTCACAGCCACTGGACCACCATGGTGATATTTCATTTGATACAAGTGCTCATATGTTTACCAATGATTTGTATTTGCTTGACCCTACATATTGCTATATTTTAATTTAAGAACTCTTTAGAGATGCAAACCAGCTCTCATTTCCAGTTGGGAACATCTATCTATTGTCGGATGCCATAATCCTGTATGGGGTGGCCATTTGACTTTGAGTTATTTGTTTTACAGGGAGGTGCACTAACTCTCCACCAACCCACTTGTTGACACATAAGGAACACGTTTGGTTTGGTTATATGGTTACCACCCAGCGTTGTAAATGGTTTCTTGGCTTACAGGAAACCATTTGGCTTGTCACTCAATGTAAAGCCACCTGTAGAGGAAAGAAAAGCAGTAAGAAGTGACAGGAAAGATGAGAGAGATAGGAAGAAAGGAGGGCAGGCACAGAAAAAGAATGATAAATGCTAAGGAAGAAGTAGGCAGCATTACATCAAGTGAGTGGACGATGGTCACCACCAGCTACAGCAGCTACTGTATATTGTCCTTAACTGTCCGTAATTTTCAGGTGCACCATGGAAAACAATACCCCATTGCTGCGTCTGGCCACATATATGTGTCCAGGCATTCCAGTCGAATACTATGAATTTCTGGCTGAGTACTTGGAGAACAAATTGAAAGTGCAGACTGAACTTTTATACAGTTCCCGGAGACGCGGACCAGACATCAGCCGAGGGGACCACCATCGCATAGATCTAGGTGGGTAATTGAAGAAACACTACATATGCTGTGGAATGTATAGTAAATCCTTATTGTCAGTTAGTCAGTCAATTGGTAAATTAAATGATGCCATACTTTCCGGCATTGGGGAAGGCCATAGTACAGCTAATACATTCTTTGGGATGGAAGCTTAACCAAATGCCAGAGGCAACTAATAATGTCCCAGGAGTTGCTAGGAACTATTACAGTAAAAGAAATCAGTGATAATTAAAAACATTTGTAATTGCATCAGAGTCTTTGCTTGAATTTGACTGGGTTTTCTTGTAACTGAGTTCCTGCCTAAGAGTGATAGCTCTGTGGCTAGTTACCAAGCTTGGGGCACACTTCACTCTCTTGGTAATACCTCCCAGAATTGATGGCAGCCAACCATCTACAACCTACAAGTCCTTATTATGTCACCTTCATTAATGACATACATTGTTATTTTATTTTTCTTATCAGTAGACTCTTATTCAGCTTAGAGATTTTTGTTTTAACAGGAGGGGTTAGATATAGCTTTCATTAACTTCTTGCACTACCATGAAATTCTTGAAAATTGAATGAAATCATCTGGATATAGCAAAAATAAAATGAAAAGTACATCATGTTACTGATGGGTTTAAATTCACAGTAAATTACTGAAAAGATGCCAATTAAATTACCATTGTTACCTGACTATGGTAATAACAGTAACTGCGTGTATATGTGTAGTTTATCTGTATGGGAGATGAGAGGCTTTGTTATTGGTTACATTTTAAAATCCATGCCGGTACATGAATGGTTTTTACTGCCGTACAGTAGCTATGTAAATTTAGATTGTACTTTATTAAATTTATTTTAACAGTTCAGAACAGAGCCTTCTTTTGAGATAAAATATCAAATTATATTTGTACAGATTGGTAGAATTTTAATATATAGAACATAATTATGGGTGCAAGTCCAGATGATGTTAGCCTTGTGATGGTGTGAAAGCAGTTTCATATGAAGCCAATGTAGAACAGTACTGGGGGATATGGTACATCTTACAGTACGGTACAATACTGTATACAGTACAGTTACTGATATTAGCATTTATCGGACTGATTACAATCACTACTCGTTATACAATGGGGTTACATCAGGTCGTACCTTAACGTATAACGATTTTATCGTAAATCTGGAGATAGAAACACATTTTAAAAGGGGGGGTTACGTCAGCTCAACTTCCCAAAGTCACCTACCCAAGACTGAAACAAAAATGACAACCCACCTTAATCACATCCTGTGTTGGTCCAAGTCGACTCCAACATCAAAACAAACACTATCACACCAATACAAGCGGCATTACTCACATACAGTAAATTGTTGCAACAACACAACAGTCACACTTCCGTAACTTTGGCCTGGTGCTACACAATGTATTTTGTGTGTGTGTGTGTGTGTGTGTGTGTGTGTGTGTGTGTGTGTGTGCACGACTCTGGGCATAGGCTTCACAGCCTGCACTCAAGGCCCAGTAGTCCTACATACCATACACCTCTGCATGTCACCACTTCGGTGCTAACACCCACTATAGGCCTATTGTAGCACGATGCTTGGCTGAGAGGCGATGATAGCAGTGGAGCACACGTGAACGAGTGGAAAAGACAGGGCTTTGAAGGGGTGGCGGGACCGCAACTGAACCAAAACATTGCACTGCATGCTGGGGCTGCCATCTTGCCTGAGACAAGTGACTGTTGCCTTGCGTGTGCCTGGCATTTCGTACAAAATTTTCCAAGGGGAGTATCGTTATAGTGGGAAATTCATCGCAAATCGGATTTTGAGGTGGAACTTTTCTGTTATCGTTGTAGGGAATTATCGTATATTGAATCAGCGTATAATGAGTAGTGACTGTACTGGTAGGGTATATTTAATTTAACTTTTTTGGCATCAGATGATACTGCTTAAGTGATAATTGGCTTTATAAACTGAGAGGTGGTATAGTCACAGGATAAATAACAATGATAACAGGTTCATGGTGGTTAGCATAGAGCTTTGTAGCAGCACAGTAGCATTCAAACTGAGATTGTGAAGGGGAAAAGTAAGCCCCCTTATTTTGCTTCACATGTAAAAAAAAAGAATAATTGCTGATTGCATTTTATAAAGTGGGAAATAGTCAGACCACTTCCTGTCCTGACAGTTGTTATGAAGTTAATCATTGTCAATCAGGGTCTTGCATACACCTTTGCACACTGAGTTTCAATCTTATGACCCTCAGTCTCAGTTAGTTCATACTACTGTATTTTCAGCCATTGATCTTTGTGGAGGCAAGAAAATCACAGTTCAGCTGTACTTCCGGGCCAGTAAACTTTATATTCTTATGTTGCTTCTTCAGGTGAGACATCAGAATTAGGGTCATATTCATAGTAGCTTTGGAAATCATAGCACGTCTTCCTTAGCAGTTTATTTTATATGTTACACATCAATATCCTCTTGTATGTTATTGATACAAACTTTCATGATTTTAAAATATATCAATATCATACAGAGGATATTGGGGTATAATTTACTCTGTAAATCACTACCGTAATGAAAAGACATTACAATGTGGCCCTTATGCCGTCAGTTGACCCCCCACACATCTACGCCCTCCCCTATGGCTGTACTCTCTAGTTATCCTGGTGTTGTACTCTCTTCACTGTACTGAACCCTTTATTAACTAGGGATCTGTTTTTTGTATTTTCCTGTCATGGGGAAACCAATTCTCAGTGCTGGTAGACCTACCTCATATGTCATTAGATATTTTTTGGAGCCAGTTACTGCACTGTACATTCAAATGGTTGATGTTTTATGTAATCATCATCACCATCATTATCCAGACCCTCTTCCCACCTAAAACTGTAGGATCCAGAAGCAAGGAAAGAGAATGTATGAAAGTGAGGAAACTATCAACATAATACTGTACTTGGTGAAAGGAATAGAATCCTTAGTGCATCTTTGGAGGAAATAAAGCTTAATCGTATGTGCCTCTTTTATTAGTGTTTCATATTGATACCGAAAAGAGCAGCCTACGTTCCTCTTTTGGCCATGTTTTGGTGTTTAAAGTACAGTATACGATTATGAAGAACAGTAGTTGATTCATTTTTTTCCTGCTGGAACTGAGTCACTCCCACTTCTTCAGTACTATGTTGTGGTTACATGAAATTTGATGAACCTTAGTTTTTGATGTAGTAGAAAGGAGTCTTCTTTGATTCACTTGTTAACTCAACCCTCCAGTCTGACAACACTCGGCCACCAGCCAAACTGAAAACAGCGTGGGATCTCCAGGTTAGCGTATCCATTTTATGGTAATTAGTAACATTTCCTTGGATCCTGCATGGGGTTCTTGGAAAAATATAATCATATTTCATCATGCCTGGGGCGCCTTAAAAATTGTAATGGCATTGGATCATATCTGGGGTGTCTTGGAAAAATGTATTGTCTATAATATTACAGTATTAGTAACTTGTCTGTGAATGCACACTGATATTGATGGGCCACTACCAGATGATTTTCATTTTAAACAAGTTGTAGCATTCATAAAGTTAAGTGCAATGTAAGTTTAACATTGTGAACCTGGGCATCATATTCACGTCTTTATTATTATTATTTTATTTATTCTTGCTGCTACCAGACTGTTATACAGTTTGTAGGCAAGGAGAGGCTAATGAAGACTGTATCTAACCCCTCCAGCTCAAAAAGTATCCCTGGAACTGAACAAAATTATCTGGAGATAGCAAGAATAAATGGATATTTATCAACTGTCTGAAGGGGCTATTGAGACTGTGATTTGATGTTAATGTTCAGAGAATATTGTTATCTGACAGAAATCCTATCAAGTGTAGAGTTTAAGAAACTGTTTGCTGCTGCTGCTGATCTGTGTTAATAAAGGGTTTGTTATACACTGCACTGCATTTTTGTTATGGTACAATATTTGATTAATCTTCATCTGTTTTTTTGTAGTAGCTAGTCTTTTTCTCTTGTAGATAACACATGGCACTTGCACATACAGTGGAAGTCACAAAGTCATAGGCACAGTGGGTGACAGCGTGTACAATTTGACGACAGTTATGGGTTTCTGTAAATTAATGGGTATCTGGCTGAATGCCCTTAAACATCTTCATAGTAGTTATAATGTTACTATCACAGATCACTCCCTCTGTATCTACAAAGGTGCCTCAAGGTACCAGGGACTTCTGGCCTCAACTGTACTAGCTGTTAAGCTCACAAGTTCATGTTCTTCTATACTCGACAAGTTGCCGTAATATCTTGCACTACCATAGGTCTTTTCTGTTAAAGCATGGTTGATACAGTACAGTATACCTGATATTTATGTATGATTGTGATAGTTCTGCACACACTGTCTTGAGCCTTTAATATTTCACTTAATGTTTAGAATTTTTCACAACTTTCTTGTAGAGTATTTAGACTGTATTACTTTCATTAATTTAAACTGATTTAAATAGCTGAGCCTTGGAAATAACACTGTAGAACTGCTACCACTGTATCCATCACTAAGTATTTGTTTTGATACATATTTTTTCTTATACAGTGTCACTTTATGAAGAGTATGGTGTTTAGTGTTGTGTATTTAGTTCAGTTTACTGCTCAGTCTTGTCCCTTAGGTTTAAATACATATGTAGATGTGTAGAATAAGGTAATATAAGAATATATACAGACTCAGTGAAAATTGATGTATCAAACTGTCTTCAGTTTATTGATCTAGTCATTCTTCATATTGTGCTATATATGTGATTACCATTATTATGTCATTAAGTGCATTAATATAATTTGAAACATGTACCTGTCCACTTCATAAATCTTCCCTTCCTGTTTATTTTATTGTTTTTCATGTAATTTCAGCTTTTGTCTCCACATCAACATTTATCGAGAAATTCAAGACAAACACAAGTTACTTCCAGCTGTTACCAGTGGGGGCGGTCACCAACCACCCAGTCAAGGGAGAAATATTGGGCTACTACTCGGATGTTATAGTGCATAGGGATGTCAAGTGAGTTAATATACCCACTGTCACATTTTTTAATGCCTACCTAATTTGGCTGTTCAGGGAGGAATATTGGGATACCGGTACTACTCAGATTACCTAGTGCACAGCAGTGTCAAGTAAGTTTATATACCCATGTACAATTTTTAATGCATTTGTAACTTGTTTGTCTGAGGAAGTAATTTACATTTTAGTCATGTTGCCACCTGATGGTATTTCCCCCCCCCCCCTATTGTCAACCAATTTTTTTCAACATTTAAAAACTGAAGGGGCAAGATACTGTATAGCTCTAACATCCCCCTTCACTACTACAGATCCTCACAAGGTTGAGGAAAGTCATCTGAAAGCAGCAAAGCTTAATTATACTAAGACCTCATTGAAATAAATGGATTAAATTCAGCCTTGGAAAAAGGTTTCATTGTGGAGGGGTTTAATTGCAATCATTTCTAACCCCTTCAGTGTGAGAAGTTTGTCCGGTGTTTAATAATTATGTAGCCATAAGGTAGCAGTAATTGTTCAAATAATACAACATTGGATTCAAGGAGTTAACTTTTTCAGTCTGACATTTTATTTTACATGCTAACATCAGGTTATTCTATTAAATCTAAGAAGGAAGCAGTGAAGTGTTTAGTGAAGGCTTTATCTAACCCTCTCTGTCCGTCTATTTATTGCCAGGTGCTTTAATCCCGTAAGAGGCGGCGACAAACAAATCATCTCCATGTCACCCGGTCCCACACCATTTCATTGCCCTGCTCCCAACTCACACCCCCCCATCTCATATACTTCTCCTCCCCATCCATCCATCTCATCCTTGGCCTCCCCCACCCTCTCCCCTCCTCCATCTTACTCACATACACTCTCCTCATCAGTCTCTCGCTCTCCATCCTCTCCACATGGCCAAACCATCTCAGTGTATTTTGCCTAATTCTTTCTGTCACACCCATATCCACACCACAATGCTCCTTCACTTCCTCATTTGTCAGTGTCACTCCATATAATTCCACATGCTCCTCTCAAATAACTCATTTCAACTGCTCTCACTCTTGACTTGTGTCCTTCCAACAAGGTCCAAGCTTCACTTCCATACATTAGAGTTGGTATTACAATACAGTACTGTCATGCAGTGACTTTTTTACTTCCATGCTCACTTTCCTGTGTCTTATCACTGCTTTCAAAGAACCAGCAACCTTTCTTCCTTGCTGTACCCTTTCAAGCATTTCACCCTCCAAACTTCCATCCTTACTCATCACACTACTGAAGTCCTTAAATGCACCTACATTTTCCATTTCCTCCTCATTCAACCTCACTGTACATTCACTGACTTCATTTCTCTCAGAGACCATAACTTTACTCTTCCCTGCATTCACATTTAGATTCCATTTCTTACACACTCTTCCAAACTCATTCAACAAGCCTTGCAGTTCCTTTTTGTCTTCACTGAACAATACAGTATCATCTGCAGACAGCAGCACAGGGGGTTTCCAAACGTTGTCCTTTCTTATCTAACTCCGTTGGTTCAGAAAGCTTGGTCATAAAGTGAATAAATCAAGAGGAGACACTAAGATTGTAATAAAATAAGGTGCTATTGGATTGAAGGAGTTAGGTTAGATGCCAGCAAGTATAAATCCTTCTCAACTTTATCAATATTCCTTCATTTTGAAAGGTAGTGTTTCGTGCATGCATGGATCGTCTCTCAGAATACTGAGATTTTCTCATACAGGGTATTTCCATTAACTTCATATACCAGATCAAAGCAGGAAACTGATTATTTTTTTATTTATTTTTTTTGTTGATTTATCTGATAAGTCTGACTCAGGTGTAGCATTGATTATTAATTTTTTGATGGCCACATCATTCAGTGTGCCACACACCTTCATGTCACCACATCAACACTTATAACCACCGTCTTTTTTAAATACAAGCCAGGGATGTTACTTTCAGGGAAAGTTTGAAAATATGTTGGATCTTGAGAATTAGATGAATAAAATCAGTTTTCATGAAATTCAGATACTGTACTGTACTCCAAACTTTTCCTGCCTCAGCCTGGGATCAAACTCACATCCTTTGAGACAGGATGTCAGTATTCTAAGCACTTGACCACCACCACCTCAGCTATGATGTGGCCTCTTGATGTTTCAGTGACGCAGAGTTTAGCGCTGCTGACGTAACCTACGGTTCGTCCACAATATCTTGTTATCAAACTGGGGTTCCCGAGTCAAGGTGTGATACTGGCTGTAAACTGTTGCCCGTACTTAAACTTGTTTGGCAGTTTGAATTCAGATGGTAATTCTAACTAGCAGTGTAACTAATCTTCTAATATGAGTTCGCAAATACTGGTGTGATATGAGGTCATTTTGCGTGAATGACCACATTATGATATGAAAGCACATGGAAGGGAGTGACAGTTTCATAAATCAGTACCACTTATTTATCTGATATGTAATGTTCTTTGTAATACAGAAAAGGGATCACAGAGGCTAAAGAACATATTTGTGAGACTCCTTTAGATAATTTAACAAAAGAAAGACAGAATCAGATCTTTTAATTTGAGATTTGCAAACACGTAGCATTTAAAAAACCGCTCTTCAGTAAGCAAAAAGGTAAATTGAAGCTTGTTCCAGAGTTGACTAGTTGTTTATATAGAAAAAAAAAAAAAAATACCGGTTAATTTGCAAAAGTTAATCAGATATGAATAAGTGTAGGTAGATGGAAGTGAAAGGTGTGCCCATCTTAACCAATGAACTGCGACTTAAGGGAAATCAACTACTGTAATCAACTACCTCATCCCATGCATAGCAAATATGTTTTTATTGTTTCACCCTTCCATCCATCCATCTATCTATCCACCCATCCATCCATCATCTAATCCAGTGTTGCCCCATGGGGAGCATAGGAGCCCAGGGCTAAGCAAGTTGATTTTGACATTTAAGATGAAAGTGACCAGCCTCACTCATCCCTGAGTGGCATTGCATGAGCAATATACCCTAACCACCCCATGGATATAAACATGCACAGGCCCAGTCCGATTGGAGCGCCTTAATTGCCCACTTAACCACCAGGTTCCATAATTTGGCTATATGGTTACCACCCAGTGTAGTAAATGGTTTCATGGTGTACAGGAAACCATTTGGCTCGTCACTCAGTGTAGAGTCACCTGTAGACAGAAGGAGAAGTATGGAAAGATGGAAGAAAGAGGGGAATGATTTCTTGGTCATACCGGCTCACAGAGAATGTTATGAAGTATGTAGATATAGATTGTTATGTGTTGTTTTTAGAGATTTCTGTGAAGTGTTGCTTGAGAAGCAGAAAAAATAAACTTTATATTAACCAAGCCCAGATATATGGACATGAAGTGGATGAGGGCTTGCTGGAAGATGGATATGCATATTTCCAGACCATTATGTGCTGTAAGTTACTCTGCTCACAACGAGCACTGGAAAAAAAAAAAAAAAAAATATTAAGTGGTCTTTTTTTTTGGTATGGTGCTGTCAGAGCCACATCCTCTATCAAGCTGTTGCAGTTTACAGGTTAAGGGTTTGCAGTCAGAGGGTTCGAAGAACAGTGTCCAGTGTAGTAAAAGTAGTAAAGAAATAATGATGGCAGCACTTTTGTGTAGCAAGAAAAACTACAGGGAGTCTTTAAGAGGAGAGGAGTTAATGGGATTAAAAGCATTTGACTCCATGTTGTTGAGAATAGATTTGTCTGGAAACCCATTCCTTTCGTGAATGTTGTACACCACACAGAAAAATAAAAACCTTATTCATTATATTAAACTACCTTGAAGGTATCAGTGGAAACATAATTTCTAGCAAGATACTAAGCTTCTTAAAAGTTGGTCTATGAAGAGAAGTACCTGTATATCTGTGTGATCTGACCAGTAATTGTAAGAATAGGAAGCACCAAAAATATCAAGAAAAGGAGAATTTTGTTGTTTTGTTGAAGACAGTGAGATAGTCTCATGGATAATTGTGGTAAAAAGATGGAAACACTAAATTTTTGAAGTATTGAAACCAACTTGGCTCCTCAGAATTACTTGACAACTCTGATGGTTCCTTGCACTGTTTAAGCACTGCTTTGTGATAGGCCTGGTACTTGCAGTGTGGGACATAGCAAAAGACAAGAGAAGCATTGTAATATAAAAACATTGGTGTTTGAATTGTTAACCATTGTTGTGTGTGTGTTTTGACGTTGTGCTGCATGTCATATCCTTTTTCCTACTTCGTATCGCAAGTCATCTCTTTCATTTTCAGCACTACAGCATCATCCTGGAAGTTCAGAGATTCCCAGATTTTATGGTGGTGGTGAAGTAGGAGGTTGTGCTTGGAAGAGTTGATGGCTCTGCGCCAGAAGCACTGTAGTTTTCCTTGATGACCAGCAATAGTGATTATATGTAAATAAGGTGGCAATGGCATTAAAATACCTACGCATAAAAATTGATTACAATACTGTACTGTAAGACTTAAAAAAAGGGGGATGGGTCTTTTTGTTGTCTCCTAGTAGAGAAAAGTGAAAGAGTACCAGAATCACATTGTGTCAGGGAAGTTCGTGTATTACAGTACTTTGACTAATTTTTGAACCCTAAATTATCTTGCTTCTCTGGTTTCCGTAGAATTCTCAGTGTTTAACACGTCCTGAATAATGATTTTTGTTTTTCACAGTACAATAATACCAGCTGGAGCCATAGCTGTTTGTCATATATTGCATTGCACATCATACCCTTGATGGGAGAGAAACCCAAATGCCTCAGTGTATGAGTTGGATTTGTCTGCTGTGAAATTAAAGCCCAGTATTTCTGTGTGAGATCATATGCAGTGTTAAATGTACCGTACTTTAGCATTGATTTGTAATATATGTTTGGTGGTATTAATTGCTCTGTACTTTTTCTGTACTTCAGGAAATGGTTAGGTGCTTCTCTTTTTCCTAATGTGCACTGATAATGCAGTCGTGTATTCAAAGTCCTGTTGTATGGCCAAACAACAGCCTGAAACCTTAACCATACTTACCAAGCTATCTTATCATTCCAGGTTTGCTGTTTGTGTGTACTTTTTGTTGTCTTACCTTGCTTTGCCAGTATCATAAAAATATTTATCATCCATCCATCCATCCATCATCCAATCCTACTTGCCCCATGAGGAGCGTAGAAGCCTGGTGCTAGGCAAGTTGGTCCTGACATTTAAGATGAGAGTGAAATATTTATCATTTTGCGCTATTCATTTGACTTGGCCAGAATCTTTGTGTACTTTTTTGTACTTCCTGTTATGTTCATTATTGTTTCATACTGCGTACTGTACTTAGCTTTCACTTGTTTAGGTGCCTTATTTGAAAATGTCATTGGCAGTCAGATATATAATGCTCATCATTTTTAATATTTTGACAGAATTGGAGTTTTTGCCATGCTGTGTTAAGTAAAACTGAGACTGTATTTTGGCAAGCTGTCAGTTAACAAACAGCTCCATATGTTACCTTTCAAAGATAGAATTTGTTTGTAATGAATTTCATATATTTGCTTTCCAGAGAGAGAATTAAAGAGTTTTATGATATCCGAGGTTGCAAATATGTTCATGCAAGTGAGTCGTCTTTGTCCAGTAACAAACTAGTCCTGCGCATGCTAAAGCAGATGGGGGAGGATGCATCATTTTTCTCCGATATACAAGGTAAGAGAGGTGGTTGTCACCATCATCATCCTGACTTCTTTTTTTCCCATCCATGGTTGGAGTGAGGCAAGTTCCAGAAAGCAAGAAAAGAGAAAGCATGATAGAGAGAGAACTTAGCACCATTATACAGAGTGAAATGGGGCTTACACTCATTCAGTACCATTCAGGAACCAAGAATTCTGTAATAATAGTGCGTAATGCAATGTGGGTACTTCTGGGGCTGCTTCCTGGCATCCCTTTCAGTCAGCACTGTATTGATGTATAGGTATTATGAGTCAGGGAGGAGTTGGAAATTATCACATCCTTTCTTACATATTTTGTTCAGTGAATTGGGAAAAACTGGCAAACCAGCACTGTTGGTAGCAGTGGAACTTTGATAAGCATTTTTTTTTTTTTTTTTTTTTTTTTTTTTAATATACTAAACAGAAAATATGTCAGATAAAAGCTACATATAATGAGGACTTAAGACTATGAGTTTGGAAGAGTGTGTAAGAAACAGAATCTAAAGGTGAATGTAGGGAAGAGTAAAGTGATGGTCTTTGAGAGAGGTGAAGTCAGTGAATATACAGCGAGGTTGGATGGTGAGGAAGTGGAAAATGTGAGTACGTTTAAGCACTTGGGTAGTGTGATGAGTAAGGATGGAGGTTTGGAGGGTGAAGTGCTTGAAAGGGTACAGCAGGGAAGAAAGGTTGCTGGTTCTTTGAAAGCAGTGATAGGAAACAGGGAAGTGAGCATGGAAGTGAAAAAGTTACTACATGACAGTATTGTGATACCAACTCTAACGTATGGAAGTGAAGCTTGGACGTTGTTGGAAGGACACAAGTCAAGAGTGAGAGCAGTGGAAATGAGTTATTTAAGAGGAGCCTGTGGAGTCACATGAAGAGACAGGCTGACGAATGAGGTTATAAAGGAGCGTTGTGGTGTGGATGTGGATGTGATAGGAAGCGTTATGAGGAACACACTGAGGTGGTTTGGCCATGTGGAGAGGATGGAGGGTGAAAGACTGACGAAGAGAGTGTATGTGAATGAGGTGGAGGGGGGAAGAGGGAGGGGGAGACCGAGGATGAGATGGAGGGATGGGGTGGAGAGGTATATGAGAGAGGGGGGTGTGAGTTGGGAGCAGGGCAGTGAAATGGCGGGGGACAGGGCGACGTGGAGGCGATTTGTTTGTGGCCACCCCAAACAGGATTGAGGCGTCTGGCAATAGAATAGAAGAGTATGGACATGGGGTTGATTCCCATTTGTTATGTATGTGTGCTGTAATTTAGGAAAATGAAAAATTAATAAGCATACAACTGTTTATTATAAAAAACTCATGGCAGATTCAGTCTGTAAGGTTTGCAGTTTTATAAAGTGTGATCACATCTGTTGCTGTGACATACGTGTGTGAACATCAACATGGTGGATTGCAGGCTGAAATTACCCATCGCCTGCAGTGTACCATCCTCCCTTTGTAAGATAGGGAGAAAGTTGAGGGATAAATTATTTAGCTGGGCAGCAAAGCCACTTGATTATATCAGTGCCACAGCATGGAAATATCCCTCTCCAGCACCAGTCACATCTTATTCACTACCAATAATTGTTTAATATAGTCATTTCCGGTTTGCAGACACATCTTGATTCATTTGATCATTGAACTTATATCTAGGCAAAGAACCAAAGGCCCATTCACCAACACTGACAACTTCACTTAGTATTCTGGTACTGACTGTACCCCAGACATGAAAATCCAGTACATTGAGGATTAGCAGTTGTGGTGGCCCATACTACTGTACAGTATGTCTCCATGGTGCAGATTACTGTATATGCAAAACCACTGGGAATTGACCCTGTGTTCATATAACATTTCAGGGTGGAAATACTTCAGGAAGTAGTCCCTAAAGTTAGGACAAGATACTGTGTTACTCACTGTGTACAGTACAGTCAGGTGATCCAACTGGATGTGGTCTGTAAAGGGCTGAAACCCAAGGAATAGTTGAGATTTAATGCTTACATAAATCGTCTAAGGGGTTAGTGACTGATTGTTCTTGGCAAAAATAACTGGACTGAGTTAACTAATTCAGGATTCCCATGCGTGTAATGGGACAGTTAAGTAGTAACACCGTGAAAGTGAAGTTCTTTTATTAGTCTAAGACGAATTCTAAAATATCACAACTCTTTCTGTATAATTGGCTCTGTAAATTGGAGGAAACTGGCAAATCAACTTTACAGAGGCACTTTGTAATTTAATGTAGATGTACTGGCAAAAGGAATATCAGTAAGGAACAAATAATGAGGACTTCCTGTACTTTAAGTACAATTTTTAGAAAACTGTTCTTATTAAAAGTTTTTGAACAGTATCCGTTTAACTCTCTCATAGGAAATATTTAGTTCAAGCTGATGCCAGTTGATGTTATTCAGCTGAAAATGAGTTGTGGAAATGTGAGTGTTAATGTAGTTACAGGTAACTCCTGTTTGGGACAGATTTGTATTCTGTGTCACCTGATGTCAGATGATTTTATTCTGTCTGCTGAGAATGAATCATAGGAATTTAAGAGTGTTAATAGCCATTGGGACAGTATTTACATTTATCTTGCCTTTTTGACAGTGTCAGGGAATCACATGAACTCAATTGAAATGGTTGTGAGCAAGAAGGGTGAAGCAGCAGCAGTGGATTCCCTCTCCCTGGCCAACTACCTCAGCCGCCACTACTACCAGAAGCCAGAGCTGCACCTTCAAGGCTCCTGGGGACCCTTGCCTCCCCACCCCATCCTTGTCAATACTAAGCTACCTGGTCAGAATTGTTTTACACTGTCATTTCAAAGTGATGTTCCATTTTACTTTCTGTTAAGGTGCTGGAGAGGTACTTCATATGGTGGGCTTAAAACTGGATGGTGGAGCTGCCTGGTTGTACAGATGTCACTGAACTACCTTCCTGTCCTTTAAAAGGAGGAGAATGGGTTGTAGGAGAGGGGCAGCTTCAGCCTGCAGTCCACTGGGTTCACATTCAGATGATCCTTGGGCCACAGCTGCTAATGTTTGTCTTTTCATCTGTCTGTCTGTCTATAGTCCGATGCCTTATCTCAGAGAGGTTGGCCATAAATAGGTTGTTTGTATTTCACACTCCTCAGCCCTAATGCTGTCCCCCCCCCCCCCTTCAGCTCATACCACCCTATTCGTACACCTCTCCATCCGATCCCTCCACCATATCATCAGTGTCTCCACCTTCCCTTTACTTTAATAATAATTTCATCATAATAATACTAATTTCTTTGCTAATATTGTGGCTTATAATGTGTGCATGATTTACCTCTACATTAATATTGTGGCATTTATGTGTGACTCTTGGACTGTTAATTGTACCCCTGTTCATGTTCACCCAAAAGTACTTTGCAGTTGGTTGCCTGGATGTAACACTGTTGAAGGTCTAATGCCAAGGGAAGATTGTGACTTAGCAGAATATTCATTGTTTACTTTAAGGACCCTTATGTAGTGATAGGCACTAATCCAAAGGCTTCCTTTATTCATCCTCCTCCTTTTCAGTATGTTTCTTAATTTATGAGACCCTGTGATCAGGCATTTTGGGAGAGATCAGGACTAGCAGAGTCCCAGTTGTTTACCATGGTGATCCTTGTGCAGCTGATAGGCATAAATTTGAATCCCTTTTTTCCTCTTCTTTACAGAGAACTTAAGGTTGGGCATTGAGGAAGCTCTGTTGAACATCTCACGTGAGGCTTTTTGGTCAGAGCAGTTGGCGTCTTTCAGCATCATGGGCTTCCAAAAGACCTCACTGGACAACTACCTGGAGGCCATTGACATCCTTGAGGCCACCAAAGCTCTTTCCTTTGGCATCACGTATTATTAGAAAACTCGGGTCCAACAGGAACTAACCAGGAACTCAAGGATTTCACAGGAAGTAGTGCAATACAGAATGAAAATATTATATACCTCGTATACTGATTGTTGTACTGTAGTCCCATTTCCCATATGTTTGTATCTTGAATTATTCTCATAGTTTATGTGTTGTATGATTACTGGAATTAGCCATTATTTTGCAGCAAGTCATAGCAGTCACTAACAGTGCTGTTAAAATCACAAACTGAGTTGTTTAGAGTGAGGGTTCATTTAGAGCTTCCATTTTTTATAAGACATTGTTCCATTATACTTGGTTAATTGTTGTTCCTTGTATGTGATGCTGTCATAGGGGTGGCTCTAAATATTTTCATATTGATGACAGTAGTAAGTCACCAGGGGCTGTAGCATTATAGGCTTAGAGGCTTCCTTTGTACCATATTCCTAATGGTTTTTACTTTGCTCTTTAACCCTTCCACCTCAGGGGTGTCTTTTTTTTTTTTTTTTTTTTTTTCCCCATACACAAGGTTTAGAGATTTATAAAGAGATTTATTTATTTATTTTAATAAAATATTCCATACCAAAAAATAGACCATAATTTTCTGAGTAATATGATGTCTAACATAATTTTAAAAAATAATAATAATTACCTGTTTTTTGAACTGTCAAAAACTGTGGTGTTGGAACTCCTCCGCTGCCAGACGTATGCCTGTCAGTATAATGATAAACTCAAAGCTGTCTTTTTTTTTTTTTTTTTTTTTTTTTTTCCAGTTTGCACTTTAACTTAGCGTAAGCAAAACGAAAGTTTTTTTACACGTAAATAAACATGAAAAATACGTGTAATTCGGTATAAAAACAAGAATACATTATTTTGTTTGAAACACATGGAAGAATAATTCCTGAGTCCACACAGCTTTCTTGAGTTTTGTGACATTCATACATTCAAACATGCAGGTTTTCAATCCATAAGACAGTAAAATAGTGCTTCTGTGTTGGTAACACCTCAGTATTGCCGCCTCCTGATGCATGAACCATTACTGGGCCCCAGTACTGTTTCGCAAATATGAATAGTCTAAAACATGAATATGTGCCATTCAGTGGCCAGACATTTTCTAGCGGCACGGACATGTGCCACCTGATGTGAGAGGGTTAATGTTCTTGTCGATGTTCATTTTATCTTTGCTGTTGACATTACTGCATGTACAAAATCGAGATAGTATGTTAATTTAATCTTTGCTGTTGACGATGCCTTTAAAAATCAAGGGAGTATTTTAATTTTGTCTTCGCTGTTGACATTGTTGCATGCATAAAACAAGAGTGTTTTAATTTTAACTTTTGTCATTGTTAAACACCAAATGAATATTAGTGTGGTTTATGCTGGAGTGAATTACAGTAGTAAGGAAGAGGTACTAGGGAGCTTCGTAAGTTCACAGGATGTGGCTGATAGGAACTTGTGTGTTTTCTACTGTTTTTTATTTTTATTTTTTTCAAAAATGAAGGAAGAGAGGGAGAGAGATGAAAATTTATTAGGTAAAGAAAAGAATATATGAAGACTGAAGGGAAGAATTTGAGTGTAAGAGTGGTAGATGCACACCTACATACACCTTTTCATTTAATGTATGATTTCATCTCAAGACTTTCTCCAGATTTTTTTGGTAGTTGTAGTTATTAGGGTGTGAACAAAAATGAATAAATTACTATAGATTTTGTTAAGTGTTATGATCTGAGTGCCTTAGTAGATCTTCCAACATTTGCAAATAAATGTATGGGAGAGGCTGTGGCAGTGTTAAGGTTTGTGACACACACAAGTGCATTTATATACTGTATTAACCCTCTTCAGCCAGATGATGTAATTTGCATTGCATTCTTGTTACCAAACTGACATTGTGTGCAGCTTTGGAGAGTTCATTGGTGGTGGTGATGGTGGTGAAGGCTACAGACTCATAAGTAATTTTCCCCATAAAAGTAGTCATTTCTAACTCACAAAATTTTAAAATCGTCATCTGTGCCCAATCTCGCAAGACTGCGATTTAGGAGATTCCGCTGTATCTCGTAAACTGAAAAATATTGTGTGGTAGCAGGAATTAAAAAATACTGTAATTAATTGGACTGAAAGGGTTCATGCAGTTTTATACTATTGTGTTGAGTAGCGAATTGTTCGTTATTACAGGCAGTCCTTGTTATAGGTAACAGATATGTTAAAATCACTTTTCCCTACATGTTAGTACTGTACAATAAATTGGGATAACTGGCTAATTAGCTTGGTAGGTAGCAGTTCAGCTGTAATGAGCATTTCTACCGTAGCAAATTTATTGGACTTGATAGCAATAAACTAAAACATCGTAGCCTACAACATGGACTTACTGTATGTACAATGAATTTACTGTGTTATGTGCTGTGTATATTATAGTAGTTAGTCAGTAGTTTCATAATGTACTTTTTTGTCAGAACACTGTGTTTTGAATTAAATATATAAATTACATTAGTTTTTATTGCAGGGTGGTCAGACAAGTGCCTGTGGGGTTAGTGGTTAGAATATCCCAGTTGGAGTGATGGCCTTCCATAGGATTGATCCCCAAGAGGTGACTAGAGAATTTTTGATCATGTAATGCCACCAAGGGAAGAACTCTTCATTACAAAACACACTTCTTACGCCTACTTCTAGCCCACATAACTCTGTTACACCATACACTTTGTATATCTACACATGGCCCACTTAGACTTAAATCTTCATTACATCATACACTTGGACTGTTTATACCCTTCAGTGTAGTGAACCACAATATCCTAGCCTCAGGACCCTATACAGTACCTCAAAGGGTGCAAAATGAAATTGACGTAACATTTCTTACCAGTTGGTGGAGTTACACCCTGTCATCCCATATCACCACCTGGTTGCTGCTCCCCCACTGCATTTCTTAATCCTTTGGACCTGAGTGATGTCCTTTTTACGTTATTGTTGCTGCCGTCAGATAACTTTACTCATTTTAGGATAACTTTTAAGATTGGAGGGGTAGGGTGTAGAATTCAGTAACCTCTTCACTGCTAGAGATATTCCTCAAGCTGAATTAAATTGTCTGGAGGTATATGAGAAAAATTAATATGATAGCCCTGGACTTGCTGGGTTTATCATTTCATCTAGATGTACTTTTCTTTTGAATCACATTGCCACCTCATGATTCATTCACTTTAGGGAGTATCTCTAGCTATGAAAGAATTATTTTAGGCTGTATTTAACACCTCTACTTCCAAAAGTCTCCCTAAGCTAAAATCCTCCAATAACAGCAAGAATAAAATGATGTCCTTGGGTTGAAGGGGTTAAGACAGGGAATCTGATGGAGAACTGTACTTGCCGTACAAGTATTTTTGTGTGTGTTGGTAGGGTTTTGGAAGAGTAGTAATAATCAACAAAGTGTTTGACCAGGTAATACATTGTCCCCAGCATGCAACTTTTGATCTAAACCCAGTTATTTCAACTATATACTGTTTCATTCATGTTCCATAGAAAAGCATGTTATGTAGATACTGTACCTTGCTCAGAATATTTCATCCCCAGCTTATTCATCTACTGTACTTTATTTTAGTATTTGTCTGGTAAGTGATGGCAACCATCATCCATTCACGTGTTGTGCTCCCTACTTCTTCCTTCACCTTTATCATTCTGTTTCTGTGTCTTTCCATCTCTCTTCCTACTTAATCCCCTCCATTCTTCCTTCCACTTTTCTTCCTGTCACTTTTAATACTCTTCTTTCCTCTTCAGATGGTTCTACACTTTGACAAGTCTAATGGCTCCTGTAACCCAGGAAACCATTTACATTGTTGGGCAGTAACCATTGAACAAGTCATGGGGTGAAGTGGAGCCACTGCAATGGTACCCCTTTTAAGTGGGTGGAGAGATGCACAAGTGTCATCTGCCCTGGATCCAAACCTTCATACTTTCCCCTGACTCACCACTGAGGGAATGTTGGTACATTACATGGAACATCTCTGAACAGGTGGTTGTGTGCTCCAGGAGTTCAGTTAGGTAGTGCAAATAATGTGAAATTACTTGAAGAACCAAATAATGTGAGACTCAGAAACTAAAAATAATAATTGAACCTTACACGTAATAATTTGGCATGTGTATACAGTACATCTTATTTATTATTTATTTTTTATTTTTTTATTTATTTTTTTGGTCGACTGGGATCAATAGCTACTACTGTAACTGCACTGCTGTCGGTGTAATATTTTTTATTGCTAACTCAAGTGCTGGAGGGGGACTTCTTCATGCAGTGGCTCCGATATAACCGGGTGTCTCTAGTGTCCAAGTTATAACCGTTCTTTGGCTCTTTCCATATCCCCGCACAGGATGGGGATTGCAGAAGGTGACTTTAGTTTACAGTCCACCAGGTTCATGTGAACCCTTCAGCCTGGTGATGTATTTTTCAGTCAAACCAGGCAATTAGGGGGGGATTCCCAAGCCCCCCAAGCTCCAAGACTCGAAAGTTGAATAAAGGTGCTGAAGTAACAAGAATGAAATGGAAAAAATGGTAGTGGTACACGGTGACAACTTCGAGCTGACTGAAAAGCAGGACTGAATGTTATATCTAAGGTTTAGTGATGGAAGGATAGTGCTTTAATCCCTTCAGTCCGGTGATATATTTCGTATTTTTGCTACCACCTTTATCACTTTTGTCTGCCCTCTTCCTGTTTGATTGATTGATTGAAATATTGTTGTAAAAGATGTACAGAGTACTTGTACAGCAAAAGAAGGTGGTGGGTCTTGCCACACACCTTCTTCAGGTAATCTATCTATCTATCTATATACCTAGGCTGCTTCCCCCAAGGAAAGGGAGGTAGCCGAGACAGGACGACTCACTCTCCATTTACTCATCCATTCAAACACATTCATTCGCATCTTAGCCCCAAAGGGGAGAACGGACAGATCCTCACCGCATCACACCGCATAAGGGTCAACTGCACAATGCAAGCAGTGACATCCACAGCAGGGCCCGACAGCAGAACTGGTTTACCCCTGCCACATCATAACAGACCCATCCCCTTACCCGCACCTGACCTGACTAGCTGATCAGACCAAATGCGGGAGAATATCCCCTCAGGGCTGCGTCATCACTTATTCACAATTTCTCTCCATTTATTTCTGTCACGCACAGCCACTCTTCCTTGCTCAACAGACATCCCTCTCGCATCCAGCGCTCTCTTCACACTGTCCATCCATCCTATTCGTGGTCTTCCTCTCAGTCTTACACCTCTCACATCAGATCTAGTTATCTTTTTCACCAATCGCTCATTATCCATTCTCTCCATATGCCCAAACCATTGCAACACCCTCTGCTCAACTCTACCAGCCATCTCCCGAACAACTCCAGTTCTCCTTCGCACTTCATCATTTCGCACTCGATCCATACGCGTCACTCCACACATACTCCTCAGACATCTCATCTCCATTACATTCAAACTTTTCCTCTCTGCTACACCCATATTCCATGTTTCAGCCCCATATAACACAGTCGGTACCACAACACCCTAATACAGCCTTCTCTTTACATCCATTCTAAGCGAACGACATTTAAACACTTTTTTCATTCCTGCCAGCACCTTTCCTACTTCATTTATTCTAAACTTCACTTCTGCATCTATTCTTCCATCCACAGCAACATGTGACCCTAGATATTTAAAACAATCTACCTCCTCAAGCAACTCACCATTCAAAACTATATTCATCCCCCTACCATCTATCAACCTCGTACACTTCATCACTTTACTCTTATTCTCATTTACTTTCAATTTCCTCCTTTCACACACCCTTCCAAACTCCTCTTCAGGTAATGCAGGTACATAAAGCTAGCAGTTATACATTCATGGGTGTAGCCACACCTTGGTTATACATTTGTGGGTGTAGCCACATCATTTCATTCATTGCCAGACGCCATGTATCCCACACGGGGTGGCCAAGGGCTTAGAGTTAATTGTTTTACAGGGAGGGGCACTAATCCTCCACCAACCCCACTTGACACGTAGGGATGCCAACAGCATCTGGTGTTCCCAGGCGGTCACCCATCCAAGTACTAACCAGACCCAACGTTGCTTCATTTTATAATTATTAGCTATAGAATGTGTTATAAACTACAGAGGTATTCACAAGGTGTACATGTAAGAGTGAGTAGTAGTATTAGAGTAGTATAGGAATCTAGTATAGCAGAACAGCATCAGCTGTGGCTGAAGGTGATGACAGCAATGCCTTATCAGTGGTTGTGGGGGGTGGGGTGGCTCAGTGGTAGAGCGCTTGACTCATGATCGTGAGGTCGAGAGTTCGCGCCCCACCCAGGTAGCTGTGTCACTGGGAGGGGTTGCACTCTCCCATCACCCTAGCAGGGCTGTATGATCTGTCAGGGTCTAGTTCGGGGGAATAATCCTTTATCAACGGGTCGCCTGGGGTTGGTGAGTGATAAGCCACTTCTCTTCACATTTCTCCCATCTCTCCTGTCACTTTGTATTACTCTTCTTTCCTTTTCAGTTGGCTTTACCTTGAATGTCAAGCCAAGTGGTTTCCTTTAAGCCCTGGTTAGTAACTATATAACCAACCCATAGGTGTTCCCTATATGTCAGCAGGTGGGTTGACAAGAGGGTTAGTGCCCCTCCTCGTAAAACAACTAACTCAGACAAACGGCCACCCTTTAATGGAATTGTGGAGTCTGGTTATAGATGACTTCTTTTTTTTTTTTTCCAGCTATGGAAATGCATCTCATATTGCAGGGGTGAACCCCTCCAGTCCGACAAATTGATCCTAAGCTAAATAAAATCGTCATGGGATGACGAATGACTAACCAGGAAAAATGTTAGCCTGCGTTTTTGGCGCTGAGGCTGTGCGGCATTATTGCATGATCATTATGACATGCCCTTGTCAGACTCTAATGCACACGACAGGCTAAACTGGTATGTACTACAACTTCTTGAAGTTGCAAGTCTTAAGTTTTAACGTGGCACTTCCCTGACCTACTGATCACAGTTTTACGTAATACATTGCAGTATGCTGCGATTCATTATGTATCTTGCAAATGGTGGATTGTTTGTCCCGTTATAAGTTAAAAAAACGAGTACAGAGTACATAATACAACAAAAGGAGGTGGAAGTCTCGCATTATTTCTATCAGTATTACTTTATACAGTGCACAAAATTCCGAGAGATGGCAACATCGTGTTAGGTTAAAAAGAAAGTCTGTGGTTCTCGTTATGGTGGTTTGGAGGTGCCATGTATGGAGTTTACAGAAAATACTCAGTTGTGAATCTTTTGCGTGCAATATCGAAGTACACAGATACTTAGACTTATATATTAGTGAAGGAAAGAGCAGACCAGCAGCTGAGTTCATTGACCCCAGGCCTTAACAGACGCCAGTTGTTTTCCCCAATGCACTTGATATGGATTTTTTTCTTTTATTTGGCAGTTGTTAACGGAGGAAACTTGGAACGTTTTAATGCTGTAATAAATTAAGAACATAAGTAAAGAGTGTGCCCACGCATTTATGAGTGTTAGTAATGGTGGGGATAAAGGCCATGAGGTCAGTAAGGGAGTGGGTGTGGGTGGCGTGCCGGGTGCCCAGTGTAGGAGTGTCTGGCGGGTGGGAAGAGAAGAGGTGATGTGGTCCGAGAGTTAATTATCTTACTTCACTGTCTACGCGCCTACATTATCTGACATTTGAAAACTTAAGTGCCAGTACATACATGAAATAGCATAACTAAATTCTACCAGAAAAAATACGTAATATACCAACGCATTAAGTAGAAAATTTCCAGACAGGCAAAATGATGTCTAGAGCGGGGCGAGTCGCGACAGATGTGTGTTTACTTGTGCTGAGCGTCGGATGGTCAATGGCGGAGGGGTTGATCACTGACTCGGATAGCACGTCTAAGCTTAAATCACAACCTTATGACTTCCTGTACAATGAAGGTGTTGCTGCTTACCTGGAGAACAACTGGGAGGACTGTGCTAAATATCTGGAGGAGGCATTGGCGGACTGGCACTGGATGACGGATAATACCGCCAGGTGGGTGCCAACTTCAGACTCCATACAGATAGGATACAGCGAAATCCTTTATTCAGAAGATTGAACAGAGTCCTTAATTGGCAGAAGCTCTCACTATATGAGTAGCAGCTACTTAATTGGCAGTTTGGGTATAATTTTTCTGTGTTATAGTTGCAGCCAAAAACAGAAGAGCTAGATTTTGGTTCATTTTTGGGGGTATTTTAGACGATCCTAAGGCACTTCAGTGGCATTTTCGTCTCAAATTATTTTTTACACTTAAAAAGGTTAGGTTAAGTTATCTTGAAAGTAAAATGCAAATAATTTGTAACAGAAATACCATAGACGTGTTGCAGAATTGTCTGAAATACCCAAAAATGGATCAAAATCTCGTAATTTTGCTTTTGGCTGAAACTGTAGTTGACAATTATATTCTTGTCTTTGGGTGTCATGTGGTATGTATCAGAGAATTGTGTGTAAGTTAACTGATGGTAATTGATGATTGTTAGTAGCTTACATATATACATTACAGTAATTTTGAATACCTGTAACAAACTGTTCATATATTGAATAAGTTAGGTACATACTGCAGCATTGACTTCAGCTGTCGTGAATGGGTAGTGTAATTGGTCAAACTTTATATGTACACCTCATGCGATTTTCGACTTTTTGTTAACATTTTCTAGTAGATTCGGTTATTCTAAGAATCTTTTCTTTTATGACATTTCTCGGCAATTGATAATAAATGAGTTATACGTGATTTATTTCCGCCAATCAGACGAGTGCTCATTGCGTCAGGCAATAAAAATCATCCCCAACGAAGACGAGGATACTGATTAAGGTAAGCTTCTAGGTTAGGTAATTTTAATAGGTTAGGTTAGGTTAATTTCCTTTAGCTATAAAAATAGGACGTTTCACATGGTAACAGGCATCCATCCTGAGTGTTTTCTGTTCCTCGTTTATTATCAATTTCCAAGAGAAATGTCATAGAAGAAAAAATTGTTTGAATGACCGTATGTACTAGAAAATGTTAATGAAAAGTTGAAAATTGCATGAGGTGTACGTATAAAAATTGACCGTGTAATTATGTTCGAAGATAAAGTGCTATAGCTGATACGTCTGTGAGTGATATAATGGCTGGAAGTTAGCTAAGGTATATAAAAGCCACACTGTCATATTTTGGTTGAGAGCTATACCACAAGTAGAGTACCAGAACACTGCCTTAATTCAAGTAGACTCGATAAACGATGTGTAGCAGATTTCATTTTACAGCAACATTTAAATGCTGCCTGATATGGCATACTGAGCAGATAAGTCAGTTTGCATGCCATTATTTTTCCACAAAAGTATGGGCACGGTAGTTATATTAAGAACATTGAGATATATACAGGGGTTAATATATTAAGTTTAGGGGGTGGGGAGAAATCAGTGTACAGCACTTCCATTGGTACCTGTGAAGATTGGGGGGGGGGGGTGAGAAGCCTGTTGACTGCCGATGACATCACTTGTTTCATTGAGTGCTGACTGCTGTTGGCATCAGTGTACAGCACTACCAAAAACTGCATGCATCCACTGCAGTACTGTACAGTACTGAAATATGGTTTATCCTCGCTAACACAGTTTTCCCTAACCTGAAAATGGTCTAACACGGTACAATTTTCCGGAAGCACTGTCACTTATGACATGGCCATTGATGAAGCTAACAGTTTTTTTTAACCGGGTGGGCTGCGATGAGATGAATCATAGGAGCATTGCCTTGCCAACGGGCATCTTCTATCTCCCAGCCAATAACCCTTCAGCTGCTGAACTCCAGGAAGAGGATATCCAATGCCAGCAGGAAGAAGAAGCCATTGATAACATAGATGATGATATGAGAAGTGTTATAAGTGCTGTTGACACTGAAGGATTTTAACCAGTGTTCTCCCCTTTACCTCCTCTCCGGCATAGTGTCTCCTCTTATCCTCCCAAAAGGTAAATAAAATGTGGCTTTTAACCGCAACAATACTCTTTTATAATTTTTTGAAGGATATTAATGCTTTTTAGGAGGTTAAAATTGGGAGTATAACAATATTTTGCACCACAAGGGGGGAAAAAGTGGACTTCGGTCAGGAGTGCGGAAGGAAACGGGGTTTCAAGAGCCCTTGTAACACGAAATTTCTATAACATCGTAAGGGTGCAGAAGCAATTAACTGTGTTTGATGAGGACAGACTGTACCTTCATGTTATATACTGTACATGTGTTTGATTTTTTTTTTTTTTTTTTTTTTTCTGTATACCCCTCGGCTGGTTTGAGCTAATAGGAATGCATTAGAAAAACGTTTTTCCCATTGAATGAAAAATCATGACAACTTGGTGTGGGATTTCAGCAGGGAAGGAATTTGGTGTTAATTATGGTACTGTATACAGTATTTCATAAGTTACAGAAAGAGGAAAACAGTAATAAGGTAAGTATCCTCCCCAGCAGACACGGCCATGGGTCATGTATGTCCATCACCTTCCACTGTCTTTCCAGTTGTCTTTGTGAGTTCACTCTCACTTCCACCTTTTGTTGGCATTTGTTTCTCTGTAAGGGTGAATGGATGGTTCAGTGATCCTCGCTGTCTGCTGAGGGGCAACATATTATTGGTTTTGAGTGTACATCTCTTGAACTTGCAAACTGTTTTTCAAATTTATATGGTAAAAAACAAAAAGAAAGCAGATCATATGGTAGCTTCCAGTGATAGCAGTTTTGTTATACTTGGTGAGTCAAAGAGAATACAGTGTGTTGTCTGCAGTGAGGTTGATGTTTTTCAAAAATATCCTTTAACCCCATCAGCCAAGTGACATCTTCCATTTGCCATGTTCTGTCTCCAGATTTATTCAGCTTAAAATAAACATTTCAAACAGAAGGGTATAGATACAGCATTAATAGTGCCCTAGAATATGATAAGCCTTTCTCCATTCATCCATCAGCCAATCCTACATTGCCCAATGAGGAGCGTAGGAGCCAGGGGCTAGGCAAGTTGGTCCTGACATTTAAGATGAGAGTGACCAGCCTCACTCATCCCTGAGAGGCATAACATGAGCAATAAACCCCAGTCATCCCTTGGATGTAAACCTTCACCGGCTTAATCCGATTGGAGCGCTGTAATTACCCTCTAAACCACCAGGCACCATAATTTGGTTTTATGGTTACCACCCAGCATAGTAAATGGTTTCCTGGTGTACAGGAAACCATTATAAGTTGAATAAAATGATTTGATAGGAACAAGGATTTACCTTGTACCAAAAATAGTGTCACCCAGATTCAAGGAGATAAAGTAGATATATCATTCATTCATTCATTGCCAGACGCCATGTATCCCAGACAGGGTGGCCAAGGGCTTAGAGTTAGTTGTTTTACAGGGAGAGGCACTAATCCTCCACCAACCCCACTTGACGTAGGGATGCCAACAGCATCTGGTGTTCCCAGGCGGTCACTCATCCAAGTACTAACCAGACCCAACGTTGCTATAACTACCGGTAATTGGAATATGTGCCACAGGCTACCATAAACTTCAGTATAGAGTTTATAATATCAGTGTCTGTGCAGTTTTTTATATTTATTGGTGTTTTTGTCCTGCTTTCTACATACAGTAGTGTTCCATAAGTTACATACAGCTAACTTACCAGTTGTTTCATTGCTACCAGTGAAACTAATTTGCTTGTTTCCACAATTTATACTGTAGTATCGTTTGTAAGTGAAAAATTTTATTAATTTGGAACACCACCACCATGTAACAAGGATATACTGTTGTTACATGTATTCTTGATCTCATACCAATGTACTTTTTTCTCCAGGTGCCGAAAAATTTGTAATAAAGAAAGTGGTTTGGCAGAGTTGTTCTCTGCAACCTTAACTGAAGATGACAGATTTTATGAGCGAGCCGTGCGCAGTACGCTTTGTGTCACCAAGTGCAAAAAGGACGTGTTTGGGGATCGCATGGACCGTGTAGTAGAGAGCCATATCAAGGAATATTTTGAAGAGAGAAAACCCTATGATTACCTTCAGCTGTGCTATTACAAGGTGAGATGACTAATGGTGAAATGCTTTTGTGGGGCCTGCCTTTGGTTCCTTGTTTCTCACATTTAAAAAAAAAAAAAAAAAAAAAAAAACTGTTTGGCAAAAGATGTTGGCAAATATGACATCATAGCACATAGGGAGGGAGATCAAGGAGCATCAGTAGTTTGAGGAAAGAGTGTTTCTCTGATCATCTACAGCTGTACAACAACAGCACAAGGTGAGATGATTACAACACATTTGTTCTAATGACCAAGATTCTCAGCTCTGATGCCCAAGTGTAGTTGGAATGGAGGGTCAGTGAGGTTAGTAAATTAGGAGACTTACTCCTACCTTGTTACTAAGGCTTTGATTTTCATGCAGCCATAACTTAGTAGTTAATTCAAGTTATGGGAGTGAGAGTTCTATTAGGTAAAAGAAAAAAAAAAATGAAACATACTGCTGAAGATTGATGACTGATCAGATTTTGCACCAGTGTTAATGGTTTATTACATTTTCAGACATGTTGGTTATCAGATATTTGGCCTAATTGATTATGCACTCTTTATGATACTTCTCCAACTTTCTTGTGTGACTGATCTTGTTTTTGTATCCCTCATGTATAAGTGGGAAAGGGGATGATGCTGATATAATAATGATGAAACAATATTTAGATAAAGTCAGGCTTGGTGTACTTAAACTTTACTTTTTGTTTAGTTTTAGTGATCATGAACATAGCAGTATACTGTAAATGGTGTACACAGGTAGTTATCACCATAGTCATCGTCTTCAGTACCTTGTATTCTTTTAAGAATCCCCCCAGCAGGAATAGGCTGTGACAGAATGGCCTTGAGACTGTTCTTACATGTTTCTGCTCTTCCCCCCCCCCACTTTTTTTTTTTTTTTTTTTTTTTTTTTTTTTTTAATAGCATCCTCATTTTATAACATTACCCTCAGTATCAACTGATGTTCTTTGGCCCTCTGTCTGTGTGCATGCTTTGAGCAACTCGTTATGATCTCATTATGTTTATCCATTCAGGAATGCCACATTTCACTCTGATAACTCTGCTTTTCATTCTTGAGTTCCTGTGAATTCCCTTATCATTCATTTCATCCATCATGCCTTTGCCTGCAGATATTCTGAAGAAACTCATTTCCTCATCTAGAAGTCTAGTGTTAACCATCTTTTGCAAGCCTGGTTTCACACCCATTCAAGGGTGTTGGAAGTAGCACACAAAGTAATCATCTTACTGTTCAGAATGATGTCGTGTTCATCACTGTTTTCTCCTCTAAAGTGATGTTTCTTTTACCTTGGCTTTATTTTACCCTACTTGCACATGGCAGATGTCAGATGTTTAGCAGTAATTACAGTACCTCCTTGAGCATCTTACCACCTATCTATACCCTGCAATTCATTCAGCTTCTCTCACTACACTACTCTGTACATTGTCAAATTCTCTTCCTTTACTTTCCCCATTACTTTATGGTATGGTACAATAAAGCTATGATAATGAAATATATGATCTGATACAGTATATGTGAACTTATTGAGAGGCAGACAGCCAAATATATCTGTTTACTGATCTTCCTTTTTGTCATAATTATGTTCATTCACTGCTTTATCTGAATGCACAAGGCACTATGGTCGTACAGTTACTGAGGCCTTTCGCACAGCTTAATGTAATCTTGTACTGTACTTGCACGGTGGTTAGAAATAGTAAGGAATTTAAAGGAAGAGAGACAAAATGCAGTAGAAATATTGATTATATTACAGTAGTACTGTACAGTATTGGAGGCTCATGAGAAAATAAGATATCTGTACGGGTAAAATGATGAAATGTAAAAAGTATGCTGTATGCAGTACTGCAGTACTCTGATTTGCATATATTAAACCATTTTGGCAGATTTTTAACATACCAGACAGTGTAGTGTAGTTGAGAGGGAGGATGAATGGAAAGATAAATGTCATATGTCAAAGGTCATGTTTTTTTGAGTGTATAAGTCCTTCTAGGATTTCTGTATTTTAATGAATTATGTTCATTGTGAGAAAGTTACTACATGATAGTACTGTGATACCAACTCTAATTTATGGAAGTGAAGCTTGGATTTTGTTGGAAGGACAGAAGTCAAGAGTGAGAGCAGTGGAAATGAGTTATTAAGAGGAGCCTTCAGGCTGACAAATGAGGATATAAAGGAGCGTTGTGGTGTGGATGTGATAGGAAGCGTTAGGAGGAACACACTGTGGTGGTTTGGCCATATGGAGAGGATGGAGGGTGAGAGACTGACAAGGAGAATGTATGTGAGTAAGGTGGGGGGGGGGGGAAGGCCGAGGATGAGGTGGAGGGATGGAATGGAGAGGTATATGAGAGAGGGGGGTGTGAGTTGGGAGCAGGGGAGTGAAATGGCGGGGAACAGGGCGACATGGAGGCGATTTCTTTGTGGCCATCCCGTAAGGGATTAAGGCGTCGGGCAATAGATAGATAGATAGATAGATAGATAGATGTTCATTGTTATAACATACCGAAGTATTCTCATTTATGTTTTATCTGTGTTTTTTGAAATACCAATATGGATTATATAAATAACCTATGACCTGTAAGAGAATATAATCCCCTTAATTCTGACAGTGTTACCTCCCACCCCCACTGGATTCATTTTCAGACGATCACAGGGCCAAAACATCAGCATTCATTTTAGGTGAGATGTGGTGTGATTAGGTTTATGATGGCTATGTATAACCTTGTGAGTCCAGAAATTCTCTCCAAACATAAAATTGTCAGGTGGTAGCAAGAATGGGAGGGGAAAGAAATGTTGGAATTGAAGGGGTGAGTATGCTATATGCAGAAACAGTGCATAAGAGATCCTAGAGAGCCACTCAAGCTGATAAGAATGTGGGCCTAAGTTTGTAAACCATATCTGTCCACTCTACCAGTTTGTTTATCTGTCTGCCTACAGTATCTTTTAATCTCTCAGCCCACAGCATGTATTGGTCTAACTGTCTTTCTGTCTGTATATCTCTTTATTGTGTCTATTTACAGTATCTGTATCTCCGGTATCTATCTGTCTGTCTTTAGCCAGACACCATAGTCCCAGAAGAGGTGTCCACAAATAAATTTCCTTGTCACCTTTTCCTCTGCCTTGAAGCCACTAACATCTCTCATATACAGTACCTCACCTCCCAATCCCTCCACCTCATCCTCAGTCTCCCCCTCCTCTACCACCTCTTTCACATACTCTCCTAATCAGTCTCTCATTCCCCATATATTATGAAATTGCTGCTGATGTTACCTGGACATCTCTCATCAGATGCTCTGGCTCAGTCAGTAACAGATGAAATGTGAGCCTCTTGGGGGGAGGCGGTGGCTGAATTGGTAGGGAGGCGGCCTGCAGTCCTAATGGACCCAGAATCGAGTCCCGGCTGGGGCAGGGAACAGTTTGAGGATTTGAATTTCCTAAAAAGCAGACTTTCCTGATCTACCAATTGACCCGCCAACATGTCGTAAAAATACCCCGGCTAATACCAATACACCAGTCCTTATGAGACAGCCCTAGCATGTAGTCAGTATGGACGGTGGGTGTTTGCGCCGAAGTGGTGACAAGTGGAGGTGTAGGGGGACTACTAGGCCTTGGGATAGGTCACTGCCCCCGAGAAGTAGGCCCTGCAGCCTTTGCCCAGAGTCGGACACGTAAAAAAGAAAAAAAAAACATAACTTTGTGACTTCCTGTTTGCATGTCAGGAAGGCCTGTGCTTTCACCCTCACCTCACAGAAATCACCCAAGTGGTGCTGTAACATAGGGGTCACTTCAGTTGCCTCTGGTTTACTGCACTGTTCCCCCCCCCCCTGCTGTAATTCCATCTGCCTTTAACATGCTTTTATGTTGTCCTCCATCTGCTTTATGTTTAAGAGAGTGAAATTCAATTTTTGCTCATCATTATTGATTTCTCCAATTTTATATGTAGTACTGTCCAGCAAGCATATTGCTGTTGGTTATGGTCCTGGTGTATGGCTCCCACCCAAGGTTCTAAATGCTTTCATGTAGTGTAGGAAGCCATTTGACATCATGCAGTGTAGTCACCTGAAGGTAGCACTACGTCAACTGAGTTTCTGTTCACATGGAGGAATATGTTCAGTACAGAAAAGTGTGTTAAAAGTAATTTATCTCAGTACAACTGTCACCAGCAGTTCTAAAATATAACTGTAACACAAAAACTTGTTGGAATATATATTTGAAGTTTTGACATTGCTGATTTTATTTCTTTTATTCTTGCCATCTACATATTATTCTGTAGATTTTTTTTTTTTTTTTTTTTTTAACGAGAGGTTAGTTACAGCTTTCATTAATTCCATTACCAGAGATACAAAATAAACGTGTGTGGTGGTAGCAGAAAATAATATAATTACCTTGGGGTTGAAAGGGTTAAGGTTTAAGCATATGGCCCTGAGTGTGTTGCATGTCTGTGTGTTTCAGTTGGGGCGCATAAAGGATGCAGCCGATGCAGCAGTTACAGTGTTGTCAGCTCAGCCCGACCACCAGGTGATGACAACCAATCTACAATATTACATCACTGAGGGAGACATCAGTGTGGATGATGTAGTCAGCTTGGAGCTTAAGGTACCTGCCCTTTATACAACATTGTATCCCTTGAATCAGGTGATGTACAGGAAGTTCTCATTATTGTACCAGTATACATTAGCTGTGACATCACCTTAGCAGACAACAAAATTGGCTCAGATGATATGGTCAGCTTGGAACATTAAGGTGGATGCCCTCTGTTATAGGCTATTGTCATTTACCCCATGCATTAGATAATATTTTCTTATTGCTTGATAGCTATTACATCACCAAGACAAATGTCATAGTACATGCAGTCCTTGTTGTAAGCAAAGGATGAATCTTAAAATATCCAAATTTTGCTTTATTTTATTGTTTTACATACAACTGCTTCTGTAAAGCAGGTAAAATGGTAAATCATCTTTGCAGATAGTCATTTTTCCCTTCTGTCTTTTCCCACTTCTGTATTGGATCAGTAGTTTTAACCAGTCTATACCATACAACTCAGTCCCATGCCTCTCCCCGTCATCCCCTTCCCAGTTAGTAAGAGAACTTTAAAAGAGAGTTTTGTTTAATTTACTTAGGACATAATACAGTACCAAAAAAGGATGCTTGAAGAGGTTCCTTATAATGATGGCTGCTATTAGCTGATACAGTCAGCTTGGGGCTGTTGATGAGAGTGTGGGCCTTAATGCTGCTGATGCCGGAATGTTTTGTTGTGTTGCAGGAGTATGGCAAGGAGTACATCAAGGGTACCGTGGCCTATGACAATGCTGATTATAAGACGGCGGTAACCCTCATGGAGAAGAGTTTGACGTTGTTTTATGAGAGTTATGAGGATTGCCGTTTTCTGTGTGAGAACCCATTTAATCAAGGCTGGTACCCTGACTTCATTGCATCGATTGCAAGTAAGGAAATCAGTGTTCAGTAAAGAAATCAGTGTTCAGTAAGGAAATTGGAGAGTTTGGAAAGGAAATCAAAGTGTTCAGTAAGGAAGTCAAAGTGTTCAGATTCTGTTTTTTTTATACTTTATGTGGCATTGTGGCATTGCTGTGAATGTATTAAAAATCATGTGGAGAAATACACTGAGGTGATTTAGTCATGTGTTGTGATTGGAAAATGAGATAGACGAGGAGAGTGTATGTGAGAGAGATAGAGGGAGGGGGAGACCATGAATGAGATGGAGGGATGGAGTGGAGAAGTATGTCAGGGAGGTGGTATCTGAGTTGGAGAGAGTGCAGCCGATAGAGGACAAAATTACCTGGAGGAGATTTGCTTGTGATCACCTCTTCTGGGATTAAGGCATCTGGAGATAGAGAGGTAGATTGTTTTTTAAAATTTGGTTATCAAGTTGTGTGTGGTAATGCTAGAAAGCCTCATCGAAAAAATGCCTGATATATATGTTGATTTAACCATTGAAAGATGTACTTGAATGATCTGACGATTCTGAACATTTGAAGTTTATCAGCATGCAGTATAAGTAACATCAGTATTTCCTTTATAATTTATCCATAGCTATATGATTTGTTATTTCTTTGGGCATATATATATACTGTATATATATATATATTTTTCCCCTGTAGAGGTGAGTGGCATCATTCACTTGTGAAAAAATTGAAAGCATTGTCCAAAATAAAGTACATAGTTAAGTGGGCTGTACCCTTGAAGTTATTACTTAAGAGGATGAACTCTAGCAGATTGTGAGTATATATTAGTGTACTGCGAAGGTGATACGACAACAGGACTATTGCACATTTGTTGTAACCTAACAAAAATCCCTAACCTCTTTCTGTGTAGGTGATGGCCAAGTATGTACTGATTGGTTGGTTTGACTAGTAACTAAAGAGACCCAGTCCAACATAATAAATAAGGCTTATCAAAATCCATAACCTCTTTCAGTCCAGGTGATGGCCAAGTGTCTTCTGATTTAAGTGGTTTGACAAGAAACTAAGGAGATCCATTCCAACATCATAACTAAGGTTCATCAAATTTCATGCAACCCTGACTTGGTATTTATCTAGTTTTGTTAGGAATAAACAGATTGACTCAAGGCAAAAAATTAGTACATGTTCAGTATATTATTTCTTCTCAGATCACTACACATACACGCTGCGCTGCAAAAGGAGGTGTTTGTGGCAACTCAGCGACCTCTTTGGTGAAATTGATGATGAATTCTTCCCATCCTACTTCAACTACCTACAGTATTCCTATTACCAGTGTGAGCAGTGGCATTGCATTCAGTTACATTAAGTTCTGTGGAAGTGCTTCACTGTCAGTAAAGGAGAAAGATGGTTATGTGTTGTATGACATAATTAGGTTGCTAAATATATCAGTTATTTTAATTTTAATGTTTATTCATCATAGTGAGTAGCATGAAGGGTCAGGATGCTGCTGCTGGTAGTATGGAGAAAGTTGTTTGTATTAATACAAGACCCATCATAATTTCAGTTAGTTTTTAAAATCTACTGTGCTTAATGTGGAAGTTAAGATGAAGCAGGCTTCTTATAATTTTCATTGCAGATCCATGGACTCCTTTAGTCTGTTGATATATTTCTTTCTTTTATACTTTCATGATTGGAGGGACTTTATGAACTAGAAAAGTAGTTAACCAGGGTTGAACAACGACAACAACTACCAAATACCTCCCTTAGTTTGAATGAAATAAATTAGTGTAGGAAGAATACAATATGAAATCTGTCATTGTGGTGAGGGAGTTAATAATCTCATTCTGTATTGTTTATTATAGTGGGTGATATGAAGAAAGCGAGTGAAGCAGTTGAGTCGTACTTGGTGATGAGTCCCGAGGATGAGACACAGAACCGCAACAAACAGTTTTATATCACACAGGAGGAGGTGGCGGAGGAACTATTTGTCCCAAGAAAGGTAGGATTTTCTGTACATTTGAGTCCTTATATGTTGGGGATATGTTCAGATTATCAGAGCTTTCTGAGTAAATTACGTGTACCATGAACTTAACAAAAATAAAGAAAAATAGATAAACTGGAACATATTGAGGACCTTCTGTAATTTTTGTAGATAAGCCAAGTGCCCCTAGATTATTGATGCAGCCTCAGAGGATTGCATGTTTGTTACTTAATCATCGCACCACTCCAAGCCTTCCTCTCATTACTCCAAACCTTTCCATCACCACTTCAAGCCTTCCTCTCACCACTCAAAGCCTTCCTCTCATTGCTCGAAGTCTTCCTATCATCACTTAAAGCATTCCTTTCACTTGTTTCACCCGTCCAAGCCTTCTTCTCACCACTCCAGATCTTCCTCTCACTACTCCAAACCTCCCTTTCAAGCATCCCCTTCTCCACATCAAGCCTCACCCTTACCACATCAAGCCTCCCCCTTACCACATCAAGGCTCCCCCTCACCACTTCAAACCTCCCTCTCACCAATCCACATATTCTGTCTTGTACAGTCAGCTCCACCTCCAGGCACTGCAGGGGGTGGCATGTTGGAGGTCAATATGGCATCAGTGTTTTTGTTTACATGACACATTTACTTAGTTGGGGCAGCCTCATTATTGTGGTTATAACGTGACTCCTGTAACTCTATTTTATGGTTGCAGAATTTGAATACTTGTAGATGAAATAAATCATGTATAACACCAGTGCATATAATCCTTGCCTTCTATGATGGCTTTGGACTGAACATGGCTTTAGAGTGATGGGGGTGTAGGTTTTCACAACTGTAGGTACCAAGACTAAAACATAGGACATAGATGGACTGAGTGACTTAACCATTTTGATTACATGAAGGATTTTATTTTCTTTCTGTTTACAGGTTAGGAGAGATTTTTTGAATGGGATCAGTTTGATGTAGCCTTCATTAACATTGAGGCTTCTATGACTCACTCGAAGTTGAATAAAATCGTCCGATATTAGCTGGAATAGCACCATCAAGTTGTCCCCACCATGAATTGTTTAACAAATAATTGTGCATGTAATAAGTGATACTTTGTCTTTCCAGGATGTTGTAGCATTCAGAGAAAGGGAGGACTTTGAAGAAAAGTTCGTGGAGTTCATCGAGACCAGCTTTGCTTTCTTGAATAAGGATGATGATGATGATGATGATACTGAACATAAGGTAAAGGGAATTGTTGTTGTTGTTGCATAACCTTGCTCTGTCTGGCTGAGTAGACCCATTGACCACAGGTAAGCAACTGTGTTTATGGGGCCATCCTACAGGTACAATACGGTACATATTATACTGTTGGGATCTGGCGCCCCTTTGCAGTAGGCAACGGCTTACTAGGGTTGGACCAGGTTCCTTCCCACAGTGAGGTACCCAGTTACACAAATGTCCCTCATACTCTCCATATCCCCAGAAAGATGGATGTGGACTAAAGGAATAGGGCAACTTCAGCCTGCAGCCCTCCAGGTTCAAGTCCTGATGTGCTCAAGGCCATAGCTGATGTAGGCAAAGGAAAAGAAAATAATAACCGGTGCTTAAGAAAAAAAAATATCACAGGTGATCATGTGGACAACAGCCACTGGAAGAAATTGTGTCTGAGGCTGTGTTTATAGTTATGATACGACACTTCTGACTTGGCTTTGACACTCTTTGGTGTAGATATAATTTTTTCCTTTGGGGCTTCATGATAACTAGTCTGAAATAAGGCCCATTACAGGTACAGTATTTATTAGATTCATGTTGTGTGTGTAGGGTGATACTTTCTTGGTGGTTACTGTTGAAAATAAATCACAGTACCTCATGTTTGTGTAAATTATGGTTATGTCTTTTAGGAAGTACAGTACTGTAGTATTTAATGAGTTTTTGACTACTAACAGTATGTTTCTCTTCAGAAAGCATCCATGCTTGATCATATTTTTATTCTGTTGCCTAGCCGTATGCAGTATTAATGCTTCAAACACCTTACTCATGCTTTTTCATGTGTTTTTTAATGTATTATTTTAACACATTGTGCTTTGTTGGGATGACCTTAACTCTGACCAGCTTAATTTTCAACTGTATGTGCCACCATGAATATAACATCTGTAATTTTGTTCACACTGTTCAGTTATTGTATATTATCATCACACCACAGTAGTCAGTAGGAGGGTATTTCAGTATACCCCAGTGCTTGTGTAAAGAAACAATATATAATACCTCTTAATTTTCTTCAAACTCCTTTATACTGGTAGTCCATTTCCTAAATTCATAGTATCCTTTGCTGGTACCGAGGTACTGTACTTTCAGTTCTCTCAGGCTGTGATGGGTACTGACTGAGTGCAGTAACTTTGAGACATGCTTCCAGTTCATGACTGAGAAGTTACAAATGCTGAAAAGCACTAGTTTCTGATTTCAGAACAACTTTAGTGAGTTATGAGCAACCTTAAGTTAAGATTAGTTGTTAATTCAGTCATAATAATATTAATGATAATAATAATAATAATAATGATGAAACAATTTTGAGACAGTTATGAATGAGAAATAACTAGTGAAATACCACATTGGTCATGCTGGTCAAAGTTGAATGGCTTCCTGGGGGTGCTTGTATTGAGCATCATGGTGGGTACAGCTCTTTAGCTACTGCACATGTATGAAGATATGGTCCATATCTTACTACCAGTGTTGTTCCCTTTCAGACTGATCCTTTGGCTGACTCAGAACCTGCTACAAACACCAGTGGAATAGGGGAGGGTGTGAGCCCCAATACTGTCAGTATGGCTGAAGATCATACTCCCAAAGTAGAATTATAAGTTTATTTACTGTATAATATGTATCATTGGTTCACATATTTCATTTTAATGCTTATGGATTAAGACGGTCCTTGCAGAGAGCTCTGTAATGTTTAGCGTGTATTCAAGGTGTACTTAGGTGGTACAAAGGTTGTATGACATGTTGTGTGTCACTACTGTGCATGACATATTGCCTTCCATCACATTGTGACATCTATAGAACAGATAGTTCATTTATCTCTTGATTTATGTATTTCCTCTGAATCATAATCTTTCAGTAACTTACATTTTGGTGTATCCTAAAGTGGCACTTAACATAAGATGTTGGCATGTGTTGTAGAGAATACGCTGCTGATGGTAATTATTTCAGATTCTTTGATTCACTAGACGTGTGATAAAAACATAAATGATACTGTACTTGTACATTGGGATTGCTGCCTATATGAACTTGGGCAGCATTGCAGTATTGTAAGAGATCTAGGTTTCTATTATACCATTTTGCCTGAAAATTACAGTCAGACCTCAGTATGCGATAAGGTTGAGTGAAAATTCGCTGTGTAACGACTTATCATGAGGTTGATATCATATGGATTCGTTGGGGTTGGGAGTGGGCCAAGGACCACGTAACCTAAAACATAAAAAAAGCATACCTTTTTATGTTCCCCTCAGCACCCTCAGTAGCACCACGCTTTCCTTGCCAGACATGATTTCCAAGTCACAAGTTTCAACATGTTACGTGCAAAATGTTATCAGTCCACTTCTTTAGCAATAAAAGTGGTGTTTCAGTGCCCTTGCACATGCAAAACGGAACGAAAGGGAAACAGTCACAGTGAATGTAAACACTGGGTGGCCATCTTGGCTCAGATGTCTGACCATCGCCTTGCATGGGAGGCACCATGTATGCATGGAATTGTTGTATGCGGCCACCACAGTTATCGTATAAGCAAATTTTGACATCGTTGACTCAAAACTGGGTATAACTTAGTTCTTAATTTTATAGATTTATCGCATACCAAGCTGACATACCGAGGCCTGACTGTGCTTCACCCCATGTGGTTTTGTAAAGTTATTACAGCTTGGTGGGGTGTGTCATTAAATCAGCCATTTTCCTGTATACCTACAGTACCATTGTTCCTATTCGAGTATAGAAAGGCATGGAGAAGATTGAACTTGAAATATTACTTAGGAATACAGTGCCTCCTGTACAGTATTTTGCCCGTACAAATTAAGTTTCATTTTATAATTTTATCTGCATCATAAGAGTTGCACAGTCAGCAATCCTGTTGTACAGTATTGCCTTGTCCATCCTGATCTGATGAGCTGCACCATGGTTACACTCTTGTTGTGGGTGAAGGTATGCCATTGACAGCATTTTCTGTGTAACATCTTGTGACAACACAGACAGTCACAAAAACTCCGTCAAGTTGTTGTGGTCTGTGATTCATCATGATGTAAACTTACTGGACTGCAGGTTGAAGCAGCCCTTCTCCTGTAGTTCACATCCCTCTTTCAGGGAGTGGGAGGAAACTGAGGAATGTTTATGTAACCGGCAGCAGATTTTCCAAATTATGTTGGTGCCACTATGGGATGGCTTGGTGTCACTGATGTGTGAAGTATGTTTAGTTAAGATAGTATCCTGAACTGTTTGTTTAGATCTGATCATAACCTTTATCAAGGCAGTGAATATGTGATAGAGTTTTGACTGAGAGTGTGGTGATGTTGACATGAAAATATATTTGCCCACAGTGACCCCCTAAAGTGACAGGGTGAGGCCACCATTCCTTGACTAACAGAGCAACTGACTGACATGGTGCTAACACTGTGATCTCAGGTGAACCTCTTGTTTACTTTCATCCCCTTCAAATCAGTGATGTATTTTTCATTTTACTCTTGGTACCTGTTGACAATTTCAGAAATCACCCCAGATCTGAACAGAATTGTATATAGGTAACAAGAACAAAATAAAAAGTACATTGTTGCATTGAAGTGGTTAACATTTCTTTTACTGATATGAATATGCATGATATTGTGTCTCAGTGGCATAACTATTGCCACTTTATGTACCAGACACTGTTCTCATAAGTGATCCCTTTAATGTAAATTCACATACTGGACATTTGAGTTTTTAAATTACTGTAAATATTTTGTACTCAAAACATCTATTTTATTGTATGCCATTTTGTAATAAACAAAACACAAAATCATGCATATCATTTCTGCCTGCATATTAATGGTAAAGGTGCATGAACTCACTGGAGTGCCATGGATGAACACACTTTAAAAAGGTGAAATATGAGAGTCCAAAGCTAGGCTGTTTATAGTCCAGATGAATCAAGGGTAGGAGACTGACCTACTTCCCCTACAGCTTTATTTTAATATTCATTGTCATTGGCGGCCAACCCAAATAAAACGGAAATACCTCTACTTTATCCACTTCATGCAGTACAGTACCTCTTTTTCAATGCCACATACTGTACAGTAGGTCCTTGTTATTCTAGATATGTTCCACTATATCACTACTTTTCTCATAGCCAGTACTGTACATTGGTAAAACTGGTAAAATGTTTTTATAGGTAGCAATAGAATTTTGGCGTCTTTGACCAGTAAAGAACACAATGGAACATGTACTTAGGACATACTGTATGGTACTTGCTGTCTAACATGCCTTATTCTTTGTGATGCTTGTAACATTTTAAACATACATATAATGAATGATTGAGAGTAACTTTTTCTTCATTTAAACAACAACCTTTCAAACTAATTAATGTAATGTTCTGTTTTTTCCTCATATCATCTTTTCTTTCTGAACTTGCACCACACTTACACATATGTAAACTTTTCGGTCTGACTCTCTCAGATCTATATCTTAGGTGTCAACACAACTGATAATTGTCATTATGTTCAATTCCTCCCCCCCCCCCATACCAAAAGTAGGCACAAGGTTGTCTTTGTTTTTATATAGGGTTTGGTGAAGTTTGCAGGTTCTGTAGATGTCAGCAGACAATTAGCAGGTGTGGGAAATGTGACAAAGCCCGAAAAAGTGAAGTAGTGGAGTTGTACAGTTGGCATAAACAACTGTGTACTCAAACAGTAAGCGTCATACACTAGGTCACTATGTATATGGATGAGGTTATGAAAGTGGTTAAAAATAAAGTTGTAGGGCAAGTGGTGAGTGTTGAATGGACTAAATTATGTTGCAGTGACAGACATAGTGAAAAGCGGGAGACTAGAGAGAGGCTGAAAATATTCATAGGATATGATTTGTGCAATGCAGAAGTATGGTGTAGTATTTTACTGAAATAGATTAACCTGAATTGTTTAATAATAGCAGACATCGTGACAACATGGAGCCTAGAGAGAGACTAAAAACAGATTCATAGGAGTTCGTTTATGTGATACAGTAGTGAGAGGTCGTATATTATTAAAAAAGAGTGGATAGTATCATTCTGCTGCATCAAATGTGGTGAGACAGTAGAGGGACTGAAAATAGAGATCTGTATCTGTAGGATACTTGTGTGCTTGGTATGCTACAGTAGTGAAGAGCCCAGTGCTCTTTATAAGGATTGCCTTCATGTCTCCAGTATGGCAGACAGGATTAATGTGAGAGAGTTTGGTTTGGCCTCATATTTATGCAGAGTCATAATGTACAGGGTTTCAGAGATGTCGTAGCATATTTCGTGGTGAGTTATTTTGCACCCCAGTTATTTTAGTACCCCAGTTTCTCTTGCAATATATTGTGATTGAAAAGTGATATAAATAGTATACAGGAGAATGCTGATGTACAATCTGCATAATAAATTGCCAAGGAAGAGGTGGGAAGTCTTCTGTGCCACTCAGAATATGGGCCTGGGTTTGAGTTACAGGGTGTTGGTGAACAGTAGAGCAAGGAAAGCTGCCTCATACACATTTCAGTTATTGTATGTTTAGTATTTCTTTGGTAGCTGTCACTTCCATGCCAGTGCACTGTAAAATGTTCATTAAAACTATGGTTAGTAATGAAGAGATTTGTAGTCCAGTTTGCAGTTGGCTAGTGTGACAACTAAAATAATCTAGTTCGCTCTTTTTTTTTTTTTTTTTTTCCCCCCCACCTGTCTGCCAATCAGGCAGTCTAGCAAACCATGTATCAGTCTGTAACCAGTGCCTATTCAACCACCTTAATTATGTGTAAAATATTTCAGTTGTCTGCTTGCTATCCTGACAAGGACAAGCCTCAGCCAACAAAGCTGCCTCTTAGCAAAACGAGCCAAGATTTGCCCGAGTTGCGGCAGCGTGCAGTGACCCAGCTGAAGAACCTGGCAGAGCAGGATGTGCGTGTGGTGCAGACACCACAGCAGCTGGGTGGCCAGCGGCGTGTGGTGGCTGAGGGATTCATGTCACCCATGGAGTGCCTTGTTCTCAGTGAACTTATCAAGGTACAATATATCACTACTAATCCCCATATGGTCAGGGCAGCTTTTGTATTGTATTGTATCTGAACCATTGCCAGACAGTTTTTATGTAGCTGATGGCAGCTGGTGACGGGATTATTTTGCTCATGGAGCTCCTTGTCCTCAGTGGATTCAGTAAGGTGTGGGTATGTCCTCATTATATCATCTTTTGTTTGTTAATTATAAATTTAATTATTTATTTATTAATTTTTTTGCTGTTAATGTCTTCAGTCTGGTGATAGACTTGATTTTATTCTTACCATCACCAGACAATACTTTTCAGCTCAGGAGAGTCTTTTCAAACTGAAGAGGTTAGATACAGTACCCTTCAGCAATACACTCAGCATATAGGGTAAAGAACAACCAGGGAAAAAAGTTTGTGTAATATTTCACTTCTTTTACTACTTAGTTTCCTCTCTTGAGCTAGTATTCCCAGGCTGAGAGAAATTTGTTAATGATGATGGTGTTTGTTGTTGATGAGGATGTTGATGATGATAATGATGATGGTGAGGAGGATGATGATGCTGGTAATAATGATGATGATGATGATAATAAGTACTAATGTTTGCTATGCCCCAGTTTGCAGCAGTGGAGGGAGACGGATACAAGAACAACTCATCGCCTCACACGGCAGCTGAGAACTTCCAGGGAGTCACACTAGGGAGAGCTGGCCTGGTTGGTTTTGTCCTTCTCCAGCTTTATGTTTTCATTGTGCACCAAGCAAATTTAGTGTCAGCAGAGAAGTGGTGATCAGAGAGACTAAAGGGTTTCTCAATTTTTGTCAGTATAACCTATCTGGGTAGTAGAGGTAGATGGTTAGCCGTTATTGACTCTGTGGGGTACAACATAAGGATGAGATGTATCCATAAGCATAGTAGTAACCCATACAGTCACAATTTTTATGCACAAAACTCAGCCTTAAGAATCCTAGTTCAAGTTCAGACCCACACACTGATTTTTTTTCCTCAACATTTTCTAGCAACTGTTAGGAAGTAATTAGCTGGTTTTGGCATTTGGTTTAGCATCCAATCCATGGAACACTTCAGCTGTGCCTTGGCAAATCTGAAAGTGGATTCTTGATGAGGAATTATGGCATAATTATGTTTTCTATATAAGCATATACTGGTAACCAAATTTTGATGCCTGGTGGTTTAGTGGGTAGTTATTGTGCTCCAGTCGGATTGAGCTGGTGATGGTTTATATCCAAGGGGTGATTGAGGTTGATTTTTTTATTTTTTTATTTTTTATTTTTTTATTTTTTTTTATGTGTCCGACTCTGGGCATAGGCTTCACATCCTGCTATCAAGGCCCAGCAGTCCTCCTACATACCATACACCTGTACATGTTACCACTTCGGCGCCAACACCCACTGTCCATACTGAATACATGCTAGGGCTGTCTTATACAGGACTGGTGTATTGGTATTAGCGGGGGTATTTTTACAACATCTCGGTGGGTCTTCTGGTAGATCAGTAAAGCCTGATTTAATGAAATTCAAATCCTTAAACTGTTCCCTGCCCCAGCGGAGATTTGAACCTGGGTCCTTTGGGACTGCAGGCCACCTCTCTACTGATTGAGCCACTCAGGGATGAGAGGCTGGTCGCTCTCATCTCAAATGTCGGGACCAACTGCCTAGCCCCGGGCTCCTACGCTCCTCATGGGGTAATGTAGGATTGGATGATGGATGGATGGATAATTTTGTATTTCCTGTGTGAACATGTCTCATGAAAAATAATGTCCTTTATCCTCACTTTCGTAAAACATTTGAATTAGAGTGTCACAACAACCAGACCGGTAGTAGCGGAAATAAAAAATGTTCTCATTACAGTATCTGAATGTGTATCATCTGACTGAAGGAGTTAAGTCTGGATAAGTTTTACAAACTAGTGGGGTTATATAATCTTCATTAACCCCTCCACTCAGAGAGTCTGTTACAATATGCCACTGGTTTGGCTAAGCCTCTGAGAAGGATGCCTGAAAGCCACCTTGCCATTGCCAGTCTAAAAGATGTGATGTCAGTACAGATTCCCCCCCCCCCCACATCCTGACTTACTGTAATGGGTGAAGCATTGAGTTTAAATCAGTGCAGCCACAGTGGTTTGGTTGAATAAAATAATTTGGAAGGAGAAAGAAATAGCCAATAATGTAAAGCATCATCTGGAAGGAACTTGGCTGATTCATTGTCATATCACTTAAACAGATGGTCCATACGGCACTAATAGATGATGCAGTGCTCGAGTTGATTCTGGATGTGACTGACCTGTGCCGAGACTTCCTGGAGCGACACTTCCACCTGCAGGAACCTCTCTACTTCACCTTCACACACCTTGTCTGTCGCACTGCACGCCCAGGTCACTCTCTTTCTCCTTGTGTTCTTTCTTTCATGCTTTCTCATTATCACTCATATGTCATTGTACATTATTGTCTAGTATGGTGGTTAATCCCAACCTTCATACTGTGTGCTGTTGTCATGAAAGATGTGAATATCATGTTATATAAGATCTTGGCTGAAATTTCCAAACGCAGTCTTTTGGTCTGGCATACATCAGGCATTTTTTCAGCAAAAAGAGACTCTGTACTTGTATAACCAAAAAATTGATTTGCAATACAGTACTAAGGCAGATCTTCCACTAGAATGACCAGTTGCATTAAACTGGTTGTATGCGGTTGGTTGCTTTTAAATCAGTTACACTGATCTCCACACACTGGGTGAGACAAAATTGCTAGTTGCAATAATGTTGTCATATGAGGTAGGATGTAGTTTTGTGGTAGTATATGCTGCATGAGGGAAAGTCAAGGTTAATCTGGGCTTTTCCGTACATCACTACAAATAGTAATTGCAGAGCTGTTATTACCACTTATTGAGAATAACCTGTAAAATGGTCTCCAAATACACTGTTCTGTCAATCCAAATATAAAACAATGAAGAACATAAAATTAGCAACAGGAAGAAAATCTGTGATTTCACCTATTGATGCCATTCAAATTTATTTATGTTAATTTATGTTTATCTGTGTGTTACATTTACTTCAGGAATCACCTAAAGTTAGCGCAACAAACCCTAGAACACCGTGTATTATCAAGAGTACATTGTTGTACTTGTAGTTGGTGCAGTTGATAGATAATGGGTGGGGTGGAGAGAGTAGTATGTATTGGAGAGAGGACAGCCTGATGGTGGAGGACAGGGCAACATGGAAAGGATTTACTTGTGACCATCTCACCCAGGATTAAGGCATGTGATTGTAGCTGGAAAGATTATCATAATTTTCTTCTTGCATTCCCCAGAGATGTCGTTCAACCGGTCAAGGCTGGACCTAAGCCACGGGGTGCATGCTGATAATTGTATCCTTCAGGACTCAGGAGAATGTCTCAGGAAGCCACCCGCATACACCTACAGAGACTACAGGTAGGTATAGTACCTCTCCATTGTAATTAAGAACACTTCATCTTGTGCTGTCTGTTAAATTTACACTAAAATCCTGTAATCCGAATGGCAGGGGACCGAGGGTCTTTTGAACTATTTTTTTTTTTTTTTTTTCTGACCACTGGGAGGGACCTCTGAAAACATTAGAAATATGTACATGATCATTAACACTTTCCAGTTTGGTGATACTATTTTGATTCATTGGAAAATTTGAAAACGTGACCAAAAAACATTAAGAAAAAAAACAGGATAAACATTTTTATGCACTCGTTTGACTTATGCTCATCACAACTTTTTTTATTTTATGCATTGTCACTTTCGTTTTTCATTCATCTTATTCAACAAAGCCTCAGCATTCTAATGGTATAAAAACAGATACACTAGTCCAAATATTTCTGAGTGAAAAAAGATAAGACAAGAAAAAACTCAAGCACACAGCAGGGTAGGAGGGAGGGAGAGCAAGGAGGGGGGGAAAGTGGGAGGATTCTGCTGGCTCGGGGGGGCAGACCTTCAGTTTATCACTTATTGTGTTACAGGCTTTTGTTTATCAGTTTTCTTTCCATCACGGCTAGTAGGTGTGGGAGCCATTGCTACTTTGTTGTAGTCACTTATTGGTCTGAAAATCAAGTGGAATTATCAGAAGAGTGTCAGACTGGGTACAGGTATAAACTGAAAATGGCCATCCTCCCCACATGCTGCCACTCCCCGCTGCTAGCGAAATTTTGGTGCATCCTCGAAACTTTCTGAGTATTGGGATATTCGGAGTATTGGTGGTTGGATTGAAGGACTTTTACTGTATATTAAGACTGGATGGTACACAGTCACCCCAGAATCATCTGTATAAAGTTTTTGATGAAGTGTTAGAGGTTTGTACTGGTTGTTCATAAACCACATGACTGGTACGCTCACATGAGGTTTATAATATACAGTATACTGTAGGATAAAAAGTGGCGATAACTGTGGCTGTTGTTTGTAGTCCTGTAGTTAAAGACTTTAGGACGATAAGATATCCATCACTGCTGAGCATGGCATGAGAAAGAGAAAAAGTGTAGTGAGGTGCCAGTGGAGCTGCAAAGCAGTATTGAAGGGAGTTGTATATTTTTGTATGCTAATTAGTATGATAATGGCCTTTTTCTTTTTTTTCTGCATCTGCTAATTTGATTGACATGCTCCTATTCTTTTCCAGTGCCATACTCTACTTGAATGATGAATTTAAAGGAGGTGAATTTATCTTCACACGTGACAAATCTGGACTGTCATATGAGGTATGTTGTAATTGAAAATCAAGCATGTGGCATAATTAAAGTGTCTTCAAGCAGCAGTATTTGAGCCTTTCAATCTAATGACATATTTTTCTGTTTTGTTCTTGTTTCCAGATTATATTGATTTTGAGTAGAGTTTTTCAATGCTGAAGGGGTTATGAAGGCTGTGTCTAGCCCCTAAAGCCATATAAAATTGTCAAGGGTTATCAGGAATTATAGAAAAAGGACATCACTGTACTGAAGAGATGTAACAATAATTTGCACATATCTGATTTCCTTAGATTTGGATACTTTGTCGGTGATGTGAGGAGGTTATTACTGTACTTAGCATTTATGATATGTTGTAGAATTATCAGGAATTCTTGTTATTGTTTTCAGGTAATTAATTTGTTACTTAAATCTGGAATGTTTCTTGAGGAATTCCCATACTGATGTTGTGTATGGACTGGGAGCTGGACTAAGTACCATCCATCCATCCGTCCATCATCCGATCCTATGTTGTCCCATGAGGAGCGTAGGAGCCCAGGGCTAGGCAAGTTGGTCCTGACATTTTAGATGAGAGTGACCAGCCTCACTCATCCCTGAGTGGCATTGTGTGAGCAGTAAACACCAATCACCCTTTGCATATAAACTTGCACAGGCTTAATCCAATTGGAGCACCGTAGTTACCCACTAAACCACCAGGTGCCATAATTTGGTCATATGGTTACCACCCAGCATAGTAAATGGTTTCCTTGTGTACAGGAAACCATTTTGCTTGTCACTCAGTGTAGAGCCACCCATAGGCAGCAGGAAGAGGAAAGAGTGAAAGAAAGAAAGACAGAAGAGGGAGTGTAAAGTCAACTAAGTACCAAACCCAGCTAATTACATCCCAGTGGATGCTGGAAACTGACAGAAGAATAGATGTCTTAGATGTATAGTATGGTTTGTAACAGTATGAATATTAGCTTGTACCTTGTCTCTGTTTACTTGTGGCTCAGTGTTTCCAACCTGAGAGTGTTTACTTGTGCCTGAATGTTTCCTGCTTGAGAATGATGAGTTGTGTGACTAATTACTAAACATTTAGCAACACTGCACTCTTATGGTAGAACTTTTGAGGGTCTCAGGTAGCCAGCCATCTACTACCATGTCATGCTGTTCAGTCATCTTGTAATGTTTACACTTTTCTGTAGTCAGCAGTGAAACCCCAGTGTGGGCGTCTGGTGGGGTTCTCGTCTGGTCCAGACAACCCACATGGTGTGCTGCCGGTGTGGGAAGGCAGCCGTTGCTCCCTGGCCATGTGGTTCACACATGACAAGCGACACAAGGAAGTTGAGCGCACACTTGTTGAGCTCCTCCTGGATAAGATTAGAGCTAATTCAGTCTAATGGTAGGTGACAGGTACAGTTTTGGACAGTAGTATCACATCACTTTGAAGTCAGACTAGTATGAAATTGATTGTAATATTCATAATTGGTAGGTGGGAGCTATCAACTTAAGTAACATTTTTTAGTCAGCCAGTTATAAAATGCTCTTATAATAATTTCTAAATGGTTGTTGACAGCTGCAAAGATAGGCAGTAATATCACATCATTTTTTTAGCCAAACTATTATGAATGCGTACATAGTATTCTGTAAATTTTAAGTGACAGGTACCATTGTGAACAGTAATATTCCTTCATGTTTATTTTTTATATATATATATTTTTTTTTGTTAATGTAAGGAAGAAGGAACCAAATAGCTGAAGTATGACAGGTAAGGAAAACACCCAACAGACCATTTCCCAGACTACAACTAAATCATCATTTACAAATCCATTTATGAATTTCACTTATAGGTGCAGACAGATTTGGGTAAAGAGACCCTAACCAAAGAACTCATTATCAACCCAGGAATTGAACCTAGGACCTCACAGTTGCAGGTCATGTGTGCCTTCAGTTACACCATTGCCATCCTCTTCAGCCAAACAGTTGCGAAATGCTTACATAAAACTCTGAAAAGTTTGTTGGACTTAGAAGATTGTGTCACTGGGTTTAAGTCACTGTTTTCCGTCTTGTTTTTTATCTTAATGAAATGGAACTGTAATATGTCAACAGCAATACAGAATACAGCCAGCTCTTCTACAACGCACGATCCTAGAACACAGAAATCATAAAACGTGAGAATCACCTGTTTATGTTTCAAAATCTTACTATGCAGAATAGATGCATTTAACATGGATTGTCAGGTGATGATGTATTCCCAGCAGTGTGTCGTCACGGTCCACTGTTCATTTCTTCTCCATGTGAGACCGCTGTCTCCCTGCCCTGTGACTGTACTCGTGCTGTATGTGACTTTTGTGTGTGTGTGTGTGTGTGTGTGTGTGTGTATATATATATATGTGTGTGTGTGTGTGTATGTGTGTGTGTGTGTGTGTGTGTGTGTGTGTGTGTGTGTATGTTTTATGTCACCAAACTAACCCACAACATCTTGCATTTATGGTGAGGAGTATTGCAGTGTTTGTATGTCATAAAGTCTTTTTTAGGTAGGTAAATGTCATGAAAAAATCATGAAAATGACCCAAAACAATGAACTTGGGGTTGGCTTGGGTCCCGAGAAACTCTTTAACGTGTAAACACATGGTTCCTATAACATGCGATCCTGTTGAGTGGTGCTTTCAGGGTGCAATGTTCCTGCATTATGGGAGAGGGTACTGTAGTTGAATGTTGAGTTCAGTACAGTTATTTTTATTTGTTGCTGTGTAAAGTTTTATATTGACCAGGTACAGAGAGATGCAACTACCTTCCCAAAGTTTGATGAATACGTAGTGGAAAAATTGAACCAGCTGAAACACACACTAGTGGAGACAAAGTTTTCATTGTACTTTGCCAGTTGTAAATTATCTTCAGTTGGAACTGGGGAGATAGTTATTGCTTTGACTGTAGCCTACTGTTCTTAATACTGATCTAGAGAGCTGAGAAAGTCATAGTAGGCTTGTGTATGATATATATATATTTTTTTTTATCATATCCTTGTGGTGCTGAGATGTAGTAACAGGTAGATTTAAGTATACATTCTGTTGTTGTATTTTATTACAGAGAAGCTGTTTTATATCCATCTTTATTTTGAGGTATGGCATATGAGACGCTAAGAAGAGAAGGAGAAGCACCATGAGTAGCAGCGAGAGGCACAAGTTCTTTTCTTATTTCAGAATATAAAAATCTTACTTTATGACATTGGTGCTTATCTGCCTTCACTTCTGAGTCCGTACATACAGTATACAAGTTGGTTCCATTTATTTCACATCCTGTTTCTTGTGTGTTGCTTGTCATTATTTACCTTTCGTCATTGTTGACTCTTCCTAACACTTTTCCTGATTTATACTTCCTGCTTTGTGTATCTGTTAGTTGCATGATTAGTAATTTTACAAAGCAGCCAAAGTACGAGTATCTGCCTTCCCTACATCACCGGACGTTATAGAAAGACAGTATATGAACCACACTGTATACTTTTTTTTTTTTTTATTGCTCTGGACATAGGTTTAGAAGCCTGTTCCCTGAGGTACGGCAGTCCTCCTAATTGCTATACACCTCAGCGTGTCACCACTTTGGCGCTAACACCCACCATTCAAACTGCTGAATATGGTACATGCTAGAGCTCTCATGCAGGACTGGTGTATTGATATAAGTGGAGGTGTTTTTATGACATGTCAGCAGGTCTTTGGTAGATCAATAAAGTCTACGTTAGTGAAATTTAAATCCTTTAAACTGTTCATTGCCTCAGCTGGGACTTGAACCTATGTCCAGTGGGACAGTAGATCACCTCTCTGCCAACTCAGTAGTTTATACACTTTTATTACCTCCTGGGATGGTATGCCATTGTGAGAAAAAAACACACAGTATGTATACACATATGAGGGTAAGTTAATGTAAACCTTTGAAAATTGACCTCCTTATTGATGTTCTCTTCTTTGCATTAAAGTTAGTGGTAGCAAATTGTATATAAGTACTGAGTTGGTGTGAAGAGAATTGATAAGTGGAACTGGAATGTGGTTGTGTGTGAGGGTGATAAATGTTTCCTTCCCCAGGATTATCACTGCCAGTTTTGTAATTTGTAGGTTGAGTCAGTAGGTTAAGCTTTCACTGAAAAGTTTAGAAGAATCTGAAGTGCCGTACTAGAGCATTATGGACTCCTTGTCACATAATCCTTTCACACCACAGGCACTTCACTTAATGCAGATCTTATATGTTATAATGTTAAGAAATAATTTAATTTAAATTGTTCAGTACAGTGTTGTGACTGTTATGTTAAGTAAGTTGGGACCAAGCCCAATTACCCAAGTTAAATCCACTGGAATTAGCCCATCAGACTAGAACCAGACCAGAACTAGACTGGGTAGGCTTTTCCCTGATTTTTTCCGGTGATTCATTATTTTCACTTATGTGCCCCTTCTTTTTCCTGTTTTATCACTGGAACTTGACAAAAAAAATCTCACCTAAATTAACTCCAAATGGCATATTGGATTACTGGTATTAGCCAAAAGATGAGTGAAACAGAAACCAGACTGCGTCAGATCTCCACAAGAACAAAAACACAAGATGCAGGGGTTGACACCCCCTCCAACCCCCGAAAATTGTAAGTGACTGGCAGACGGACAGATGGACTCCAAGAGTTGCTGCTACATCCAAAACAATATGAACCAGATCTGTTGGGTGGGAGAGAGATGCAGATTAGAGCTTGAATTCTTTATTTTCTGTAACTTTTTGGGCTACACAGATGAGTTCTGTGCAGCCCGAAATGTTAGAGAAAATAAAGAATCCAAGCTTTAACCTGTGGATTGTGCAATTATCTTTTTTTTTTTATCCCACCCTGTGGTGTGCAAGAAATGAAGAAAAGAAAAACTTTTTTTTATTAAGTTTTTGTTTATTATAAACTTGAAGATAAACATCCAGGGCATCATCTAGCAAAAAAAAAAAAAATCCTCTCTCTCCCTCTCTCTCCATCTTTGCGTAGGGCCGTGTGTAAGTTTACATAGGGTAGTTGTGAAAAAATGAAAAAATCAAAACTTTTTTTTTTTATTATTATGAACTTGAAGATAAACATCTAGGGCATCATCTGGTGAAAAGAAAATAATCTCTCTCTCTCCATCCTTGCATAGCACCATGCATAAGTTTGCACAGGGGTGGAGTAGATAGTGGTGATGCATGGCCAACACAGCCTGAGCTGTGGGTCGCAACACAACGCCACCCAGCCTGAGCTGTGGCTCGCAATCCACAGGTTAACCTGTGTGTCTCCCACTCAGCATTTCCACTTGGCATAATGGACCATCTACATGAACCAGATCACCAAAAGCAGACACCTGAGTTTTCACCAGAGGATCCCAGCTCTGCCGAAAAAATAAGATGGATTAGATGTGCTGTAATGTGGCATTGTGGATCTTTGTCACATTGGGTTGTATTCTAAGCGACTGAAGATTTTACAACTCTTCATTAGTGATTTATTCTGTAAATTGCAGCTTGGTATCCTTTTGTATGTCGTTGATGTAGACAATGTTGATATGTATGAAAATTTTGTTGGTAACATTATGGTGTATTATATAAATTAGATCATTAAGGAAGAGGTACAGTACTGCACAGTGAAGCCTGTGTTGTCTAGAAAGGCTCCTTTTCCTTTAACCCAACACTTCATAATACAATTGTTGTATTATATTAGAACCTTTGTTAAATGTTCTTTGAGTAGAGTACTGTGACTGTTGTGTTAGGCTTAAAATTGCTACTGGTAGGTGTATTATTTAAAGTATACTGCTCATCTGGAGTATCTTTGTTGTTGGCTTTTGAATCTAAGTTTAGTTTTCTTTTAGCTAAGTGCCATTTTCATAATTGTAGAGTTTTTAAAAACTAATCCCAATGTTTTTTTTAGTCTTATGTAAGCCAGTTACTTAAATTTCAAAAGACAGATGATGATCTAATGATCAGAATGCCCCAGCCAGTGACAATCATGCTTAGTCTTCATATTTGAGAGATGACTAGAGGTTTGTCAAGTAGTTAGTGTCACTAGGGGAGGTTGGCTGGTCATTTAGCCTTAAATGTACTGAATTTCAGTAGTCTGGCCTCGGTATCCTACACCCCAAAGCAGATAAAATGGCCTGGTTGTAACTGCTACTGTTTTTATTTAATTTTTTACAAACTGTATAACTCCTGCTGTTCAGGGATGCCTGTTCAAATTTGCATACAATAGCGTGGTGTTAGCCAGAAAAGAATAAGAAAAAACATTCTTAGATTTATAGTATATTTGTGATTGGTTATAATGCATACAGTGTAGCCTTGGGATGACCTTTGTAAGTTGAACAAAATTGTAAAACATTAACCAGAAACCAGAATAAAAAAAAAAAAAAAAAATCCAGGCTGCAGGGGATAATACAGCACACCCACATTATTCTGTCTCATGGTAATCAGTAAATCACCATAATGATATGAAATATGTGTTGGCACACGGAAGTTTTGTCATCCATCTCTTTCAACATTCAGTATAAGCGAAGTCCTTACAGTGCATTGTAAATAATGGTCCTGACATTTTGCCCATTCTGTAGGTGTATCATTGCATACCCATTCATTGTATAATGAGGGTCAGCTGTATATTGATGTGCAGGGCCTGGGAAGGGAGGATTTTAATGGTACCAAAAGCACCCTGGACTGGCCTCATGGGGCTGGAGAGCAAGCTTAGAGTTTACCAGTTTGTAGTATTGTAAATATTCTTCAGTACGGGATTAAGCAATCTGGATGTAATATGTTTGAACGTCTATGCAAATGTACAGAGAGAGACATCAGGCATTGTTGAAAGGTCAGGTATGCTTATCATCTCAGCACTTGGCCCCAAGGCACATCTCGATAGGCCTGTTGATGAGTTTTGTTGACAAAAGAACCTGATATGATCTCTGGAAGACAAGAACATAATCTACTCTGTTCTAACCATTCAGCCAAGGACGAAATTTGTATTATATTCTGACTAACACCGTGCCATTAAATTCAGTTTGGGAGATCCTTTTGAGGTGTAGAGGTTGGAAGCTGTTTCTCAACCCCATCAGCCAGAGGAGATTTTTATGGCTTTTATCTTCGGTGTCAGACAGTTTTGTTCAGTGTAGGAGAGACTCATCAGGGTGAAGGGGTTACGATAGATCCAGGGGCCAGATTTAACCCCTTCAGTCCAGTTGCTTATTATTTTTTGTAACTTCGATGAAATTTTAATTCAGTGAAGGAACAATCTGAAATGGTGGGGTTAGAGTAGTAGTAGTAGTAGTGAGTATGGTGGAGATCTTTCCATAAGTTTATTAAAATCATTTGATGCCGGCTTGATTAAATGAAAAATGCATCATTGGACTGAAGAGGTTAAGACTATCCATGTGAGAGGTGTTTTGCTGTGATCATAGTGCAGTATGTAAGTAGACAACTGTGTGTATGTAGGCAGAACTGTAAGCATATAAGTAGACAGAACTGTAGGTGTGTAGCTAGGCAGAACTGTAGGTGTGTAAGTAGGCAGAACTGTAAGCATGTAAGTAGACAGAACTGTAAGTGTGTAAGAAGACAGAACTAATGTGTGGTTGTAATCCATATCAGTACTGTACCCCTAAAACAACTGTCATAAGGTTTTGATTTACTAGTCATTGGAGGGACTTAATTTGAGAAGTGTATTTGAAAAGTGTACTGTATGTGAAGTGCACCAATAAAGAAAAAATACGAAACATTATGTGTGGATAGTTTTGCCTGTGAGGTGAGGCCAGGATTCCAGAGGCTTGATTGACTGTGTATGAATGTAAGGGCCATTTCTTTGGACACGCTGTTGATAGTTCTTTGACTTTTATGCTTTCTGTGTTTCTGAAAGCAGTGATGAGAAATAGGGAGGTGAGTATGGAAGTTAAGAAGTCACTGAATGATGGTATTGTGATCCCTACCCTGACGTATGGAAGCGAGGCGTGGACCTTGCAAGAAGGGAACAAGTCAAGAGTGAGAGCAGTGGAAATGAGTTACTTGAGAGGAGCATGTGGAGTGATGTGGAGGGACAGGTTGACGAATGAAGAAGTGAAGGAACGTTGTGGGGTAGATGTGGATGTGGTTGAAAAGATTAGGAGAAATACACTGAGGTGGTTTGGACATGTGGAGAGGATGGAGAATGAAAGACTGACTAAGAGGGTGTATGTAGGTGAGGTGGAGGGAGGGAGAGGGAGGGGTAGACCGAGGATGAGGTGGAGGGATGGAGTTGAGAGGTATATGAGGGAGGGGGGGTGAGTAGGGGGGAGGGGAGTCAAATGGTGGGTGACAGAGTGACTTGGAGGCGTTTTGTCTGCGGCCACCCTTTGCGGGATTAGGGCGTCGGGCTATAGATAGATAGATAGATAGATAGTGTTTCTGGCTCCTACTTCATCTTGCAGGTTGGAATTTAAGACGGGATGATAATGATAATGATGGTGATGGTGATGATGATGATGTTGACAATGATGATGATGATGGATTTGCTTCATGCTGATCGTGGTGTCATCATGGTGAGTTAAGCTAGTTTGCAACATTTTGTCTTATCAGTGCAATATATATTTTTTCCTAAGCAGCTGAGAGCATAGTTTTATATCCAGTTTGAAGGTATGTTCCAAAAATCAGTCTTGCTGGTGCCCTGGTTTTGATGATGTGATAGTTTAGGTCTGTCAGGTCTCAGAATCTTTTAGGTCCTTTTAGTGCCAGATTAGTGTAAAAATGTGACAGTTTAGGTCTTCCTGGTCTTCTCAGGTCCCTTTAGGTCCCTGTAGTGCCACCAGAAAGATGTGACAATTTTGGTCTTCCAGGTCTTGGGTTTCTTTAGGTCCACCTGATTAGTTTAAAGATGTGACAGTTTAAGGTCTTCTCGGGCCCCTTTAGGTCCAGTTAGTTTAAAGATGAGAATTTAGGTCTTCATGGGTTCCTTGAGGACCGTTTAGCGCCACCTGATCAGTGTGCAGATGTGACAGTTTAGGTCTCGGGTCTTTTGGGGGGGTCCTTTAGGTCTCTCTGCGTCCCTTTAGGTCCACCAGATTAATTAACGTCAACACAGGGTCATATTTATAAAGATTCCTAACCAATTTTTACGATAAACAAGCCTCAAGCATTTAACCCATTGGCTCTCAGATTTCCTGAACGAGGTATTTTGCTGGAAGGGTGATAAGTGTACCGCCCTCTGCCTGTCGGCTCATAGTTGCGAAGCTCATAGGTCCCTGCGCCGGGGTTCCCTTCTTTATTAAATTTTGAAAATGGCCAGTTCCGTCCTATATTGAGGACCCTAGGCGCTAATGGGTTAAATTCTGCAGTTTGTTTTTCGTTTTCGCCGTTTTAATATTTTACCCGATCATTGTTTGTTGGGTTTATGGGTGAAGGTAAACTTTTATCTAAACAATCCTACACTCAGCTGAAGTTTATAAGTGTTGTAAATGTTCCTCCCAGTCGTTAGTTCAAAAGCATGTAGCAGAAATTAATTCTGCTGGTCCTGTGATTTTTTTAAAGATAGTTTTTCAAATGTAGTCTCTCTCTCTCTCTCTCTCTCTCTCTCTCTCTCTCTCTCTCTCTCTCTCTCTCTCTCTCTCTCTCAATTCAGACTTCTTGGAAACAGACACTTCATTGTCTTGCTTCTCCTCCCTCTCTCTTATTACTGTCATACTCGCCGGTGACAGAAAGTAATCATATGAGGCATTGGAGGGGGTCTAGTTCTTTCTCGTTTGCATAAAAGACGGGGGGGGGGGATGCTACGAAATCTATGCAACGAGGGTGAATCGTTTGCGAGACTGTAACCGAATTACTGATTGCAAGTGAAGGTGTTGGGAGAGGGACGCCTTGACGAGGGGGCACCAGTATAACTGGGCGGGTCCGATTCCTTGCTGTTCAAACGTCCCTCATGTCCCTCCAGTCTCCTGAAAAAAAAGATCGTGGACCACAGAAGGGTTGTTTCAGCCTGCAGTCCACCGAGCTTACGTTCAGATAAACCTGGGACCACAACAGTAAGTGCAAAGGACATAGGGAAAACAATTTGATCCCCCTACGCAATATTTCACTGGAGACGTTTGGCAGGTGTGGGGTCCCACGGTGCTCGCCCGGGCAAACATGGCGTCCAATTAACTTGCAACGAAAATCAACAGACAAATTGCACTGGCTCTTTTCCCGGCCCAGCAGACCGGGTAATACGTCCGCTGTGCGAGGTGATCGCGGCCACGTCTGTCTCTTCGCCCTTGCCTCTTACACGCTAATATTTCTCTCTGCATTTGTTTGCCTTAATTTTACCCGATTTATTATTTGTGTGTGTGTGTATGTGTGTGTGTGTGTGTGTGTGTGTGTGTGCGCTCATTTTATATTGGATCACCTGAATTTTACCAATCATCATCTACTCACATGATGTAGTGCTGCCTACTTCTTCCTTCACCTTTATATTTTTCTGTCTGCCTTCCTTTCTTCCTGCTACTCTTTTATCCATCCCGTTGCTTTTTAGTACTCGTGCCGCGTCAGGTAGTTCTACATTGAGCGACAGGCATAATAGTTGTGATGGAGACCACTATGGCGCCCCAATTAAATGGATGGAGAAATGCAATTGCGGCGTCCATTCAGGAACCATAGCTCCTCATTCTTCCCCGCGCCTTACTGTGGTGAGGCGTTGTCACTAAGTTCTATAACACTCGGTGGGCGGTCTTCACCGCAAGGGAACATTGGTTCATCACATGGACGGTTGCTTACCAGCGTTGATGGGTCTGCATGGCCAGACAGATTGGAGTTATTGAACAACAGCCCCGAATTTTACCCTTTCCCCACGGATTTCTTATAATTTAATGAATTTTTACCCGAAATCTGCACTCCCCTGCTCGCATTGCATTCTCTTGTTCTTTTGAATTTTACCCGAAAATTTGGCTAATTATCCGAGTGCCGATTTTTTTTTTTTTTTTTCATTTCCAGGGTTACCTGAATTTCATTTGTAAACCTGTATATTGCACACTTGCGTTTCCGTCTTCAGTTGTTTTCCTTAATTTCCATCTGAAGTTTACCCGAAGGTGGACTTCAGCTTGAACTTTACTTGAAGTTTTAATGCAAATGTTGAGTATCGTACACACACACACACACACACACACACACACACACACACACACACACACACACACACACACACTCTTCCGAATGACCTCGTAGTGAAGGGGTTAATGAAGGCTGTATCAAACCTCCCCTGTCTTCAGGTCGAAAATCCGTCCGTTAAACCGTCTGTTGATATGGAGATTTAAATGTAACTCTCATTCTCTCTCTCTCTCTCTCTCTCTAATTATTTATTTACTGTCAGATATATATATATATATATATATATATATATATATATATAGAGAGAGAGAGAGAGAGAGAGAGAGAGAGAGAGAGAGTCAAGGTCGAAGTGGAAGTAAAGTAATTGAAACGAGAATCAAAGAGAAAGGGGAGGGAAAGGATATACAGGAAGGAGGGAGAAAGGGAAGGAAGGAGGGAAAGGGAGGAAAGAAAGAAGAGGGAGGAAGTGAGTATACAGGAAGGAAATAAGGATAAGGAAAGGTCGAGAGGGAGGACTGAAAGAAAGGAAACGAACGGAAGAAGGAAGGAAGGTTAAATTGGGGAGGAAGGAAGGGCAGGAGGAAATGAGGAAACTCTGAAAGAAAAGTTTGAAAGACGAGGTGTGACCAGGTATTGCTTCTCTTTCTCCATCTATCTGTGTATATCTATCTATCTGTCTGTCTATCGATCTTCACCCACCCCATAGCTTCAAACTTACAGCCCGAGAGAGAAAGATGAGAGAGAAGCGGGAGGAAGGGAGAGAAGGCGGGAGGAGGTAGAGGGAGAGGAGAGAAACCGGAGGAGGGGAGAGAAGGCGGGAGGAGGTAGAGAGAGAGGAGAGAAAGGGGGAGAGGGAGGAGAAGGGTGGGGTAGAGAGAAGGTGGGGTGAGGAAAGAGAAGGAATAGAAGAAGAAAAATTGAGGAAGAGAAGGAAAATGGATGAAGAGAGACGAAGGAGGGGATGGTGGGGCAGGGGAGGAATGGTGGAGGATCAGGGCGGGGCGGGCAGGTACACTGGGTGGAGTAGGCAGTTACCCTTCGGAGCTCGGAGGAGGTGTGCGGTGCCCCTCCCGCTCCTGCCCTTGGTCTTCTCTTCGTAACATATAAATTATTCGTATCTGAAGTGACCCGTAAGTGGAAAACTGTGAACCAAATCTTTAATAATAAGTGTGTGGTTAATATTTCCAGAGCTGGGTGCTTGGGGTGATAGATATTTAACGATGGATAATTATACGTCATTGTGATAATTGTGTGACGACCGATGAAAAGGTAATTTCGAACGATATCCATAAACACACGGAGGCGGGCGATCATCAGTGCAAGGCCTTCACTTTACGCCGGATTAATTAGGGATGATAATTATACCCGGTATCCCGCACCTCCGAGGATGATTATGTTAATGAGATGAAGATCGCTGTGGCTCACCCCCGGGGGAAGCAACACGCCGTACCGTCTTGCCCACGGGGACGCAGACAGCCATCGGATTCACCAACACATTTACAACCAGTTACATGGGTACTGGAGGCTTCGTGTCACATCCTACTTAGCGATTTAATTTGCACGTTGCACCACAAAATCGTCTTGCATGTTTTTGATGCGGTGTTAGTACTGAAATTATGTAAAATGTAGGATAATGTTTACATAATCTTAACACCATCTCCGAGAAACTCTTCTAAAACTCTGCACACTTTAAAAACTTTCTTCTGTAACGTTTCTTCCTCAATTTGAAAGTAAGCGAGATATTGTGGGATCTTGAATATGTTTCTCTGCTGGCGGGTTACACGTTTCGTTCATTAAAAGCCATGCGTTTTTTTTTTTTTCTTTCTGTCTTTTTAAGGTACATTATAGTCACAGGCGTTATGCTTTTGTTTTCGCTGGTGCATTATGGTCCTGAATCAGCCAATCAGAGGGCTGGAAGTGGGTCTGTCGCGTGTTCTCAAATTGGAAGAGACTCCGCCGACGACTTGAGGTAAGATTGGAAGTTGGTGTCGGTTAAATTTGAAATGTGGCGTTTACAAGGATCTAGGTTAGGTTAAGTGGCGTTTACAAGGATCTAGGTTAGGTTAAGTGGCGTTTACAAGGATCTAGGTTAGGTTAAGTGGCGTTTACAAGGATCTAGGTTAGGTTATGTGGCGTTTACAAGGATCTAGGTTAGGTTAAGTGGCGTTTACAAGGATCTAGGTTAGGTTATGTGGCGTTTACAAGGATCTAGGTTAGGTTATGTGGCGTTTACAAGGATCTAGGTTAGGTTATGTGGCGTTTACAAGGATCTAGGTTAGGTTAAGTGGCGTTTACAAGGATCTAGGTTAGGTTAAGTGGCGTTTGGATAGATTAATGCCTAAAGTGGCGTGGAATTCATTCGTATAAGTTCATTCTCACATTAAGGAGGGGAAAAAAAGCTAGGTTAGGGCTAATTTCTTTTTCAGATGGGTCTTTCACAGGTTGGTTAAGATAGGTTAGGTTGGAAGTTTTGGAGTCTAATTGGAACTGGGGGCTTTTAGCGTTAGATTTAGTAGCAATCCTAGGTGGTTAAAATTACTGGGGGTCTGGCGGGCGAAGTCATCATTTAGGTAAAATCAGGGTAAGTAGTAGTAGTAGTTAGGTTAGACTGACGAGATGGTTAGTAAAATGCCGCGAGCGTCCAGGCAGCTTCCTCAATACCCAAGCAGGTAAAATTTGTTCGTTGTGTATACGTCTTGTAGTCTAAATTCTAGAAGCAGTTAGGCTGTGTTGCATGTTGTACTAAATTGACTTTCCTTGAGACTGTGAGAATGTAAGAAGACAGGTGGAATTACCGTGCCCCTGTGGTCAAGTTTTATCCATAGGACGTTCAGTTTTAAGTTGGACAAATCAAAATAAATCGCGATGGAAGAAGTACCACGAAGCCCACTGTCATCGTGAGTAGTCCCTCAGATTTATTGTTATTGTTATTATAGTTGTTGCTGTTGTTATTATTATTATCATTATCACTACCTATTTACGGGAAGGACAAGGAAAGTGTAGAATCTTCACATGTTTTACTCGTATCTACTGCATTTTTTTCTTTCTTACCCAGGAAGAACGAGAGACGCGAAAGATTATACACTCACCTTCACCTTTTCGTAACTAGAATTTGCTTTGACAGGAAGAACAAGATTTGCATTTCACCCTTGTCTGTTGTAACTTCATCTCGTAACTGACATTATTTATTTATGTATTTATTTATTTTATTTATAAGAACAAGCCATGGAATATTTTAGTCCCTGTCCTTCCTGCAGAGCAAATCAAAATTACGACAGGAAATTGAATTTTATTTCTTTATTTTTCATGAATCGGCACGGTAATGACAAACCTACGATCCTGGCCCGTTAAGGAAGCTCCCTAACGCCTTTTACCAAGCGATTTATTTTGCCTATTACACTTTACTGTCCTCCGTGTTGCTTCAGCCATTCTAGTATTGCCCTGCTCTGCTTTGATAACGTGCAAAAGGACTGTAACCACCCTTGTCCGGAAATGAATCGCTAAGGAGGAGGCGCGAGGGAGCTTCCATAACCAACGAGAATACAGGCCCCTTCCTAACTCGGATTTGGTTTTGGAGAAAGGACAGAAAAGGTAAAACATCCTCCCGTCTCGTGTTTCGAATCTCGTCGGTTAAGGAAGCTCCCTAGCACCTTTTCCTAAGCGATTTATTTAGCTTATTACACCTTATCGTCCTCTTCTGTGTTACATGAATTCTTCCCATATCGCCATACTCTGGATCAATAACGTAGCCTACAGAAGGATATTAATCAGTCATATGCAAAAAACATAAGTTGCTTAGGAAGAGGGGTTAGGGAGGTTCCCTAACAAGAGAATACAAGCCATGGCGCCGAACCACGCTCGAAACTGAAGCAGATGCAGGGATGGTGGTTCAGTTCAGCACCTCAGCTTGATCATTTCAGTGATCGGGTGGAGGGCTTTTATTTACAGTACGCTATTATGTATACGCACATGTATTTTATAAAGTGTGTGCGTATATATATTAGTCTCTCTGTATCTGTCCATATAAATGATGCAGAAGGGAGGCTGTCGAATACTGTTGTTAATGGATGCCATGGTTGATCCTTCAGATAGACGTAATCCGGTCGATAAGGCAGCAGCCGAAGGTACTGAGGTTAACCCCTTCAGATCTGTAACGTCATTTGCGCCACATACAACTGCCACACCAAAATATTCAGCTTAGGAGAGGCCATTAGAGCTGGAGGGGTGAGTGTATAGCCTTCAGTAACTCATCCACGTGGGTTCTCTGCTCACCTGTATAAAATAATCCTAATAAATAAACAAATAAATTGATAGGTAGGCCAGATAAATAAAAACCTCAATGACGTCCTCAGACAGAAAGGGTTAAGGCCAAGAGATACTAAGATTATGACCTAAGAATGTCGCCTTCACGGTTAGGTTAGGTCACGGTTAGGGTCTGTGGTCTCCGTAACCCATTCAGTCCAGTGATTTATTTTGTGTATTTCCGCTACCACCAGCCCATCTTATTTACCTTGGCGGGACTTTTTAAACTGGAGATGGTAGGCTCCTTGTAGCAGATCAATATGGAAGGTATTTTCTCAAGTAAAATCGTTTGGTTTTGTCAAGAAAAAATATATAGATGGATAGGAATGACAAGAGAAACAAAGTGCAGGATTAACTAGGAAATTTATCATTGTTCCCTTCTTCATCTGTTGTTATTATTATTATTGTTATTATTATTATTATTATTATTATAGGTAGGTAGGTGGTAGAAGATACATAGCCTATAGGTAGGTAGGAAGGTAGATAGGTAGATAGATAGACATATAGGAGGTAGGTAGGAAGATAGGTAGATCGCTACGTGTAGGTAGGAAGGCAGGTGAATAAATATAGGTAGATATATACTGTAGATATAGTATGTTACCTGACTGAATAGATAAAGCTTTCATAAATTATCTGTGCGTGTAAGTTTCAAGAAGTCTTGTAATAAATAATGTCAGAATTACACCTCCCCGCCACTTCATAAACGCATTATTTTGATTAACAGGCCATATTTCACGAAGGCAAAAAAAAGTAGTGTACATTAAAAAAGTTTTCCTTGAATTTGTCCGTGCTTTAGTAGAATCACGCGCCTCATTACTACTTCTACTACTACTACTGTACTGTACTGTACTGCTGCTTCTACTACTATTACTGCTACTACTACTACTACTATTACTTCTACAACTACTACTGTTACTTCTACAACTACTACTACCACTACTACTACTGCTGCTGATACTACGACTACTACTACTACTGCTGCTGTTGTTATTATTATTATTATTATTATTATTATTATTCTCGAGGTGAGACGCGGAATGCATAGAGAAAAACGTTAAATTCGTATCTTGCGTGCGGTCACCGTGACAAACGTTCGTGCTGTGGAATTACGCACGATAAACTAGTTCTGTGTCTCTGCTGTATCGTGTATCAGTAATTCTGTCTCTGCGGTATAGTTTATCAGTAATTATGCACGATAAGTTAATTCTCTGTCTCAGCGGTACAGTTTATTGGTAATTTGAGCTGCAGAACCCACGAGCGCGATTCTGAAATGTATTTACGATTGCTTCCCTCTCGTAACCCAGGCAAACCCAGGTCATTTTTGCATCCTCCCTTCCCTATCCTGCAAGAAGAAATCACGTAACTTTTCAATTTTCTCTTAGCTGGGATTTTTTTTTTTTTTTTTTTTTCCATAGGAGGAACAGTAGACGTGGAAAGATGGAGCAGTTTCTTGTCCTTGTTACTCCTGCAGAAACAAATGTAAGTTAATATATCGGAAATTTGTTCGCGGTAGATTTTTTTCGAGTATGTCACCTCGGATTCACAAACTTACGATCATTTCCTGCCGTACCTGTAATTTGTGTCTCCAGAAAGGACAAGGACATGTAAAGGTGGGACGCAGAAACTATGAGGCGCTTGGCCGTGGTGCTCATCTGAGGCCTTTGAGTCTGTGGCAGGTTATTAATGCATCATCCAGGTTAAGACTGTTACCTTGCTGCAGGCTGGCCGGGGCACCAAAAATTTTCTTTCTCCTTTTCTTTCGGTATTTTTATTTAGGCTTTTTGTTTATTTTTGCCACCAGCGCTTTGGTTCTGATGCTTTCCCCATGCTCCGTGTAAAAGCAGATCACAGTCACGTCATGGAATCGATAGCATGTGTGTGTTTGTACGTCCGGGAGCTGGGAGAGGAGACTTGTTGCGCGGTGCGATTTGGCCGGCGGGAGAGAGGGAGGGAGAGGGTGGGAGACAGGGTGAGAGAGACGGAGGGAGAGAGTGGGAGACAGGGTGAGAGAGACGGAGGGAGAGGGTGGGAGACAGGGTGAGAGAGACGGAGGGAGAGGGTGGGAGACAGGGTGAGAGAGACGGAGGGAGAGAGGGTGGGAGACAGGGTGAGAGAGACGGAGGGAGAGGGTGGGAGACAGGGTGAGAGAGACGGAGGGAGAGAGGGTGGGAGACAGGGTGAGAGAGACGGAGGGAGAGAGGGTGGATTATCCTAAGTACGTTTGTGTATCCCGGAGCCGAGTCTCGAAAGCAACTGTTCTTGAATTTGGCTCTGCTGTTATTGTTTTTATCTACGGTATGCTTTTCTTGCAGGGAAGTCTTGAGGGATCCTAGCGTTTGGTTGCTTCTTCCTTCCATTTAAAAAAAAAAACTTGCAAATACTTCAGCATTGCATACGCTTACTATTTAGGTTGGTTGTGGTGTGCAAACGTATTTATTATTATTATTATTATTATTATTTGTGTTGTTACTAATATTGCTTTTTTCAGACGTCATTGTGAAAAAGATTGTGTTGTTGTTACTAATATTCCTTTTTTCTTTTTCCTGTTTTTTTCAGACATGAATGTGAAAAAGATTGTACAGGTTGGAAAGACTTCTTTAGTGTGAGTTGTAGAACGTGATTTCTGCAGGTTGATTATATATCACTATAACATGTAAATTATCAGCGTTATTGTGAATGTTAGCAAAATCCAAACCGAAGTGAAACAAGATGGATTCCTAATTTCGCGAGTGCAGTGCTGTGGGAGAATTTAGCGGGGACAAAGTTTGGCGTGACGAAGACAAGAGAGAAGGCTGTTGTATACTGTAGTGTCTCCCTCCCCCCACCTCTCCCCTTCCGTGTTTCTTCCACTTCTTCCTCCTTTCCCCTCCACTCCCTGCTCCCCTTTTCTTCCTCCTATCACTCTAATACCATTTTCCTCCACTTTTCCCTCCTCCTTCCCTTTCCTCTTTCCTCCACTTCTCCCTCCCTCCTTTCCTTCACGTCTCCCTCCCTCCCATCTTTCCTCCACTTCTCCGTCCCCCTCATCTTTCCTCCACTTCTCCCTCCCTCCCATCTTTCCCCTACTTCTCTCTCCCTCCCATCTGTACTTCTCCCTGTCCCCCTCCCTTTCCCCTATCCTCAACTTCGTCAAGCCCTCCACTCCCGCCTTCCGTCGTTCCTTTCCTCCCTGCCCTGTTACTTCTCTCCACTCCCTTTTCTCCTTCCTCCCATCCCGTCTTTCCTCCACTTCTTCCCTCCTTCTCTCCCTCCCTCCATCTCTCCCCGAGGACCTTTACCTACCTGGTGAGAGGTCTGAACTTTGCCCGCCTTAATGAGAGTAAATTATGACCCAGTGTGGGGTTGATGAGAGAGAGAGAGAGAGAGAGAGAGAGGGAGGGAGGTAGAGGTAGAGGGAGAATAATTATGGAACGTACTAAAAGTTTTGTGGGATTTTTGTATTAGAGAGAGGTAAACGTGACATGATACAGGTAAAGACAGTAAAAAAAAAAAAAAAGTAATGAAAAAGTTAGTAGTGCCATGAATTGCGTTAAATCAGTGGGTATAATACTGACAGTTCCGAAATGAAACTTAGGAATGAGACAGAGAAACCACAAGGAAAGTAACGATAGGAAAAGAGACGAAAAAGTTGAGACAGATAAAGACAGAAAGAACAGGGGAAGATAAGAAAGGATATGGTGCAGTGGAACAGTGGAAGTATTGGCAGACTTACCGAAATGAAACGCAGAAGTGAGACAGCGAGACCTCACGGAAAAGAACGATAAGAAGAAAAAAAGTAGTGAACAGAAAAGGCCAGTAAAAGAAAAAGACAGGAAAAATATCAGAAATAAGTTAAGTGTGCCAAAGGATCCGGTAAATCAGTGAGACTATTGTGAACAGTTCCGAAATGACTCGCACGAATGAGACAGTGACCCCAGACGGAAAAGGACAAGTTGGCATGATCCTCACCTCGGCCCCATGCTGCCCCCAGGAGAGCCCCACCCCGCCCCGCCCCACCACCACACCCAGGGGCTCCATGAGGGGGGTAGGGGGCATGGGTGTGGCTTTGGTGGTGGCCTTGGTGGTGGTGGTTGCGGTAGGGGTGGTGGGGGCGAGTGAGCTGCCGGACCGAGAGTGCTGTGACTCGGCACCACCGCCTCCACCCCACTACCTCACCGTGACCTCGACATCAACAACATCCACACCTCATCCGCCATCACCAGGTAGGTCATTAGCGTTATTAGGTTATTTGGGATGCTGAAGACGAAGCATTTATTTCAGTTTATTTCTTTTAGCAGATCAAGGGCGGGATTCTCATGCGGGTAGGAAGCCCACCAACACCTCTTCCTTAATGCCATCTATGTCTACATTAAAAGAAAAAAAAAAGATATAAGAAGCAAAAAAAATATTTTGATGGGTAGTTTGGAGACTAAATCGTTAAGAAGGAGGTGCTAGGGAGCCATCTTATCTGACGAGAATACAAATCTAAGAGTGACCAAAATTATCTCAAAATTATCACGTGGTCTTTGTGGGTGTATTGTTTTGTTTTTGATTTAGACCGATCCAGGGTTAAGTTCTATGTCATCTCCTGTATACCTTTAGACACTCGGGTTAAGTTGGCAAATAAATGGTGTTTGGGGATGGGAAAAGGTGGTGGGATTTAGGTGGCGAGGGATGAAAGGTCAGGGTAATGGGTCATATTTCAGGCACAGCTTCAGTGTGCTGTCTGCAGGGCTGGGGTCAGTTCATTTTTTCATTTTAGTTCAGCATAAAATCTGAATCAGTTCCAGTTCAGTTCATTCGTATATAAAAAAAGAAATCTTCAGTTCCAAATCAGTTCATTATGGTCGATATTTCATTTATTAAAATATTTTCAATTCAGAATCAGTTTTAAGCTACCCAGTACCATTAATCGAACGGAAATAAAAATGAGGTTTCAAATTATTTTTAACTTTTATGATAACAAACTGTATATTTTACTGTTTATTTGAGTTTACTGTAAGTTAATTATTGTAAATAATGAATTCGCATAGGCCTGTGACAGTATAAAATATTATTGTATCGTCAGTCATCAGTTCATTGATATCAATTCCAATTCAGTTCATTTTATTTTTATATTTTTCTCAGTTCTAATTCAGTTCCAGTTCACAGTTTTTTTTAAATCAATTCCAATTCAGTTCCAATTCCATTCATAATTGACCCCAGCCCTGGATGTCTGCGATTTTGAGTAGTAGCAGTAGGCTAATAGCAGGTAGTAGTAATAGCATTAGTAGTAGTTCTTGTTTTTACTACAGTCTACTGCTGCTACTACTACTGCAACCACTACTACTGCTATTATTATTATTATTATTATTATTATTTGTTGCTGTCGTAGTTAGCAGCAGGTGCAGCTTACTAATCAATCACCCCATCGCTACAATAACGATCCATTTCATTGTATTTCAATCTCCAGACGATTTATTCAGCCTAGGAGAGACTTAGAAATTCGTGAGATAAATTAGAGTTCTTATTAAACCATTCACTCATTTTTTTTTAGCTGAAAATCGTGTGAAGATCGGAAAGTTTTAAAAGTTGACATTGAGGTGAAAGGGTGAATAATATATGTATGACTTCCCCCCCCCTCTCTCTCTCTCTCTCTCTCTCTCTCTCTCTCTCCGTGACATTTAGTTTCAACCCCCGCCTCATGCACAGGTCATTGAGGGGGGTTGCAACAAATGACTCTGGTATCAACACTATCCCATTCCCACCACCCCCTCCCTCCTTCCTATCTTTCCTCCCATTTCCCTCCATCTCCAAACACCCTCCTCCTCCTCCTCCTCCTCCTCCTTTCCAGCTCCCTCGATATACTCCTCTCCATTTCATCCTTCCTTACCACTCTTCCCTCCTGTCTCTTCTACTCATCCCTTCCCCTTCCCTCCTTATCTTTGCCTCCATCTCCTCTCCTCGCCTCCCTCCCCCTTTCATTCTCCTCCTCCTCCTGTCCCTTCTTTCATTCACCTCCCTTTTCCCTCTTCTCCTCCTTCCCATCTTCGCCACCTGCCCTCATCAACTCCCTCTGCTTCCCTCTTCACCCGCCATCCTTTCTCCCCTCCCTTTCCCTACACACACACTTTCTCTCTCTCTCTCTCTCTCTCTCTCTCTCTCTCTCTCTCTCTCTCTTTAATACTTTTTTTTAAAGCTCCGGTATCGGTAGCTAAAAATACTGACCCCGCTGCATAATGCTAGGCCGGTGTGAGAGAGAAAGAGAATGAGTGAGCGAGTGTGTGCGGGAGAGAGAGAGAGAGAGAGAGAGAGAGAGAGAGAGAGAGAGAGAGAGAGAAAGGGAAGTGGGGGGTGAGGAATGCCACCGTCATTCATTGTGGGGGAGATCAAAGGCTAAGAACACGCAGGATGAAGTAAGGGTTATTCAAGGGTTATTCACCGCACGTGGATCTGGTGGGGAAGTGTGGTGATTATTTTCCAAGAGATATAATAATAATTTTCATCATCAGCACCACCATGACCCTTTTTCCTGCCCAATGATGGAGTGTTATTATTATTATTATTATTATTATTATTATTATTACTACTACTACTACTACGACTATTGTTGTTGTTGTTGTTATTATTATTATTATTATTAACTCCGCCGACGAAATTGAACAGAGGTTATGTATTCACCCGTGTCAGTTTGTCTATGTACGATATATCTCAGAAAGTTGTAATTAGATTCCAGTGAAATGTGGTGGGCAGTGCGCCAAGGAGGAGTTGATTAAATTACGAGGTGGACTTGGATCCAGTTACAGGAATAAATCATAAACTTTATTTGCGTTGGCGGAGGTATGCACTCTCTGAACTTTTGTAACAGGGCAGACTAAGGCTGTAGGGGTAAATGAGCGTGTAGGACCGTGAAAATCTATTAGAAAAGAGGAATGGCATGAGTTTCCCTTCCCTTTCCTACCCTTCCCTTCCATTCCCTTCCCTTTCCTACCCTTCCTTTCCCTTCCATTCTCTTCCCTTTCCTACCCTTCCATTCTCTTCCCTTTCCTACCCTTCCCTTCCTTTCCCTCTCCTACCCTTCCCTTCCCTTCCCAAATAAACTCACACGCCTTTCACCTCACACAATTCTCAGCCCCTCCCTCCCCTCCTAGACGAATTTCCTTCAGATGATTTTCAGGTCTCTCCCCTTCACACATTTAGACGATTTTGCTCCGTGCCTCTTCACTCCCAGACAACTTCCCCATAAGACGATTTTTCAGCTCACTCATCTCACCCACAGACGGTTTTTAGCTCACTCATCTCTCGCAGACGATTTTCAGCTCACTCTTCTCACTCACAGACGGTTTTCAGCTTTCCCTCTCCTCATATCCAGACGGTTTTCACCTGGTAAGCATAAAAGTTTAGCTGTAAATGCCTCAAACTGGGTGAGAAAATTACTAATCGCTGCAGTAACCACCATTTTTCTTCCTTCTCCTCCTCCTCCTCCTTTTTCTTCCTTCTCCTCCTCCTCCTCCTTCGCCTCCTCCACCTCCTCCTCCTCTTTTTTCTTCCTTCTCTTCCTGTCCCTCCTCCTCGTGCACCATCCCTCCTCCTCCTCCTCCTTTCCTGCTCCTGTCCGCCATTCATCCTCCTCCTCCTCCTCTTCCATTTTTTTTTTTTTTTTTTTCAAGCTTTGGGTAGACTTCGTACGGGAGAGGTTTGGCAAAACTTTCACTAACCTGTTGACTTCTAGAGAGACAAACACATGTTAAATAAATGGATAAATAAAGGAATTAGTAAATAAATACGAGTAAAATGGTAAGCTAATGGCCTGAAGAATATTAAAAAATAGTTCATGAGAGGACGTATTATTATTTATTTATTTATTTTGTGCTGTTTATACTGCCACAAAACGGTTTTATTCAACGTCCTGGAGGCGTCGTAAAGAAATTGCTCCTATATCCAACCCCACCAGATCGAAATACTCAGTAGGATATAGAAAATCGTCTGTAATGTCTAGAACACAATTAAAAAATAAAATACGTTATGGGAGTGAGGGGATACATAGGTTAATAAGGGCATATATAAGTACCTGTTACACCTGTCAGCCGTAATTAAAAAGGTCAGGTGTGTTGAGGTAATTCGTTTGGAGGTGACAAGAATGAGATAAAATAACCTCATCAGAACGCGTGGGGGTTCATTGGATATTGTTTTTGGTGTGTCAGTTAATATTAAATTTACTTCTTTAAACCTGATTATAATTTCTTTCCAGGTATGTGATGCTCTTGTCTTGCCCCACTACAGGTCTGTAAGTACCATTTAATTATTTCAGTTATAAGTATGTTTAAGTTGGTTGTAAGTGTAAGTAATGTAGGCCAAGGTACAATGATGAAGAGTTGCACGCGGGAAATATCGTTCAAATTGTGTGTGTGTGTGTGTGTGTGTGTGTGTGTGTGTGTGTGTGTGTGTGTGTGTGTGTGTGTGTACCCTTCTGCAGACCTACACATTGCCCAAGTTGTTATTGTGTTCTGAATAAGTCAAGGAGAGAAGATGGAAAGGGAAGGGGAAAAGAGAGAAAGAGAGGGAAATGAGAATAGGAAGAAACAAAGGAAAGGAGGAGAGAGAAAGAGGAGACAGGAGGGGAATCGTACTTAAATGTATAGTGACTGTCGTAAATGGTGAAAGATTACGAGGAGGAAAAAAATCATACCGGTACACAGATGACCACTGAACATTAAATGGAGATGATGAGCGAAAACGAACGAACAAAAGAGAGTAAAAGGTGGAAGGAAGTAATTAAGTGAACATCTACAGCTAAACAGCGAACAGGACCACAACAAGGCAAACATGAGCTCAGAAATTAGTGTTCAAAAGGGGGCATTAGGAAAAAATTGATAAAGATGGAGACAGAACGTTTAGGATAGGAAAAAACGCATGTGAGTGAATGATGACGAAAGGAAGGAGTTTTGACAGAAGGAAAGATGCAGACAGGGATGGCAATAAAGGCAGGGCAGGGCAATAAGAGAGGCAGAAAGGTCAGGGTAGTGAGAGGGAAGGAAAGGAAAGGGAAGGGCAGAGAAGAAAAGACAGGAAATTCAGGGCAGAAAAGGAAAGTTCAGAGCAGGGTAGGGTTGGTTGGGGGTAGGGTAGAGTAGGGATGGGTAGGGTAGAGTAGGGATAAGGTAGGGTAGGATAGGATAAAGTAGGGATGGGCAGGGAAGGGAGAAGAGAGGCAAGGCAAAGTAAGGGAGGCATTGAGAAGAGGGTGGTGGGGTGAGGGAGGGAGTGTGACCTCTTACACAGCCTATATATAGCTTAGGTAAGACTGGAATCACAACCACGCACCACATTATACAGTACCACACTGCCCTATAACCTTTACACCACCATACCACACCACTACACCCATACAACACACCCCTAATCCATGCCACTGTATCCATACCACTATACCACATCACAACACATTGTACCAGAACACCACACCCGTACGCCATACCACCACGCCCTTACACCGCACCACACCATACCACACCACACCACATCAGTATACCGCATCACACCGCTGAGAATGCGACCCTTTATCTGCTTATATTTTTCCCTTTTCAACATTCCCTTTTTTCCCGTCAATGTCCCCTTGTACTGGCTCGTGTCATTGCTTTCCCTGGCGTGTTCGTTTATATCCTTCATTTGTACCCCATTGCGGTGGTGGAGAGGGACGCCTTCACGTGGTGGCACCGATAAAACCAAGCCCCTTTCCTGCCTGGTTGTGCAAAAGGATGGTGGTGGGTTGCAGGAGGAGGGCAACTTTTAGCCTGCAGTCCATTGGGTTTGAAGGTCACAGAAAGGTCAGAGGTTAAGATCACGGGTCAAGGTCAACGTGTGTGTGTGTGTGTGTGTGTTTCGTTGTGGTGTGTGTGTTGTGTTGTGGTGTGTGTGTGTGTGTGTGTGTGTGTGTGTGTGTGTGTGTGTGTGTGTATGTGTGTGTGTGTTTACCTAGGGACCACCTTAATCTAGGTAAAACATCCGGTACTGCAAGACTCAGACACAATACATTAAGGAAGCGAATAAGTAAAATCCTTTATTGATACGTTATTTTTTATTATTATTATTTTTTTTTTGAGGCTGGAGATTCACGAAAAAAGATCAGCTGCATTTCGTAACCGGGATATATTTTTTGTAGGAAAAAAAAAAAAAAATCTCCCTATATCTTGTTCGTGCTGTATAAAGAAAATATTAGTTACCAGAAAATTGCAGTGTATATTTTTTACAGGAAGGAGGACAGAGCAAAAGTTTAACACACACACACACACACACACACACATACACACACATACACACAAATATAGACGTACTCACACACACACACACACACACACACACACACACACACGCGCACACACACACACACACACACACACACACACACACACACACACAAATATAGACGTACTCACACAAATATAGACACACACACACACACACACACACACACACACACATACACACAAATATAGACGTACTCACACAAATATAGACACACACACACACACACACACACACACACACACACACACATACACACATACACACAAATATAGACGTACTCACACAAATACACACACACACACACACACACACACAAATATAGACGTACTCATACAAATATAGACACACACACACACACACACACACACACACACACACACACACACACACACACACACCGCTCGCTGGTGCAGTGGTAACGCTTTCGCTTGCCAACTGGTGGACGGGAGTTCGCGCCTCGCTCAGGTTGCGAAAAGTTTCACTGACGAAGTGGGTGGTTACTGTCCCCCTTGAGCAAGGGGACGGGTGTGTGCGTGTGTGAAGGTCACAGCCTTGCCCTTAGATCAGACTATATGAGCTCTCAGCTCCCTTCCGGGAGGGTAAAAGCTGACGATCACGACCAACAAGTGATCCTGACCGACCCGGTGAATTACACACACACACACACACACACACACACACACACACACACACACACACACCTTATTCATCCCGGAAATTGAAATCAGAGTTACGAGTGGAAATATAATCGTAAGTTTAGTGTGCAAATCCAGTCGTAAGTTAGAGGGTGGCCAGCGACCCGTAAAATGGCGCTACGATGGTTCTTGCTGGAGTTTGGCCTGACGGGATAAACTGCCTACTCTTACGCTCTTCTTTACCCCTTCTCGACCTCTCTGACCCTTCCTTGACCCCTCTTGACTCCTTGACCCCCCCTCGACCTCTCTGACCCCTCGACTCCTTGACCCTTCCCTGACCCCTCTTGACTCGACCCTTCCTTGACCCTTATTGACCCTTCTTTGACCTCTCTTGACTCCTAGACCCTTCTTGACTCCTTGACCCTTCTTTGACCCCTCTTGACTCCTTCATCCCTCTTGACTTTTGACCCCTCTTGACTCCTTGACCTCTCGACTTCTTGACTCCTTGACCTCTCTGGACTCCTTGACCCCTCTTGACTCCTTGACCTCTCTTGACTCCTTTGTAGGACTACATAATAGATAGATAGATAAATAGATAGATAGAGAGACAGATAGAAGCAGGAAGTCAAATGATGAGAAGGTGTTGTGTTTGCGAGAAGCGAGCAGCGCTAAACGCTTACACGGGGGAAAGCTGCTGACAGCTAACTGAATCATCTCCTTACTGGCCGCTGTCGTCAGCTTTCCCCCGTGTAAGCGTTTAGCGCTGCTCGCTTCTCGCAAACACAACACCTTCTCATCATTTGACTTCCTGCTTCTATCTGTCTCTCTATCTATCTATTTATCTATCTATCTATTATGTAGTCCTACACCTTGACCCCTCTTTACTCCTTGACCGTTATTGACTCCTTGACCCTTCCTTGACCCCACTTGACTCCTTGACCTCTCGACTCCTTGACCCGTATTGACTCCTTGACCCTTCCATGACCCCTCTTGATTCGACCCTTCCTTGACCCCTCTCGACTCCTTGACCCTTCCTTGACCTCTCTTGACTCCTTGACCTTTCTTGACCCCTCGTGATTCCTTGACCTTTCTTGACTCCTTGGCCCTTCCTTGACCCCCTTGCCTCATGAAAAGACCCGGGAGACGAGGATAATTACCGGTAGCTGTTCTCTCTCTCTCTCTCTCTCTCTCTCTCTCTCTCTCTCTCTCTCTCTCGACTAGGTTGCCTTCTGAAACAGCCAACAAAACGGGAATAAATAATGTTATTTTCCCATTTTATTTATTTACATATCTTTGCCTTCGTTGGGCTCCTTACCTGCTGAAAGTTCGAAAAAGTCGATTATTTTTTTTTTTTTCAGCCCTGCCTCGCTTGACACGGTTACCTGCTAAAAAAAAAAAAATACTCCTTCAAGAATCGCTTTTGGGCCGATTACCTGCTAAAATGAGCAAGGGGAAAATTGGATGTATATATATATATTTTTTACTTCTTCCAGCCCTCTTTAAGCTAGTTACCCCCCTCAAAAAAAAAAATGTAAACGGAAAAAAGTCAGATTATTATTATTATTTTTTTTAATTTTTTTCTTTTTTTTTTTTTTCCTTTTTTATTGGATTGTTGAGGGTATAAATTTTGCGTGTGTGTGTGTGTGTGTGTGTGTGTGTGTGTGTGTGTGTGTGTGTGTGTGTGTGTGTGTGTGTGTGTGTGTGTGTGATGGCGGCGAGGTAGCGTCCGTTTTCTTTGAAGAATGATTAATGGGATCCTCATCTATAATTAATTTCTGATGAGATAGCCTTTTTATAAATAATTTTTGCGTCGTGAGGTGTAAGGTATATAGGAGCGACACGGCACTAGGTTATATGTTTCTGTTTGTTGTTGTGATGTTCTTGTCCTTCTGGTGTTTTTGTTCTGGTGTTCTTATTCTGCTGTTATTGTCCTGGTGTTCGTGTTCTTGTTTTGGTGTTCTTGTTCTAGTGTTCTTGTTTTGGTGTTCATGTTCTGGTGTTCTTGTTCTGGTGTTCATGTCCTGGTGTTCTTGTTTTGGTGTTCATGTTCTGGTGTTCTTGTTTTGGTGTTCATGTTCTGGTGTTCTTGTTCTAGTGTTCTTGTCCTGGTGTTCTTGTTCTGGTGTTCATGTCCTGGTGTTCTTGTTCTGGTGTTCTTGTTTTGGTGTTCATGTTCTGGTGTTCTTGTTCTGGTGTTCATGTTCTGGTGTTCTTGTTCTAGTGTTCTTGTTTTGGTGTTCATGTTCTGGTGTTCTTGTTCTGGTGTTCATGTCCTGGTGTTCTTGTTTTGGTGTTCATGTTCTGGTGTTCTTGTTCTGGTGTTCATGTTTTGGTGTTCATGTTCTGGTGTTCTTGTTCTGGTGTTCATGTTTTGGTGTTCATGTTCTGGTGTTCTTGTTCTGGTGTTCATGTCCTGGTGTTCTTGTTTTGGTGTTCATGTTCTGGTGTTCTTGTTCTGGTGTTCATGTCCTGGTGTTCTTGTTTTGGTGTTCATGTTCTGGTGTTCTTGTTTTGGTGTTCATGTTCTGGTGTTCATGTTTTGGTGTTCATGTTCTGGTGTTCTTGTTTTGGTGTTCATGTCCTAGTGTTCTTGTTCTGGTGTTCATGTTCTGGTGTTCTTGTTCTGGTGTTCATGTTTTGGTGTTCATGTCCTGGTGTTCTTGTTTTTGTGTTCATGTCCTAGTGTTCTTGTTCTGGTGTTCTTGTTTTGGTGTTCATGTTCTGGTGTTCTTGTTCTGGTGTTCATGTTTTGGTGTTCATGTTCTGGTGTTCTTGTTCTAATGTTCTTGTTTTGGTGTTCATGTTCTGGTGTTCTTGTTCTGGTGTTCATGTTCTGGTGTTCATGTTCTGGTGTTCATGTTCTGGTGTTCTTGTTCTGGTGTTCTTGTTTTGGTGTTCTTGTTCTGGTGTTCTTGTTCTGGTGTTCTTGTTCTGGTGTTCTTGTTCTGGTGTTCTTGTTCTGGTGTTCGTGTTCTGGTGTTCATGTTCTGGTGTTCTTGTTCTGGTGTTCGTGTTCTGGTGTTCTTGTCCTGGTGTTCTTGTTCTGGTGTTTGTGTTCTGGTGTTCTTGTTCTTGTGTTCATGTTTTGGTGTTCTTGTGACGAAGGTGGTGCATACTTGGTCTTCCCACATAGGTGCTGATTGCGCCTTGTTTCGTGGGATGCAGGCTAACCCTGCCTAAGAACCACAGACTCTCTCTCTCTCTCTCTCTCTCTCTCTCTCTCTCTCTCTCTCTCTCTCTCTCTCTCTCTCTCTCTCTCTCTCTCTCTCTCTCTCAGCGATTTAAGGTTTAAGTATACGAACCGTTATGTAAAGTAAGATTTTTTCGTCTCCTCCTCCTCCTCCTCCTTCTTCTTCTCTCCTCCTCCTCCTCATCCTTCTTCCTCTTAAGAGCTGACTCTTATTCCATTATACCGCGCAGAAAGGTAAGTTTACGCCCTCATAACTCCCCCCCTCTCTCTCTCTCTCTCTCTCTCTCTCTCTCTCTCTCGTTTCAAAATATTTTCTGTATTGTCCTTTTGACACTTATAAAATATTTTAGATAGTCATACGGAATTCTTTAAAGCATTTTCATTTTTATACACTGAGTCGGGGGAGAATGTATTTATCTTTCTTTCTTTCTCTATTTTCTCAGTTTTGGATACCAGATTGCGAAATATGATGATGATGATGGTTAGGGTGATGATGGTAGTGGTGGTGATGATGATGATGGTGGTGGTGGTGGTTGTGATGGTGGTGGCGGTGGGGATGATGATGATGGTGGTAGTTGTGATGGTGGTGGTGGTGGGGATGATGATGATGGTGGTGGTTGTGATGATTGTGGTGATGATGATGATGGTGGTGGTGGGGATGATGATGATGGTGGTGGTGGGGATGATGATGATGGTGGCGGTGGTGATGATGGTGGTGGTAGTGGTGATGATGGTGATAGTGGTGGTGATGATAATGATGTTGGTTTCGACAGTGATGATGGTAATGGAGGTTGATGGTGGTGATGACTAAGTTGGTTAATTTTTTTTACTGTTTAATAATTTCAGTGTCTTTAGCTGGTCTTTATCATTGTACATTTGGTTTCGTCTCATGAATTCGTATTTGTTATTTTGCGTCATGTTTTTAGTGTTTCATTTTTCGTATGTATTGTCTTTTTTGTTTTTGTTTTACCGTATATGATTTAATTTAACATTTATATATATATTTTTTAATATGGGGTGTATATTACGGTGCACTCTTAGCCCTTAATTAATCACCAAAAGGGATAAGGTAAAGCTTGCAAGAAAACTAACTTAACTTTACTGTACACCATAACATACACAACCAAAGATGAAACCAGGGTTCGTTTTACAAAAGGAGGATTCATATAGGCCTCAGAATACAAATGTAAAACAAATGATTTCTTACCTAACCAGAACACACTCAGTGGAGGCTAAATACTCACAATGCTCGAGGAAACGTGGAGACCAGTGAAATAATCCACACATAAATCTCACACTGGTTTAAATGGAGGAGTGAACCAGAACTGGGAAATGATGCACAAACTGTGTTGTAATCAAAGACACGTATTGAGTAGTGTTGGGGAAAAGTGCAACACAATGTGACAAAAGTGTAACGTGACAGTAAATAAGACAAAATGTGTAAAAAAAATGTCTGTACAAAAATGAGACAAAATGTGTACAGGGGTGTGTGTACAAAATGAGACAAAATGTGTCTTCACATTTTCCTCGACCTTATAAAGCAGACATACTCCGCCTTTCTCAGGTAATTAACCACTAGGCTGTCTTATGGAATATCTACAGCCACTCACCAAGTACAGAGGCACCTGCTACCAAGGGGAGCCAATGGCGAAGTTACATAAATTAAGAAGGCAGAGGAAACGTTATTTAGGCTTCTATATGCAAATACTCTCTTTTAGTTCCTCTCACACTATAAGTTACACCCACAGTTAAAGGACAAGAGGGATTTTCTGCGTAATTTATGAGAAAAACATCTGGTGTGTTATCAGTCCAGTGACCGCTAAGTAAACGCAGCTGGGGACGAGGGCTACCTCTTACAGCCGCAAAACTGATAAGGAAAAGAATTTATCTTCTTGATGGCTCGTCTGTCTCCTTACGTTATCACTTATTTTCTGTTTCACTCATTCGCTGCTGGGGTAACTACACCAGTAACATTTTTTATGTTAACTTAGTCTTTATTATACTCTGTTTTCACCTGAGGGAATTGGGCCACTCCCTCGTGAAGCTCGATGTGTGATAGTTATAAGGTTGCATCTCCTTGGTTACTAGGCAGATCAACCCTCCTGCCTGACTGCACTTGGCCATCAACTGACCTGAAAGGGGTTGGGTTTCTTATCATGTTACAGCAAGCGCACTTTTGTTTATTTCACGTATGTATGTACTGTGTGTTTGGATGCATGTATGTATGTGTGTGTGTATGATGTACTTGTGTATGCATCTCTCTCTCTCTCTCTCTGTTATATGCATATGTATGTAGCGGTATGCATGTATATATGTTGTTTCTATGTATGTATGTGTGTATGTAAGTTTCAATGTGTACCGGTTATATATGTACGTGTGTACTGTACCGGTATATAATTCCTTTTGTGTCCATTTTCTCTTCTCTTACTCGTTTCTTGTTGTTTTACTCCTCATCCATTCCTTGCTTCTTCCTCTCTTTGCTCATTTTTCTCTCTCCTCTTCCACTCTGCGAAATTGGCGTCGCAGATTAGGTTAGAACAGCGAATTGCCGCCATGGTGAAGCACAGGAGAGAGAGAGAGAGAGAGAGAGAGAGAGAGAGTTCTTGCCTGTGTTCTCGTGGTGTTCTTGTTTGAGTGGTCTGGCAGTTCTTGTTATTGTTGGTGTTTATTTAGAAGGTTGAGGAAGAAGAACGAATTAGGGAAGACCGTGGAGGCCGGGGGACGAAGTGAGTGTTCTGGATGTTCTTGTTGGTGTTCTTGTGAGTGTTCTTGATGTTCTTGATGTTCTTGTTGGTGTTCTTGATGTTCTTGTTGGTGTTCTTGTGAGTGTTCTTGTTGGTGTTCTTGATGTTCTTGTTGGTGTTCTTGATGTTCTTGTTGGTGTTCTTGTGAGTGTTCTTGTTGGTGTTCTTGATGTTCTTGTTGGTGTTCTTGATGTTCTTGTTGGTGTTCTTGTGAGTGTTCTTGGTGTTCTTGATGTTCTTGTTGGTGTTCTTGTGAGTGTTCTTGATGTTCTTGTTGGTGTTATTGTGAGTGTTCGTGAAGTCCTTTTTGGTGTTCTTGTTGATGTTCTTGTGAGTGTTCTTGGTGTTCTTGTGAGTGTTCTTGATGTTCTTGTGAGTGTTCTTGATGTTCTTACTCATGGTGTGTTTACTGTCATGATGCTAAAGAGGGACGCCTTCATGTGGTGGCACTGATATAACCGGGCGATTAGTGGTCATACAAACATCCCTCACCAACTTCCCTGTCCCACAAAAGGAGGATGGTGGCCTGCAGGGGAAGGGGATCTTAAGCCTGCAGTCCACCGGGTGCACATTTCAGACACCTGGGTTATACAAAGAAATGTGGTAGTGAAATTTGGATGTCAAACACCGTAGACTTTTCCCAAACTTTATCTCCTATGGTTTATTATTATTTTTATTATTATTATTATTATTATTATTATTATTATTATTATTATTATTATTATTGTTGTTATTATTATTATCGGAAATCTCTCGTACAAAGATCAGAAAAAATACCCAAGTCCACCTGTAATTAAGGTCAAGAAGTGAAGCAGGTAACCTTTGTAATATAGTGTCTTATATATTTGTTATTTATTTATTTTTCAAGCATATATTTATAAGATAAATTTGAACTGTCAGGTAGCGGTTCAGAACAAAAAAAACAGCAGTCTCTCTCTCTCTCTCTCTCTCTCTCTCTCTCTCTCTCTCTCAGGCGTGGGTTGGTGCATTTCAGAGCTCAGGGAAAATTGTACATTGTTACATACTGGAAAGATGAACAGCGTAAATAATTGGGCAGTTATGAAGCAAGGTTAGTAAGAGAGAGAGAGAGAGTGTTGGTGTAGATTTTAATTCCCTTATACTTCAATTTGTGCCGCTGCCTGGCCATTCAAATTTATCTTTTATCTAACTGAAGCACAGGTAAATAAATAAACAAATAAATAAAACAGTTAGAGTGTTACCTGCTTTACCTCCTGACCCTAATTACAGGTGTTCTTGAAGATGTTCCTGTGGTATCCCGTGAGTGTAAATTGTGTGTGTGTGTGTGTGTGTGTGTGTGTGTGTGTGTGTGTGTGTGTGTGTGTGTGTGTGTTTAAATTGTATGCCAGTTGTGAGGCTTTATGTATGTGTGTAAAAGACTCGCTGAACTGAGAGAGAGAGAGAGAGAGAGAGAGAGAGAGAGAGAGAGAGAGAGAGAGAATACACAACGACTTACTTGTGTGTGGTGTGTGTGTGTATTGACAGACATCACATACGTACACTTATCTCACCTCATTAGGGTATAGTACACACACACACACACACACACACACACACACACACACACACACACACACACACACATTAAAGACTCTGTCTGTCTGTCTGTCTCTGTCTCTCTCTCTCTCTCTCTCTCTCTCTCTCTCTCTCTCTCTCTCTCCATGCTGTAATAGAGTAGCACAGGCAAACAGAAGTACACAGTAACAGGTAACGAGAAATGTACTGCACCATTACTCTCCTGGTAATAGCTGTACCTCACGTCATTGTGTGTGTGTGTGTGTGTGTGTGTGTGTGTGTGTGTGTGTGTGTGTGTGTGTGTGTGTGTGTGTGTGTGTGTGTGTGTGTGTGTGTGTGAAAACCAGAATGAAGAATAGCCTATGTATGTTTATATGCGTTCATATAATTTATGTGTATGTACTGTGTGTCTGTATGCGTGTGTGTGTTCGTGTATGTATGTATGTATTAGTGTGTGTGTATGCAGGAAATGTGTTGTTTTTATATAATCGTGTGTGTGTGTGTGTGTGTGTGTGTGTGTGTGTGTGTGTGTGTGTGTGTGTGTGTGTGTGTGTGCACGTTTTTGGTTGTGTATATTTGTATATTTATATGTTTAGATGTGTTTCTGCCTGTTTGGATGTCTTTGTACTTAGATGCATGTTTGTTTGTGTGTGTGTGTATATAGCGTATGTGCGTATGCCCCTGCCTCCGTCCTTTGGCATCCAGTGAAGATATGTGGGTGTATGTTGGCGTAATGGTGGGCTGTTTATCACTGAATGAGATGCAAAGTAAGTTAAGTAACCTCGTAACGCCCCAGACACACACCACCACTATCTCTCTCTCCCTCCCCCCCCCCTCTCTCTCTCTCAATCTGTCTTCCTACCTACTTACTCGCACCGTCCTTCCTCAATACCTCCCCCTTCCACCTCTCTCTCTCTCTCTCTCTCTCTCTCTCTCTCTCTCTCTCTCTCTCTCTCCTGTGTCTGTGTTTACCTGTCAGTTGATTTACAAAGAGATGACCCAACTACTACAAAAATAAGTAAACGAAACAAAGGCACTCTGGGACAGAATGCTAATCGCCCGCCAGTATATGTTGTTGGGTAAGGTACGAATTACTTTCATACCGAACTTGAAAAATCGCAAAACCTACGGCATGGTCACCGTATTTATTGAAAAATAATGGTCGGCTGACATTCAGTCGCCTTTGATCAAACCCTCACCAAAAGTAATAGGCTTCTGTACATCCACATAGCCTAGGTGTTGTTTCCTGAAGGTTTGGTGAAAGTTTATCCACAACTTTTCGAGATATGATACAGAAACAAACACACACACACACACACACACACACACACACACACACAGAAACCATATCGCCTCGCCTTGCTAAAAAGCGAGCGATAATAAATAAATAAATAAACCATTTTGGCATTCTTAATATTTAGATATGATGGGAACACACACACACACCCCGACAGAAACCATATCGCCTCGCCTTGCTAAAATCGGACGAATATAATAAATAAATAAATAAACCATCTTGCCGTTCTTCATATTTTAGTCTCGATGTTACTGTGTTTTGGCGCTACATGGCCGCCGCTCAACTGGGTCTCATTTTAATTAGGGCTCTTGTGGCTGCCGGATTAACTCAGCGCTGGTATCAGTGGTAGAGCCAGAGACATTTGAGCGTGGGATTAATTTGAACGCTTTATGGATTTCCCCCCTTGTTTCGTTGTAATTTTCTGGTTGATGTGTAAGTTCCGCTCTTTTGCGATTTATTTTTCTGGATGTGTATTTTTCGTTCCTCGTGATTTTTTGTTTTGTCTTTTTTTTTTAATTTGGCTTTGCGTTTTCCGTTCTTTTTCGTTGTTTTTTCTGTTTATGAATTTTTTGTTCTTTTTCGTTTTATTTTTTGTATTTTTTCTGGGTTTTGTATGTTCTCCGCTCGTTCGATTTATTTTTCGGGTTTCTGTCTTTTTTTTTCATTTGTTTTTACTCTGGTTTATGTGTAGTTTTTTTTGTCCTTTTGTTTCACTTTTTTTTTTTTCTTTTTTTCCCGTGACGAAAAATACCTCACTTGTTTTATTAATGGGCGTCGATTGTGGGATGCTGTGTTTGGTTGCAGCACAGTTTGTTTATTCGTTTACTTATTTATGAATGTTGTGTTCGGGTGTAACTAATATCTGTGTGTGTGTGTGTGTGTGTGTGTGTGTGTGTGTGTGTGTGTGTGTGTGTGTGTGTGTGTGACTCGAGCTCTGTGCTGTGTTAAAGTACAGATAACCTAATTTACCGATATCTGTTTTGTGTTGTGTTTTGTGGTGTTACTGTGTTGTGTTTTGTGGTGTTGCTGTGTTGTGTTTTGTTGTGTTGTGTCAGGGTTTTGTTGTGCTGTATTGTGTTGTGTTTTGTTGTGTTGTGTTAGGGTTTTGTTGTGTTGTGTTGTGTTGTGTTGTGTTAGGGGTTTATTGTGCACTGTTGTCATGTGTTGAGATACGTTGTGTTGTGTTTTGTGGTGTTATTGTGTTGTGTTTTGTGGTGTTGTGTTGTATTGTATTGTGCTGCGTTGTGTTGTGTCAGGGTACCGCCAGCCTAAAATAATTGTTAAGATGTTGGGATGGAAAAAATGCAGAAACAAAGATGGAAAAGCACTTCACCTTCTTCCTTCTTACCTCTTACCTTCCCTCTCTTTTTTCTCCCTTTCCTTCCTTTCCCTCCCCCTCCTCTTCCCCTCATCTTCCCTTTCTTTCTTACCCTCCCTTTTCCCTCCCTCTCCCCCTCACCTTCCCCCTCTTTCTCACTCTTACTCTCTTCTCTCGTCTCAAACATTCTCCCTCTCTTCTTTTCCAAATGCCCTCTCTTTCTTCTCCACTCTTTCTTTTTCACCTGTCTCCTATACTTTCTTCTCTCCTCTCTCCTTTTCTCACCTTTTCCCTCTCTTTCTTGCCTCATACCCTCTCTTTCTTCCTCACCATTCATATTTACCCCTTATCTTCCTGTTTATTCTTCCTTTTCTCTTTATTTTTCTCTCTCTTTACTCTTTTTCCCTCCTGTATATCTCTTTACTCTCTTCCCTATTCTCTCCCCTTTCTCCCCTTCTTTTGTCTCTCCTCCTCCCTTTCCCCTCTTCTCTCCCGTTCTCCCCTCGCAGCGATCTAGAAATAGTGATGATTTTAAGGTGTGGAGGGGAGGGGAGATGGAGAGGGGAGGGGGAAGGGAGAGAGAGAGAGAGGGGGGGGGAAGAGGAGGGGAGAAGAAATTAGAAGGGAAGGATGGAAGTAGAAGAGGGAGGGGAAAGGAAGAGGGGGAAGAGAAGAGGAGAGGAAATAAGGAGGGGAAAGGAAGAGGGGGAAGAGAAGAGGAGAGGAAATAAGGAGGGGAAAGGAAGAGGGGGAAGAGAAGAGGAGAGGAAATAAGGAGGGGAACGGAAAGGTAGAGGGAGAAGAGAGAGGGGGAGGGACTGAGAAGGAGGGAAGTTGAGTAGGGGAGAGGGAGAGGGGTATGTGCAGGAAAGGAGAAGGGAGGGAGGGGGAAGGGATTGATGCAAAAAAACAACTAGTAGAGAGGGAAGGGGAGAGAGAGATGGGCAAGAGAAGGGGAGAGGAAATTAGAAGGGAAGGGTGGAAGAAGAAGAGGGAGGGGAAGAGAAGAGGAGAGGAAATAAGGAGGGGAAAGGAAAGTTAGAGAGAGAAGAGAGAGGGGAATGGAAGAGGGGGAGGGACTGAGAAGGAGGGAAGGTGAGTGGGGGAGAGGGAGAGGGGTAGGTACAGGGAAGGAGAAAGGAGGGAGGCTGGAGGAAAGGGAGGGAGAAGGGGAAGAGGTAGACGCAGAAAAACAAACAGAATAGGGGTAAGGGAGAGAGGGTGTGTATTCTCCCTGCAAAACCAGGTGTAAGTTACGACAGGGAGGAGGTCGTAAACATCTTCAAGAATCCCACCTGAGGCTAAGAGTGCATCGGTGTGGCATAAGACAAGACAAGGAGGTTATGCTGAATGCTGCTTTATATCTCAGTTTTTTACCTTGACGTCTTTGGAATAGCCTTGGTAGGTCATCATTTTTTCCTTGACCTCTTTAGAATATTCTTGGTAGGTCATCATTTTTTCCTTGACCTCTTTAGATGGGTCATCGTTTTCTTCCTTGACCTCTTTATTCATGGTGGGTCATCGTTTTTTCCTTGACGTCTTTGGAATATTCTTGGTGGGTCATCGTTTTTTCCTTGACGTCTTTGGAATATTCTTGGTGGGTCATCGCCTCTTTGTCCCTTTATTCGTCTCAAATATTCTAAGTGATTTTGGAGCTCCTAACACCTCTCCCTTAGCTATTTATTTTCTTGCCCCTTTACCGTGGCAAGATATAGTACGTTTCTGGGTCTTATGTTGCGTGGTAGAAAATCTGCGTAAGTAAAGGAAATGCGTAAGAAGAATCCTGCGTACGTGGAAAACCTGGAACAGTACCGTAGTGGTCTTTCAAAAGCAGAGAAAATGCGTAAATTAGATGGTTTGCTAAAGTTCAAAATATCGGAATACTCTCTCTCTCTCTCTCACACACACACACACACACACACACACACACACCAGTCAGGGAAATTAACACAGCACGAATAACTCCACAAGCCATTATTCCAGAAGTAGTCTGCATCCCATTACTAAAACACACACACACACACACACACACACACACACACACACACACACACACACACACACACACACACACACACAAAGAAAAGAAACAAAATGTGAAACGAAAGTAATCCAGGTAACTTTTATTTCCAGATCTTGTGCGTGTGTTAGATAAAGAGAGAGAGAGAGAGAGAGAGAGAGAGTTAGGTCACTTGGAGCAGGTTAGGAAGGTGAGGGGGAGGGAAGGGAGACCAAAGCTGTTACCTTGGTCAATAATCAATCACACAACCTTTCCAGCTCTCTCTCTCTCTCTCTCTCTGTCTCTCTCTCTCTCTCTCTCTCTCTCTCTCTCTCTCTCCATGTATGTATTTACTGTGTATGTATATATGTATGCACTGTATATATGTGTATATGTATGTACGGTATCTATGTATGTAATATGTGTGTGTATCTGTTTGGACGTATATACCGCTATGTATGTACTCGTATGTGTGTATATGTATGTATGTATCGCTATGTATGTAGGCTATGTGTGTGTCTGTTTGTATGTATGTACCGCTATGTATGTGTTTATGTATATGTATGTATGTGCGTATGTATGTCATGTATGTGTATATGTCTTTCCCAAATATTGATGGAGCAATATCACTGACAGGGATCGAGATGGTTGTATGAAGTATGTATGGCGAGTATGACGGGGGTTGACACTTTTTTTTTTTTTTTTTTTAATATAACTCGATAGGCGACAGATTGCCTCAGTCTGGCAGGGGAATGTGAAGCGAATCTATAAAGAATTAAAAGGAATTCACAGAGCACATACCTCCGCGAATACCAGTACAATTTATGATTTACTGCTGTTTTTTCTTTTACCAGCCGGATACTTTTACGATCTCACATAATCAATTCTACGGTCTTTGTCTGCCTCGTTACACAGTCTCTGAGAGCGCATACCTCTGTTAACGTCGTCATATTATCCTTGCATCCACCTGAGAATATAATCAGCTCTTCCTTGACGCATTGCCCACATATCCATCAGATTTTTTTGAGTGATGATGATAATGATGACGATAACGATGGCGATAATGATGACGATAACGATGGTGATAATGATGACGATGGTGATAATGATGATGATGATGATAATGATGACGATGATGATATTGGTGATGATTATAATGATGATGACGATGATGATGAAGAATTATACCGACTAATGGAAAACTTGTTCATTGCTGTTTATACACAACTTGAGAAATAAATTGTGAGTTACGCCCCAAACTTGACCTGTTTATTTAGGTAAGGATGGGAAGGTGTGATGATGCTTTGGGAACCCTGTTTCCTTCCTCTCCTTCTTCCTCCTCCGCCTCTCCCTTCCTCCTCTCCTTCCCTTCCTTCTACATCTTCCCCTCCCCTTCCCCTCTCTTCCTTTCCCTCCTCGCCTCCCCCTTCCCCCTTCCTCTCCCCCTCCCCTCTCTCCCCTTTCGTTCCCCCCTCCCCCCCCTGAGAAAATCCATGTATAGATATTCTTTCCTGGGCTGGCTATTGATGCACAGACACACACACATACACGCCTCCCCCCACACACACGGACTCACACACGCACATACACGCCTCCCCCCCACACACACGCACATACACGCCTCCCCTCTTCCACACACATACACACCTCTCACCACACACACATACACTCCTTCCCCACACACAGACACATACATGCCTCCCCCGTGTGTGTGTGTATGAGAGAGAGAGGGAGAGGGAGGAAGGGAGTTCGGAAAATATGAGTAAACCTGACTTCGTGTCAGGATATTTAAAAAAGAAAGAAAAAGAAAATAGTCAAATCCCAGTTGTATAAAGTCAGTTATGGAGGAGAAGAGAGTGCAGGTGTGGGTGTGGCAGGTGTGAGTGTAGCTGGTGTGGTTGAGACAGGTGTGGGTGTGATAGGTGAGTGAGACAAGTGTGGGTGTGGAAGGTGTGAGTGTGGCAGGTGTGGGTGAGGCAGGTGTGGGTGTGGCAGGTGTGAGTGAGGCAGGTGCGGGTGACAGGTGTGGGTGTGGTAGGTGAGTGAGGCAGGTGTGGGTGTGGTAGGTGTGAGTGAGGCAGGTGTGGGTGTGGTAAGTGTGATTGTGGCAGGTGTGGGTGTGGCAGGTGTGAGTGAGGCAGGTGTGGGTGTGGTAGGTGTGAGTGAGGCAGGTGTGGGTGTGGTAGGTGTGAGTGAGGCAGGTGTGGGTGTGGTAAGTGTGATTGTGGCAGGTGTGGGTGTGGCAGGTGTGAGTGTGGCAGGTGTGAGTGAGGCAGGTGTGGGTGTGGTAGGTGTGAGTGAGGCAGGTGTGGGTGTGGTAGGTGAGTGAGGCAGGTGTGGGTGTGGTAGGTGTGAGTGTGGCAGGTGTGGGTGTGGCAGGTGTGAGTGAGGCAGGTGTGGGTGTGGCAGGTGTGAGTGAGGCAGGTGTGGGTGTGGTAGGTGTGAGTGAGGCAGGTGTGGGTGTGGTAGATGTGAGTGAGGCAGGCGCAGGTGACAGGTGTGGGTGAGACAGGTGTGGATGAAGAGGTGTGGGTGATTTTTTTTTTTTTTTACCTCGATTTTTTGAAGTTAAGACATAATATGAGAGATTGTCGTTTGTTTTTTATATGACCAACATTATAACTCACATCAGCGTAATTGATAGCCAGGTGTAGTCAGAAAGAAGTATAAATTTGACTAGTAACCAAGGACACTCATTCCCACCTCATGTCAAAGGCTCATCAAATTTCAGACAGAAGTAGTAAAAGACAGTACTGAGACTTCATCCTTTTCGTGGCACTTCTTCGTGATTAGCGCCATATTGTAGTGCTGATCATTAATATTGCTTTGACTATCACTTCTTTAATTTGGTCCATTTTTTTTTTTTTTTTTTTTTTTCACATCGGTTTTGAAACAGGCACTATTGAGACTCTGCATCCATTTCATAGCACTTCTTCGTGATTAGGATTGACCATATGATTGAACATTGCATTCAAGATGGAGAGATGACAGATTTTAGGACAAGTTAGAGTAAAATTTAGTAATCAAGGAGATTCACCCCGTTAATTAAATCTTACCAAATTACATGCAATCGCGACTGAATTAAAGTTGTAATAATTGTTCAGTTCCGTCAGATGAAAACAGACTGTAATGCTAGTGGGAAGAAAAAGAAAAAAATATAACTTTTTCAACTGATGAACGGTGGAGAGAGAGAGAGAGAGAGAGAGAGAGAGAGAGAGAAGAAACTCAATGTGTCCAGGCGTCGTGCAAGGAATGAGTCTTTATCTCGGTTCTCTTTTGTTTGACTTTCTCTGGAGCGACGACTTTTGCTGCCTCACAGTCTTCAGTTTATTTTATTTAGTTTTTAAGTAAATGTAATTCTTCTCTCGCCTGTCTTTCCATTTTCTTTACTTTCTTACTCCTTTCCACACTTTCTTTCCTCCCTCCGTGACTTTTATTTCCGCCTTCCTTTCTTCCTTCGTCCTTACTTCCATCCTCTTTACTTATTTCCCTCCCTTTTTGCCTCTCTCTCTTTCTAACTTCCTTTCCTCCCCCTCTCCTTTCCTATCTTCCTCCCTCCCTCCTTCTCTCCTGGCCACATCTTTTTCTCCTTTTCCTTCTCTTCCTACACTTACCTCCCTCCCTCATCACATCTTCGTTTCTTCTGCATAGCCTCTTCCCTTCTTCAAACCTCCTCCATTCCTCTCTCTTTCTCTCTGATCTTCTTCCCTTCCCCTTCCTTCTCTTTCCTTCCATCCTTCCCCTCCCATCTCTACCACCATTTTCCTCTCTTCTCCCTCCCAATACCTTCCTCCCCTACCTCCCGGTTTTTTTCTCCCCTTGGCTCCCACACCACTCCCCTTCCCACCTTTCCTCCTCTCTCCCTCCTCCCCTCTCCTCCCCTCCCAGGCGTCCTCATGTAACCAGTCCTAACTTAATCTAAATCCACTTCCCCTCATTCTTCCCCTCCCCTTGCCTCCCCCATCTCATCTCGTATCTCCTTCTCCTCTCCTCCCCTCTCTTCTCCCCTTCTCTCCTCTCTTCTCCCCTCCTCTCCTCTTCTCCCCTCCTGTCCCCTTCCCTCTCCTCTCCTCTTATGTCTTTCTCTTCTCTTTGCCTCTTCTCTTCTCCTCTCTTGTTTCTCTTCTCTTCCCTTCCCCTCACCGCACCTCCCCTCCCCTTCCACTACCCTTCCTGTTATCTACATTTACCTTCCTCCCCCCTCTCTCTCTCTCTCTCTCTCTCTCTCTCTCTCTCACCCACCCTAACAACCTAATCTAAATTCACTTCCCCTCGTTCTTCCCTTCTCTCCACCCCACCTTCCCTCCATGTTACCTCCATATACCTTTTCTATCCCCTCTCCTCTCTTTTAACTACTTCTCCCCTCTCCTCTCTTCTCTCCACCCCACCTTCCCTCCATGTTACCTCCATATACCTTTTCTATCCCCTCTCCTCTCTTTTAACTACTTCTCCCCTCTCCTCTCTTCTCCCCTCCTCTCCTCTCCTCTCTTCATCCTCTTCTCTCCTTTCTTTCCTTTGCGTCTCTCCTCTATTCATCCTCTTCTCTCCTTTCTTTCCTTTGCCTCTCTCTTCATCCTCTTCTCTCCTTTCTTTCCTCTGCCTCTCTCTTCTCCTCTTCTCTCTTCCCTCCTTTCTTCTCTTCCCCTTTCCTCTGTTTTATCCTTTCCTCTCTTCCCCTCTCCTCTCTTTTCTCCTTGCCTGTCTTCTCCTCTCCTCTCATTCCTCCTTTCCTCTCCTCTTTCCTCTAGTTTTTCCCCTTACTCCACATTCCCCGTTTTATGACCTACATATACCTAGCCCCGCCATTCCCCCCCCCCTCTCTCTCCCTCTCTCTCTCTCTCTCTCTCTCTCTCAATCCGGTAACGCAATTTTTCTGTTTTTATGCTTGATGTTACGAGTTGATTTTATTCAGCCTGAGAGAGAGAAGGAGCAGTGAAGGGGTTGATGAAGGCAGTATCTAGAAACACCTAAAAATAAATCGTCTTTGAACCTGAATAAAACCGTCTGAAGGTAACAAAATAGAAATATAATCAAAGCAGTCTCCCCTAAGCACAATAAAATCACCTGGGAATTGAAAAAGGTATTGATGGAATTGAATGAGGTGAGGGCAGTTACTAGACTCACCTGTGGCTAATTTTCTCCCTCATTACAGGTAAGTTTGGGACCTGGACGTGTGGTGAGTAGGGCTGAAGGTATTGGTGATTGGGGCAGGAAGGTATTGGTGATTGGGGCAGGAAGGTATTGGTGATTGGGACAGGAAAGTATTGGTGATTGGGGCTGAAGGTATTGGTGATTAGAGCTGAAGGTATTGGTCAGGTATGTGCTAATTCACCTGTCTGGTATTGGGGTTATTGTGGGTGTGTTAATTGGGGGAAGGTTGTGGTTTGGTCATGAAAAAACATACACATTAGGAGCTGTACACACGCAAACATCTACTTACACACACACACACACACACACACACACACACACACACACACACACACACACACACACACACACACAAACCCCTCTCCTCCATACACACAAGTACCACTCTTCACAAACACACACATCACTCCCCCTCACACGCACATGTAGCCTCCCTCCCTCCCCCCCCACCCCTCACACACACACACACACACACACACACACACACACACACACACACACACACACACACACACACACACCCTCCCCAAACACACAGAGGTATAGGTAATCGATGGGTAACTAGTCTAATTACTCCAGCCACTGTTCCCTGGGTATTTTGGCCTTGTAGTAATGGTAACTTTGAAAACACACTCTAAGATTAATACCCAGATGAAGAGCATTGATACGGATTGATGTGTGTGTGTGTGTGTGTGTGTGTGTGTGTGTGTGTGTGTGTGTGTGTGTGTGTGTGTGTGTGAAGTGAGATGGGATGTATGTGTATATGGTGTGTGTGTGTGTGTGTGTGTGTGTGTGTGTGTGTGTGCGTAGTGAAGTATAGTGAGGTGTGAATATTATAGTGCATTGCGGTATTGGTAGTATATGTTAAAGTATGCAAGAAGTATTGTGCGTAATGGTGTTGATAGTGAAGTGGTGTGTGGTGGTGTATTGTGAGATAGGTATAGTGATGTAAGGTGAGAGGGCGTGAGGTATGGTGATGCATAGAGAGTGACGTATGATGAGTATGCAGTGAGATATAGTGTATGGTGAATGTCTAGAGGTATAGTGATTTGAGATAGTGAGGTATGGTGATGAGTAGTGACATATAGTGCGGTATGTGTGTTGTGAGAAATAGTATAGTGAAGTCGGTGACTATTATGTGAAGTATGACAAGGTGCGTGTCGTCAGGTATGGTGATTTATTGTGAAGTATGATGGCGTATCGTATTAATGTATAGTGAAGTATGGTGAGCAGTGTATGGTAACGTATAGTGATGTATATGAAATATGGTGACGTGTGTAAGGTCAATTACAGTGAGATTGTTATGCTGAGGTATGAATATAGTGATGTACGGTGAGATACAGTGACGTATAGTGATGTACAGTGAAATATAGTGATGTATAGTGAGTTATAGTGACGTATAGTGAGACACAGTGAGGTATAGTGATGTACGGTGAAATATAGTGACGTATAGTGTACTGAGGTATAGTGAGGTACAATAAGATATAGTGACGTATAGTGATGCATGGTATAGTGACGTATAGTGATGTAGTGAGGTACAGTAAGATATAGTGACGTATAGTGATGCGTGGTATAGTGACGTATAGTGATGTAGTGAGGTATAGTGAGCTACGGTGAGGTGTGACTGATAAGAGCTACAACTTTAAAGACCCCGGAAGCAAGGGAGGGCAAGGCGTGGCAGGATTGTACGGTGTGTGCGTGTGTGTGTGTGTGTGGTGTGGAAGCAAGTGGAAGGTGGGCAGTCATCTTCCTGTACGTGTGTGTGTGTGTGTGTGTGTGGAAGCAAGTGGAAGGTGGGCATTCATCTTCCTGTACGTGTGTGTGTGTGTGTGTGTGTGTGTGTGTGTAAGCTTAGGGAAGAATTGGTTCCGGGCACTTTTAATCTCGTCCCGCGTGTGTGTTTACTTCCGTGTCTGTGTGCGTCTATGTATGTATATGTATGCATCCTAATTTGTGTGCGTCTGTGTATGTATGTATATGTATGCCTTCTAATTTATGTGCATGTGCGTGATTAAGTATTCGTGCATCCATGTGTGTGTGTGTGTGTGTGTGTGTGTGTGCGCGTGAAGTAGCTGTACATAGCTTAATTCCAGCCTAGTCTCAGTACACACGGTCATATTCAAGGTCACATAAGAAGCTTCGTGACACCTTTTCCATAGCGATTTATTTTCCACAGGCCAAGGTAGCAGGAGTAAATAAAAGTAGGTTGTGGGATGAAGGGGTGTTAAGTAGTTTTGGATCTGTGGGTTGTTTTTTTTAATGATTATTATTACTTTCTTTTATATATGGGCGATAGAAGGGTGATGTAATAGGTTAAAGACCATAAAACACACACACACACACACACACACACACACACACACACACACACACACACATTCCCGCTCAGGTGTTCAATCACTACTAGAAAGTGTACTGTAATGTGTACTTTAAAGTTTGGGTAGATATTTTCAGAGTGAGTAGCAGTGTTTGTTTTGTGGTCAATTGTGTGACGTGTGGCATTTAGCGGGGGTTGTGTAAGTGTTGGGTGTAGGGCATTGTAAATATTGGTGAATTACAGGGCAGACATAGAGGGGTATTGTTTGGGTGGCGTGAGTGTGGAAATTTGGTGGTGTGAGTGTTGGTGTGGGTGTGAGTGTTGGTGTGTGTTGTGTTGTGTTGGTGTGAGTGTATGTTATGTTGGTGTGAGTGTAAGAGTATGTTGTGTTGGTGTAAGTGTGTGTTGTGTTGGTGTGTGTATGTTATGTGGGTGTGAGTGTATGTTTTGTTGGTGTGTGTGTACTGTATGTTGTGGTGGTGAGTGTATGTTGTGTTGATGTGACGTAGTGTGTGTTCATGTGAGTGTTGGTGTCTGTTGGTGTGTGTGTTGTGTTGGGGTGAGTGTATGTTGTGTTAATGTGGGTGTGTGTTGGTGTGAGTGAATGGTGTGTTGGGGTGATTGGATGTTGTGTTAGTGTTGGTGTGGGTGTATGTTGTGTTAATGTTGGTGTGGGTGTATGTTGTGTTAATGTTGGTGTGGGTGTATGTTGTGTTAATGTTGGTGTGAGTGTATGTTGTGTTAGTGTTGGTGTGAGTGTATGTTGTGTTAGTGTTGGTGTGAGTGTATGTTGTGTTAATGTTGGTGTGAGTGTATGTTGTGTTAGTGTTGGTGTGAGTGTATGTTGTGTTAATGTTGGTGTGAGTGTATGTTGTGTTAATGTTGGTGTGAGTGTATGTTGTGTTAATGTTGGTGTGAGTGTATGTTGTGTTAATGTTGGTGTGGGTGTATGTTGTGTTAATGTTGGTGTGAGTGTATGTTGTGTTAATGTTGGTGTGGGTGTATGTTGTGTTAATGTTGGTGTGAGTGTATGTTGTGTTAATGTTGGTGTGAGTGTATGTTGTGTTAATGTTGGTGTGAGTGTATGTTGTGTTAGTGTTGATGTGAGTGTATGTTTTGTTAATGTTGGTGTGAGTGTATGTTGTGTTAGTGTTGGTGTGAGTGTATGTTGTGTTAATGTTGGTGTGAGTGTATGTTGTGTTAATGTTGGTGTGAGTGTATGTTGTGTTAATGTTGGTGTGGGTGTATGTTGTGTTAATGTTGGTGTGAGTGTATGTTGTGTTAATGTTGGTGTGAGTGTATGTTGTGTTAGTGTTGGTGTGGGTGTATGTTGTGTTAATGTTGGTGTGAGTGTATGTTGTGTTAATGTTGGTGTGGGTGTATGTTGTGTTAATGTTGGTGTGGGTGTATGTTGTGTTAATGTTGGTGTGAGTGTATGTTGTGTTAATGTTGGTGTGGGTGTATGTTGTGTTAATGTTGGTGTGGGTGTATGTTGTGTTAATGTTGGTGTGGGTGTATGTTGTGTTAATGTTGGTGTGGGTGTATGTTGTGTTAATGTTGGTGTGAGTGTATGTTGTGTTAATGTTGGTGTGAGTGTATGTTGTGTTAATGTTGGTGTGAGTGTATGTTGTGTTAATGTTGGTGTGAGTGTATGTTGTGTTAATGTTGGTGTGGGTGTATGTTGTGTTAATGTTGGTGTGGGTGTATGTTGTGTTAATGTTGGTGTGGGTGTATGTTGTGTTAATGTTGGGGTGTGTTTATGTTGTGTTGGTGTATATGTTGGTGTTTATGTAACATTGTTATATTGTTGGAAATCTGGTTCATCGGTAAGGCTTTAACATTTCATCATCTCTGCCTCTGTTCTGGTGGTTTATGGAGTGAAGTACAGTATCGTGACACACTTCATTTTCCTCTCAATTTCACCTTCATCACCTTCACATCATCTTCATCTCACTTTCACCTTCAGTCACATCATCTTCATCTCACCCTCACTTTCATTCATATCATCTTCATCTCACCCTTACCTTCTTTCACATCATCTTCATCTCACCCTCACTTTCATTCACATCATCATCATCTCACCCTCACCTTATTTCGTCGTCATGTCACTTTTACACTCACTCACCCTCACTTCATCTCACTTTCATTTTCATTCACACCATCACTTTCACTTCATCACTCACTTCACCCTCACCCACACAGAAGCATCTCACGTTCATCTCACTTTCCCTTCACCGTCACCGTCATTTCATCTTCACTTTGCTCTCATCGTAACGTCACTTTCGCCCGTCACTTCACTTTCGGCGTCACCTTCACCTTTGCGGCAAGCCAAGTGGCCTAAGCCGGCGGTACACGGAAAGCCTCTGTGCCTCCCTAACCCAGCAGGTGATGAGAGAGAGAGAGAGAGAGAGAGAGAGAGAGAGAGAGAGAGAGAGAGAGAGATTAACAAGACAAAAATTAAAACTGGAAGATGAAGTTGCGATAAACACACACACACACACACACACACACACACACACACACACACACACACACACACACACACACGAGAGAGGGAGAGAGAATTTTTTTTTTACATCAAGTGTGAAAGTCGTCGACCTTGACCTTCATACAGCATTCCCGGAATTTATTAAGCCAGATGCACTCAGGAAATATTAAAAACTCTCTCTCTCTCTCTCTCTCTCAAACGTGATAGAATTTGGCATTAATCTTCTTTTGAATCAATATTTGTACTGTAAAAATTAAGAATGATTAAAGAAATGTATAGAAACGGCTTTAGTTGAAACGGAGAGAGAGAGAGAGAGTTGTTGCGTGTAGTAGTGACCTTGAAGTATTGGGTTATGTGGTGGTGGTGGTGGTGGTATGTGGTATGATGGTGGTGTGGTGAAGGTGTTACGTATAATGTGCTGGACTGTGGCTGTGATGTGTTGTGGTGTAACGTGGTGTCCTGGTGTGGTGTGGTGTAATCATGGTGTGCTGTGTTATACTGTGGTGTAGTGTGGTTTGGATATGATGTGGTGGTGTGGTGTTGGTGTAGAGTGGAGGTGTGCAGTGTGGTGTGGTGGTGTTATAGTGTCGGTGGTATTGAATGGTTTTGTGTTGCTCTGGTGTTAGGTGTGTTGTGGTGTATGATAGTGTAAGTAAGCGGTAGTGGTGTGGCAGTGTGTGTGTAGCAGTATGAGATGTAGTGAAGCAGTGTAGGGTGTAGCAGTATATGGTGTTGTGAGGCAGTGTTTGGTGTAGTGAAGCAGTGTAGGGTGTAGCAGTATATGGTGTAGTGAAGCAGTGTAGGGTGTAGCAGTATATGGTGTAGTGAAGCAGTGTAGGGTGTAGCAGTATATGGTGTAGTGAAGCAGTGTAGGGTGTAGCAGTGTATGGTGTTGTGAGGCAGTGTTAGGTGTAGTGAAGCAGTGTGAGGTGTAGTGAGAGAATGTATAGAGCCATTTATTATTCATGAGTGTAAGTGTATAGTGTAGTTACCTAAGGAGAGGCAGGACACAGTAGGTCCTTCGAATACTGTTACTCTCTTATTCCTTCCTCCTCTTCCTCTCATTTTCTCTATTTTTTCTCTCTCTAATTCTTTCTTACTCATTTCCTCACTATTAGTCCTTTTACTCTTCTTCTCATTTTCGTTTATTTTTTCTTACTCTAATTCTTTCTTACTCTTCTCATTTTCTCACTTTTATTCCTCCTTATTCTTCTCATTTTCTTTATTTCTCTCACTCTCTTATTCCTTCTTACTCTTCTTCCTTCTCATTTTCTTTATTTCTCTCACTCTCTTATTCCTTCTTACTCTTCTTCCTTCTCATTTTCTTTCTTGTTTCTTTTCTTCCTCTTCTTTCTGGATTCTCTTCCTTGTCCACATCCCTGTTTTTATTCTTTTCTCTTTTTTGTCTTTAATGTCTTTCTCCCAGACTCTCTCTTCCTCACTCTTCTCTCTCTCTCTCTCTCTCTCTCTCTCTCTCTCTCTCTCTCTCATTCACTGGCCCACCCGCCTTTCGTGTCCACACTCCTGTAATCTTTGTACGTGAAATATGACGACCATGTGTGTACTTACGTCTTTCATGTGCACGTGCGTGTGTGTACGTGTATTTAAGTGACCTCTTGTGAATTAGGGTGTATTTGTGTTTGCTGTAAGATGTAATTTGTGTGTGTATGTGTGTGTGTGTGTGTGTGTGTGTGTGTGTGTGCGTGTGTGTGTGATATAGCTAATGTCAGTTTGGGATGGAGAGAGACCTGTGTGTGTGTGTGTGTGTGTGTGTGTGTGTGTGTGTGTGTGTGAGTGAAAAGAAATGTGTGAGTGTGGGAGGAAGAGAGATGTAATTTGTCATCTTCATGCCCGCTATCCATCACTGTCACTACGGTTAGATGTCTCACTCACCTCACCACACCCAACCTCTCTCCACCTCACCCCACCTCATCGCACCAAACCTCAACTCAGCTCACCTCATCTCATCCAACCCCTCCTTACCTCACCTAACCTCACCACACCTCACCTCCCGTGTCCTACCTTACCTCACCTCACCTAACCTCACCTCACCTCACCTCCCGTGTCCTACCTTACCTCACCTCACCTTGCCTTGCCTTACCTTACAGTACCTTATCTAAACCTTACTTAACCTACCCCACTTTACCTTGCCTCACCTCTCCTACCTCACCTTACCTCACCTCACCGTTCAGACGTCTTATATCCGAGAAAGACCCTCTGTGTGGTGTGTGTGTGTGTGTATATCTGAGCAACCTTACTTCACCTCATCTCACATCCCCACCTCAGTCTACTCCCCGTCCCTCTCTCCTCTACCTCCCTTTCCCTTCTAGTCCCTTCCAGTTCTCTTTAAAAATATCCCTTAAATACATGACGGAATTTTGTTAACTTGTAAAATAGGCAAAAAATTTATGACCATTTGACGGGCTAGGGGATTAAGTTTGGCGTTAGATAATGTTGTGTGTGTGTGTGTGTGTGTGTATAGAACGAACGTGTGCGTGATTGGAAGATACGTGCCCAAAACTATGTATACACACACACACACACACACACACACACACACACACACACACACACACACACACACAATGAAACCTGCAGTTCCATTAAACAGTCACTCATTCTGTCACGTTGCCAGTCACGACACACACTCATGTTGACGCGAACTTTCACACACACACACACACACACACACACCAGCAACGTAATCATCTCACATGCTCTCTCTCTCTCTCTCTCTCTCTCTCTCTCTCTCTCTCTCTCTCTCGTGTGCATACCGCTAACACGCAAAGCATATTAATCCAAAGTCCTCATCCTTGTCATCATCCCTTCCCCCCCCTTTCTCCCCCACCTCCTTCCTCCTCCTTACCCTCTTCACTCACCCCTCCTCTCTCTCTCTCTCTCTCTCTCTCTCTCTCTCTCTCTCGTGTGCATACCGCTAACACGCTAAGCATATTAATCCAAAGTCCTCATCCTTGTCATCATCCCTTCCCCCCCTTTCTCCCCCACCCCCTTCCTCCTCCTTACCCTCTTCACTCACCCCTCCTCTCTCTCTCTCTCTCTCTCTCTCTCTCTCTCTCTCTCATCCCTCCCCTCCCTTTTCCACTTCCACACCCTGTCTCCCCCTTCCCCTCCCTCCTCCCTCCCCCTCCCCTGCCTTCACCTTCCCCATTCCTACCCTCACCCCTCCCTCTCCCCACTCCCCCCCTCTCTTTCCCATCTTCCAACTCCTTCCCCACACTTCTACCGTCACCCCACGCACCCCTACCTCTCTCCCCCTTCCCCTTCTCCCCATCACTTCCTCACCTCCCCCCGTCCACTTATTCCCCCCTCCTCTCCCTCCACGCCTGCCCCTTTTTCCCCCCGTCGTCTCCCCTTCCTCATCAGTCTCTCCTCCTCTTCTCTTCCTCCCTCACTTCCCCCTCCTCTTCTCTTCCTCCCTGCCCTTCCCCTCCTCTCCTTCTCTCTTTCCCCCTCCTTTCCTCCTCTCTCTCCCTTCAGATTAAATGATGCAAATGAGAGAGAGGGGGGGAGGGAGGGAGAGAGAGGCGAAGGTCCAGGAGAAAATGCAATAACCGTGGAAGAGAGATTAAGATAATGGAGAGAGAGAGAGAGGGAGAGAGAGAGAGAGAGAATCATTAGACACTAGGACAAGATGAATAAATTAACCCCAGAGAGAGAGAGAGAGAGACCATACTCGTAGGTTAACCCATTCAGTATGATGACGTTTTCGCTATTCATGCTATCACCAGACACTCTCTCTCTCTCTCTCTCTCGCTCTCACCGTGATGAAAGGCGGCAGTAACTAAGCTTATGCCCTTTACCAACGTGTCGACTGAGTGAAATTAAAGAGCCAAATTAAATGTCCTTTTTAAATCTCCCCATGTGATTTAAATGGCCAGATATTTCCACTTTGTTTACCTTTTATCTTCACCTGTCTGACTGTGGGGAAAGGTAGATAATTAACCTTTCAATCTACTACTACTACTACTACTACTACTACTAATTATTATTATTATTATTATTATTTTGATGTCTCCTACCTCCAGACGATTTTATTCAGTTTGGGATAGATCTGTAATGGTGAAGGGGAAGCGTAAAGTGTGTGTGTGTGTGTGTGTGTGTGTGTGTGTGTGTGTGTGTGTGTGTGTGTGTGTGTGTAGGTGGGTGTGTGGGCGGTAGAGCTGTACACGTAACTGTTCCCTGTGCTGCGAAGATGAATGTGGGTGTGGCGGAGAGAGAGAGAGAGAGAGAGAGTGAGAGAGAGAATGGGTAGCAGTAGACACGGCTGCCCTCACACACATTAAAGCATGATTGAAATATATATAATAGTATGTACAGAATATATATACAGGCAAATAAAGAGAGAGAGAGAGAGAGAGGGCGTGGCAGAGTGAGAGTAATCAAAAGAGAGGCCGCCCACGCGTTGTACGTGTGTGGGTGGCATGGGGGGAGCGGGAGAGGGAAAAGGAGGGAGAGAGGTTGGAGAAGAGAGGAAGAGTGAAGTGGGGAGAACAGAGGAGTGGTAAGTAGGAAGGAGAGAGAGAGAGTTTATTTGATTGTCGTTTCTGTTCTTACCCAGTAATGATATCTGTCCGGAACACAGCCTTCCCACACATTCTCTCCTACTTTACCCTCACTCTTGATATTGGTCTTTTGTACTGGGGTTTTTGTTCCTGTTAATGGACGACCCTGCACCTGTGATTGAGAGATGAGAGGTGAAATGAAATTGTTGCTTGTGGAGGTGAGGTGGTTAAGTAGTTTGGATTGTCTTTATATAAGAGTGAGAAGCACAGTTATTAGTCAGATGATGGCGGGAGAAATGTAACAGAATCTGGAGAATTGAGTAGACTAGTTTGGCATCACGGGAAAAAATGTAATTATTGTTTTCTGTGACCACCTAAAGGCCTGTCATTTCCCCTGCTTTTCAGACAGTGGTTCTTGAAAATTAGCCTCTAGTGATGTAAATATAATTAATAGACTGTACCAAAAAAAAATATTACTCGTCCTGAGGGTGAAGTGGTTGGGGGGGGGAAGCGAGGTGTTCAAAAGAGAGGAACTGTAAGAAATATTCCCATCTTCGTGTTATTTGGGAATGTAACAGCTTAGGCAGAGGGAAGATCTTTTTGTGGCTGGCTGTTTGTTAAGAGTTATGGGTGTAGAAAATAACACATGAGATTATTGTAAGATGCTGTGTGAGGAGGAGGAGGGAAAGCGAGAGTAGGAGGAAGAGGAGGAGGACAGGAGGGAGGAGAAAAGGAGGAGGAGGGGGGGAAGGGGAGAGGGGGCAGGAGGAAAATTAAAATATGAAATGAATACGAGGAAACATAGGAATAAAAAGAGGACGTGAAAGAAGAGAGGAGGAGGAGAGAGAGAGAGACAGAGACAGACAGACAGACAGAGAGAGGGAGGGAGAGGAATGGGAGGCGTATTTTTCACCGTGAAGGATTTACGAGGGAGGGGGAAAGTTATGCAGATAGATAGATAGAGAGCGAGAGAAAATGGGGGGTGTAAGACATAAATAGATAGATCGGTAGGTAGGTAGAGGTAGATAGATAATATTGAGAGGGGCGTTGATTAAAAAAAAATTACATCCTTCCCCCCCCCCCCTTACCTGCCGGCGATGCCCCAAGGCCAGAGAGGAATGTACACAACACACACACACACACACACACACACACACATACACACACACACCATCGACGAGAGCAGAATAGATTGATGAATATGAGAGAGAGAGAGAATATGTTTGTGGTATTTGCCCTAAATGACTCTGTAACACACTGCTTTCTCCTTTGATTCTCTTTCCGTCTTTTCTTCCTCTCGTCCTTCTCGTCGCGTCGTCGTCGTCGTCGTCGTCGTCGTCGTCATCCTCCTCCTCCTCCTCCTCCTCCTCCTCCTCCTCTTCTTTTCTTTTTTCCTTCTTCTTTCCCCTTATCTCTCCTCTTCAGTAAGCATTGTCTAATTCTCTTCCTTATTTCTTCTCTCTCATCCTTTCTTTTCTTGTAATCTTCATTTTCTTTTTTACTTATGCTTTTTGTTCCCTCAATTCCCTGTATCCTTTTTCGACTATATTTCTCTCTCTCTCTCTCTCTCTCTCTCCCAGATTTATTCAAAAGTGTTGTAACTTTGGATATGTTTAGGTGTGTAGTACTGCACACACACACACACACACACACACACACACACACACACACACACACACACACACAGTGGAATGGTAGTTAGTGTAGTGTGTGTGTGAGAGAGAGAGGGAGAGAGAGTGAGAGAGAGAGAGAGAGAACAGAGGAGGGGTTGCCAGCGTGTGTATATGTATTTGAACTATTTTTACAAGTTCCATTTTTGTTTTCTTTCAAGTATTTTTCTTTCTTTCATTTTTCCCTTGTCTTTGCATCTCTAAATTATATAGTCAGGATTCCAAGAGCTTAAATGGTGAGTGGTGTGCCCCTTCACCGTGCATGCCTTTGATTGTCCTGCCTCTGTATGCTTTCTCTGTTATCGTTTTTCGGGCACAACATCATCCTATCCTTAGCATAGGTGGGTGAAATAGGGCAGGGTGATGATGATGATGATGGTGATGGTAGTGAAGATGATGGTGATGATGATGATGATGATGATGATTGTGATGGTCGTGGTGGTGGTTGTGGTGAAGATGATGATGATGATAATGAGTAGGAAGACGACTGTCACGGTAATAATAATGATGATGACGATGATAATATTGATGATGATCCCTGATTTTGCCCACGAAAATATGTCTAATCCCTGAGTTGATTCAGGCATGAGACAGGTATGCCTACATGTCCCCCCCCCTCCCTCCCTCCCTCTGTCTGTCTGTCTGTCTGTCTGTCTGTCTCTCTCTCTCTCTCTCTCTGTGGTTGCATGTGTAAGAGTAGTTAAGGTAGACTGGATTTAGAAAAGGGGGGAGATTGGACCTGGATTTTTTTTCCTCTGATTCATGTCCCGAAATTCGAACAAATCCCATTAATTACAGCTGGGATATGCCTTTTAATTAGATAGTTTTCTCAGCTCCTCAATTAACTACAAAAGCGTGATTATACAGTAATTGACAGTCATTAACAGTAATTACAGAGGTTAATAAAGAATGATAGTGATGATGGCATGGTGGTGGTGGTTGTGGTGGTAATGATGATGGTGGTGGTGGTGGTAATGATTGTGATAAAATGACGGTGATAATGAGGTTAATGATGATGGTAATGATGATGATGATGGTGGTGGTGGTGGTGGTGGTGGTGATGATGGTGATGATCATAGTGGTTGTGGAGGTGGTGTGGAGGAAGAGAGGATTAATTTGATTAACTTGGGTGAGAGAGAGAGAGAGAGAGAGAGAGAGAGAGAGAGAGAGAGAACTAAGTGCGTTGGAAGGAGACTTAGCAACGGGAGGGAGGAAGAAAAATGGAGAGAAAGGAGAAGTGAGAGGGGAGGGGTGGAGGAAAGAAGGGACAAATTGGAGAGAAAAATGTGTGTGCAGGAGGGAGAATAATGAGAGGGAAGGGATGGAGGGAAGAAAAAATGGAGAGGGAGGAAGAGAGCGGGAGGAGAAGAGGCGAGTAGAGAAGAGAAGGGAGGGAGGGATGGAAGAGGACAGGAGGTAAAGGAGGGGAGAGGAGGAAAGAGAAGGGGAGAGATGGTATGTAAGATGAATTTACCATAGAGGAGGGGAAGGGAGGGAGGAGAGAAGGGAAGGGAAGGGCAGTGATAGGGAAAGAGGAGGAGAAGAGAGAAGGGAAGAGAGGAGAGGTTGAAGAAGGAATATGGGAAGGAAGGGAGAAGGGAGAGGTGGCATGTAGGAGGAGGAGGGAGAGAAAGGGGAGGAGGATATTCATCAGAAGGAAGAGGAAAAAGGATAGAAAGAGGGAGAAGGAGATAGATGATGATGATGATGATAGTGAGGAAGAGGGGGAAATGAAAGGCTGAGAGACAGGAGGGGAAAGAAGAAGGAAATAGGTGAATATGTGTGTGTGTGTAAGAGAAGACGTCCACTCTTTATATATATGACTGTTAAAGGGAACACACCACTCGGTTTGTTGGGCTTCTTGTGTGTGTGTGTGTGTGTGTGTGTGTGTGTGTGTGTGTGTGTTTGAGAGAGAGAGAGAGAGAGAGAGAGAGATTTTTCTTATCTCATAAAACAGCAAGATAGCTCGACTCAGACTAAAGAAAGATGAAGTGTGTTTGAACGAAAGAGGGATAAAAGAAAAAGAGAGAGAGAGAGAGAGGAAATGAAAAGCACACACAAACAATTAATTACTGTGAATTGAACTGGAAGGAGAAACACTTCCTCTCCTCCTCCTTCTCCTTCTTCTTCTTCTTCTTCTTTGTTCTTTTCCCTGTCCGTCTTATTACTCTGAGACTCCTTTTATCTGCCATCCTTACCACCACCACCATCATGATCATCATCATCATCACCATCATCATCATCATCATTATCCTGTGTTAAGATATACCTTCGCCACTTAGACCTGTTGTACATTCCTCACCATCCTAATGATATGTCTCTTTCCGCAGGTACGTGTGTGAGGAGGCGCCGAGTCACTGTAAGTTGATTGTTTATTATTCTTTCCGAGAAGGGGAGTACGTTTTCACCACTGTTTGTTCGTTAGTTTGTTAGTTTGTTGGTCTGTTAGCAGGATTACAGAATAACTGAGAGATTTGGGCCAAATTTGGTGGGTAGATAGCCCATGTCCCAGGGAACAATCGATTAACATTCGGGACCGATCCGGATTGTATTACAGATTCCGGATCCGGGAAACACTTTTTGCGAACCCTAATCGGTGATGAGAACACCTAACCAGTTATGAAGACTGGTTTGGATATTACGTTGCCCTTGTCGGAGAGATGACCTCCATTGAGTTCCCCTCTAATTACTATTATTATCATTATTGTTGTTGTTGTTATCATTAGTCTAGCGAATCAGAATGGTATAATTTCGGGAACTCGCGCTAAACCCTTGGCGAGATTCAGCCTGTGTGCCTGTGTGTCTGTGCTTTATCTCCACGTAGCCAGTTCGATGGATTTGAATGAAACTTCCCATGTGAGTTTATTCGAAGGTCTTGCATCATATACAACTCTCCAGCGATATATTTTAGGGGGTCAGCCCCCTCGTCAAATAAGAAAATCTCAGAAGTAGCGAAGGTAGGGCAGATGTGGCTTTGATATCATAGTACAAGTTGTACATTGAAATTTCGTTCATATTGCGAAATTTGGCAAGCGTGGCCCCACCCAGTGATTCTTTGGGGGGTCAGTCTCCAGAAAATAAAAACGACCAGAAACAGGAAAATGTAGCACATAGATTTCAACGAAACTTCTCGTCATCTCGTCTGGTTCTTTGGCAATGTTTTCCACTATATAAATTTCCACCATTACTTTTAAGGGGGTCAACGCCCTCTCCAAGACCTTATAAAGATACAAAGTAGGGGTGATAGGCCAAACATTGCTTTGATATCTTAAAACATGTTGTAAAATGGGCTGCAATCCGCGAACTACTACTACTACTGCCACCTGATTGTTCCTGATGGCTCTTGATTGTTCCTACTAGCTCTTGATTCTTCCTAAATGTTTTTCGTATTGTTGCCAGCAGCACATGATTGTTCCCAGTGTTCCTGGTGTTCTGCTTTGTTCCTGATGGTTCCTTTCCGGCTCTGGATTGTTCCTGATGGGTCCTAATTGTCCCTGAAATGTTCTGATTGTTGTTAATAACCCTCGATTGTTGCTAATGACCCCTTATTGATCCCCACTGGCTGCAGCAACTAATGTGGTTCTTTTCTTGGTTGACCTTTGACATTTCCTTCACCTTGGCCTTGGTCTTCCTTACCCTACCTTACTCTCTGCCTGATCCTGCCTTGCCTCCTTCCTCCACTGTTTCCCTGCCTCACCCTGCTTCACTCCAGCTCATACCGTGCCTTACCCACTTCCTCACTCTTACCCTGCCTCATCCTGCTTCACTTCAGCTCATACCCTGCCTCACCCTACCTCACTCCAACTCATACCCTGCCTCACCCTGCTTCTCCAGCTCATACTCTGCCTCACCCTGCCGTACCCACTTCCTCACTCTTACCCTGCCTTACTGCTTCGCTTCATTCCAGCTCATACCCTGCCTCACCCTGCCGTACCCACTTCCTTACTCTTACCCTGCCTCACCCTGCTTCACTCCAGCTCATACCCTGGTTCTCTCCAATTCATGCTCTGCCTAACCCTTCAACCGACTTATAATCCCCTTGCCTCACCTCCATCGTGATTCTCCCTAAGCCTGCCTCAGCTGCCTCCTACCCTACCATTTTCCCACCTCACTTACCTACCTTCTGCCTTAGTTTTTCTCTTACCTCACCCCTTCCTGCCTCCTCTAGCTGCCTACCCCCTGCCTCACCCTCATCCGGCTTTATTAGTCTTCTGTCTACCTCCCTGTCTTCCTACCTCACCCTCATGCCTCACCATGAGTCCCATTCCATCTGCCTGACATCTTGCCTGCCTTCCTGCCTGACTGCCAACCTGCTCTACATTCCCTAGCCTCACCCTCATTTTATCTCATCTACCATCTACCTCACCCCTGTCCTATCTGCCTGTCTTCCTGTCTCACCCTTCTGCCTCACTCCACACTGTCTCGCTCATCTGCCTACCCTTCATCCTGCCTTTCCCTTCTGTCTCTCATCCAGCCTCACCCAGCTGCTTACCCCTCATCCTGCCTGTCCTTCCTGCCTAGCCCTCGTGTCTCTCAACCTGCCTTACCACTGCCTTGCCTCACCTAGCTGCCTACCCCTCATCCTGCCTCTACCGGCTACCTAACCCTCTTGTCTCATCCTGCCTCACCACCTGCCTATCCCTCTTCTGCTTCACTTCTCTACCTCACCCCTACCCTGCCTCTCCCAGCTGCCTCACTCTTGCTTCAGTCTTCTGTCTCACCGCTACCCTGCCTCACCCAGTTGCCTATCCCTCACCCTGCCTCAAAGCTGCTTCTCCCTGATCCTGCCTCACCTAGCTGCTTACCCCTCCTGCCTCACCTCCCCGGGGACCCTGGCTGCTGCCGCCACCCTAACTTGACCTCAGTTGGTGTGTGTGTGTGTGTGTGTGTGTGTGTGTGTGTGTGTGTGTTTGCGTGTACGTGTGTGTGTGCCTGCACGTGTGTCTGCGTGTACATGCCTGCGTGGGTGTATGTCCAGTTTCCATATATTTTCCATTCCGTTTCATCCCTGTTTTCTTTCGTTTCGTCACGGCTGTCAGTGTTACCAGCATCAGTGACAGCAGCGGCATCAGTAGTAACCCCTGACAGTCAAACCCGTCCATCACTTTCGGATCCACGAGGGCCGCAGGCAAAGGAGTGACGAGACTAGGCATCAGTATTTTGAACTTAGCGCAGATTTTCGTCGTTTGGCTGCTTTATGCATTTGTTTGTTTGTGTGTTAGATAGATGATTTGTTTGTTAGATAGATAGATTGTTTGTTTGTTAGTCCGTATTTCATTGGGAGAAGACAGTGGCACGGCTCTACATCCTCTCCATACCACTTCTTCGTGACTAGCATCGTATTCTAGCATTATCCTCTTGTTTTATCTCAGTAGTAAGGAAAATATCGCCATTATTTTTTGCCAGGTTAGAGAGAACTGACTTCAGGTTTTCCGTGTGTGTGTGTGTGTGTGTGTGTGTGTGTGTGTGTGTGTGTGTGTGTGAGAGAGAGAGAGAGAGAGAGAGTGAGGGTCATAATTAGTAACATCATTTCTTAATATAGCTTGCTCTGTGAAAGGTCAAGTAATTAATATAAAGTCATTTGATTGCCTCACCCTCACCCTGCCTCACCCTCACCCTGCCTCACCCTCACACTGCCTTACCCTCACCCTGCCTCACCCTCACTCTGCCTCACCCTCACTCTGCCTCACCCTCACCCTGCCTCACCCTTACCCTTCCTGACCCTCACCCTGCTTCATCCTCACCTCGCCCTGCCTCGCCCTTACCCTGCGTTATCCTCACCGTTATACTCCCTCACCCTCACCCTACCTCACCCCTTCCCTGCCTTACCCTTATACTCGCTTATCCTTGCCCTGCCTCGCCCTTACCCTGCCTTATCTTCACCTTTATACTCCCTCACCCTCACCCTACCTCACCCTTTCCCTGCCTAACCCTTATACTCCCTTATCCTCGCCCTGCCTCACCCTCACCCTACCTTATCCTTTCCCTGCCTTATCCTTATCCTCGCCCTGCCTCACCCTCACCCTACTTTACCCTTTCCCTGCCTTACCCTTATACTCCCTTATCCTCGCCCTGCCTCACCCTCACCCTACCTTACCCTTTCCCTGTCTTACCCTTATACTCCCTTATCCTCGCCCTGCCTCACCCTCACCCTGCCTCACCTTCACCCTGCCTCACAGTACCCCGCTGGAGCCATATTGAAGAACGCAGTGGACATAATTACCGCGTGACGATAGAAGGAATTGGAATATAAACTGGGTCCTCGTGGTGAAGGGGTTAATAGGTGTCATAGTCGGTATGTTTTCACCTGAGGGAACTGGGTCAGGGAAATTGTTGACCTTTAATTATGAGGTGGGCGATGAGTCTCCCTGGTTACTAGTATGCATTAGTGCCTGAGGAGGATGTGTCACACCTGTCATATCAGTAATTATCCAGGTGCAGTCAGATCAGACGATTGATTTGGCTAGCAACCAAGGAGATTCACTTTTTTTGGCTAGCTACCAAGGAGATTCACTTTTTTGGAGTAGCAACCAAGGAGATTAATTTTTTGACTAGCAACCAAGGAGATTCATATTTTTTTAACTAGCAACCAAGGAGATTCACTTTTTTGGCCAGCAACCAAGGAGATTTTTTTTGGGGGGCTAGCAGCCAAGGAGATTATTTTGGGGGGCTAGCAACCAAGGAGATTATTATTTTTTGGGGGGCTAGCAACCAAGGAGATTCACTTTTTTGGTTAGCAACCAAGGAGATTTAGTGTTTTCTATGTGTTCAAACGTGAGGGGGAATTTTACACCATTCATTTTTTAAATTTTCAAGATGTAGTCTGATTAGAGGATTGATTTGGCTAGCAACCAAGGAGATTCATTTTTTTTTTCAAACGAGAGGAAGAATTGTACCTCTTTCAGCTCTGTAATTATCCAGGTGAGGTTAGATTAGAGGGTTGATTTGGCTAGTAACCAAGGAGACTCAGTTTTCATTGTTTTTCATAGTATTTTCAAGCAGCCATTCTTTAGTATTGTGTATCAGTGACCCAGTTCTGTCGGGTGATGAGAGAGAGACTAATAAGAAAGAGAGGGACGGTCGTGGGAGAGAGAGAGAGAGAGGGGCGATAGTGAGAGAGAGAAGGGGGGGGATAGTGAGAGAGAGAGAGAGAGAGGCGATAGTGAGAGAGAGAGAGAGAGAGAGGCGATAGTGAGAGAGAGAGAGAGAGAGAGACGGTCGTGAGAAAGAGTGACGGTCGTGAGAGAGAGAGAGACGGTAATGAGAAAGAGTGAGACGGTAGTGAGAAAAAGAGAGACTGTAGCGAGAGAGAGAGAGAGAGAGAGAGAGAGAGAGAGAGAGAGAGAGAGAGAGAGAGAGAGAGAGAGACTATTGGGAAAGAGAGACTGTAGTGAGAAAGGGAGACGGGAGTGAGACTGTAGTGAGCCTCCTAAGACCACCAGAGCAGTGTCCATAGCTCCTTCTGTCCTGTAACTACA